>NC_090319.1:385563030-385873162 GCF_040869045.1 Eurosta solidaginis | reverse complement strand
TTTGCTTTGCATACTTCTATCCATGTTTCTTCCACCAAAACAATTTTCAGGAGCTCGAAAAACTTATTAAAAACCTTCTTTTCTAGGCTGATACGAAATGTATTAGAATATTTCCAGGACTCATTTTTTTCTTTTTTATTTAAAATAACTATGAAAGTAATTTAGTCGTCTTCGTTAAGATGAAATCCATCAAAATTAGAAAAATTTGAAACATTTTTCAATCTGATAGCTTGTTTTTGGTGAAATTTTCACTGTCCCGCCAAAATTCGAGTGGGTAATGTCACACTAAATGGAACTACCTCCATTTTTTGTATCATAACTTAAATCACATTTCGATACTGGCTGAAAATTAAATATTTGCATTTACCAATTTGTTTATTCGCATTGGAATTTTAGTTACGTGCGTGCAGTTAAGTAAGCTTGTCTGTCTGTAAATATTACATTTACGGTCCTGCTAAACAAATCACATAAGGTGAACAGTTTTACTATAAACAGACATTGGTATGCAATGTCTGACGTCAGCATAGTCAGGCCCTTCAATTTCTCGCGCGGTAACTATTAAGCTTTCCTCAAAAATGAGGCAACCACAGTCACCGCAAAACTCCTTCCTCTTCTTGTAGCAGTGCTTAAGCTCATTAAAACGTTATGATCACACGCAACTTATCATTGATATTTTTTAACGAATGTTCGAGGATAATTGCAGTCGCAGGGACTAGGAGTTTGTTTTTCTGTCCTACTCGTGCACTGGTGACGGAAAGAAGATGGAAAATCCGCAATGCTCGACGTTTCTTCTACATTAGTTACGTTGATGATTGCAAGGGTTAGGTTCCATACCTTCTAGGATCAAGGATCAAGAAATATGGAGCAGTCTGGCTGATAGGATTTGCTATGAGTATTACAATTTTTGGGAGGGCTGCAACAAATCAAGTTACACTAAAATGGCAGCCCTTGGTCGCGACCCAATCCCACTCGTAACCCGCAGAAGAAAATGGATGAACGCTAATATATTATATCTTATTTTATCTTTAAGCTGTATATACAATTTACGATAATACGATACGCATTTTCACAAAAAAAAAAAAAAAAAAAAAACACGCTTGCACGTTAACACCGTTGTAGGTTGGTACTTTGAGGGGCACCCATCCAGTCCAATGTGTTTGCTGGGATATCAAAATAAGTGAATCCTTCTCATTTAAAATGGTATGCGTGATTATTTTGAATGAACAAATCGTTCGTTGGTTGCTGTGCTGCTCATATACAAAATATCCGAGCTCATTTTGATGCACATTTCTCCTGGAACCAATTAATGTTGTTTTAGTATGACTAGTCGGTGCTCCATTTGAACCGTTTGAACAATGAATCTGCTGACATTTTTACGGAGCGTTCAGCTACTTTTTTAAGTGTCGGCAATATAAAACTGCCTATAGTTGGAAACACAGACAGTGCGCAAACGTTTCTTTGCTGCCTTCCTCGCCGCAGCTCTGGCAAATGCTGTTAAAACGGATCCCTATTCTCTCTGCATGCAGGTAAAGTGGCCAGAGTCACGCAATTGTTGGCAGTGATCCTAAACAATACTTTTCTTGATATATTTACTAGGTACTCTGTTCTCTTACTATCGTTATTCGTCCAGGTTTGTTTGGTTATCTTGCAGGTGTCGGAGGATTACTAACTCCTTGAATTTGTTATGCATATTCCTTTTCATTGTTGTTAGGTTAGGTTAGGTTGAACTGGCCGGTCCATTTTTATTTAATTGATGTAAGTGAAAGATACATTTTGAATGCCTCCGCTGCTTCCAGCAGTGCAGTGCGCCTGCTCTTGCAAGTTTGTCTGCCGTCCTGTTGCCCTCGATGTTGCTGTTGCGAGGCACACATATAAGAGTTATGTTTGTGAAGTTAGATGCGGCTTAGAGCGACTTGTTGGAGCTGTTGACAGCCTTAGGCGATAGATTAGTTAAGCGCCATGGGCGCTGTTTAGCTATCTGAGAAAATGAGCACCTAAGCCGACACACCGAGTCCGCCTCCGACAGGAGCGTACACGCGCTCTTTACACCCGGAACAACCGCCTTGGAAGATACTGGGAAAATTGGGTAGGCGGATTGACAGCGATAATTTAAGATGTTCACAGAAAACATCCGCTCCCACACCTCAGTTCGTTTTAGAACCGTCGGCGTAAAATGATACCGCGCCTTTCATTTGCACTCCGTTAAACAAAATTTTACGTATACCGGTGCCCATAATTACAGGTGATACGAATATGTTTGCATGTAATTGGTTGGTTTTTAATAAAACAAAGTGCTTATTCAAATATAACTCATAGTGTTAACGCCAGTGTTAAAAGAATTTTTTAAAAGTGACCAATATGAAAGTGGGCAATTTACATACGCATAATACGTGTTCTTGTAACCATAGGTGATAATATGCCCTTATATTCCCTTTAAGGTCAAAAAGCTTACTTTACGAGTTTTCAAATTGAAAATAAATTTATAAAGTGGAAATTATAAGTGGAAATAAACTTTTCGCATTTACTTACAAAAAATACTAGAAGCGTGCAACAATAAATAAAAAAGTATCAAAATAAATCCATCGAAAAGGTAATAAAAAGCACGAAGTAGTAATTTGCAAAACTCATTTTATTAATAAAAAGCCTCAATAAAAGCACACAAGAAAAAATACTAAAAAATAAAGCAAACAATAATGTCACCATTTACTAGCGATTTCAGCATGAAGAAGAGGAACGCCAACACTATGCTGATCCCTTCAGCTATTGACGAAGTGTCTGCTGCCACGGTAGCAAACACCGACTTGGTGCCACCACCACCACAGTACGGCAGTGCCACTGACAATGACGACGACCATGAGAATGGTAACGATAATGACAACAGCGGATGTGACAATGTGTCACTGATGAATCGTTGCCATCGTTATTTCTTATTGCGAGCTGGCACTTTGTTGAGCTATCAGAATATGCTTGTAATGCTAACGGTATTGGTTTGTGGCCTTGCTACTGTTAACGGTCTTAAGTGTCACATGTGCGGCCAGTATAATGAGGGTGTCGGCTCTATTACACCTTGTCTCAACTATTCGGATCAATATGCGCATCTGTATTTGAAGGAATGCTTAAAGAAAAGCGAGAAATTTTGTGTGGTAAGTGAATAAATAATAATAGCTGTATGTATATACATATGTATGTAGGTGGACGTTTATTTATATATCATGGTATTAAATACAAATGCCCCGGGCGTTGCAGAATTGATTATATTTAAGGAAATCAGCGTAATGAGAATCGTAGCAATTGTCTGTGTGCTTTGTAACTTCCTATACGTACATATATGTTTAATAGATAGTATCGAATAATGAAGTGCTTGTCGTACATCGCCTATAAGAAATATTTTTCCAAAGCAAGTTTGAAATAGAAAAAGTTCTATCGTCACCATTATTTTTCGTTTTGTGACAATCTAACGGGTATTTATATAAACTTTTCAATAAAGTGCAGAATCATAATTATCAATTCAAGTTACAATGCTTTTTGTGACCTTATTTTGGTAGTGAGGCAGCATACCGCTCAAGAACTTTATAGTTTTATGACAACCTACGAAGGCTTTTCCATAAGATATAGTTTGTATATGTATAATCGTCTGTATGGAAAGTACTGACCCATGATATGGACTAATTGCTGGCATTACATAATCTTGAAAAAGTCTCCCAATTCGCAAGAGGTTTCTATCAAGGGCGCTTTAAACCTTAGACATTATTTCATTAATGGGATCTTGAGTGCAGGCCGTATGGGAGTATAGCGCCACTTAATGCTGTTTATTGTGTCGATCTACAAATTAATATATTTTACAGGCTGTGTACTTCAAGCGCAATTTGTTGCCATGAAAAAAGAAGCAGAAATTTTGCAGTCGCATCCCTAAAAGCGAGTCATCTTCAAGTACGCTGGCATAAAAAATGTATTAGAGAGACTTCGCTCAGGCCGGACCATACATCTATACTGGGCTGCTGGTCATATAGGGATCGAAGGTAACGAAAAGGAGGTTTCAGCACTTAGTGCAGTTAGTTTACAAAATTACTTACTTACTGGATTAGGCGTCACTTGCTAATAAATAAGGCCTCATAAGTAGCAGCAGACGTAGGAAGAGCGGGCTGCAAGAAACGGATGAACGCGTTCTGTGTTCGTTTCTTTTCCATCGCGTGGGTAAGACTCCAGCTATAAGTGGCGGCAGAGTTGCCAGATCCCGAGGCAGCAACTAAGTTAGGAACTAGCAAAATTACCAGTATTTGCCTAGAGGACAGATTTAGTTAATAACATAAGTCCATACTTATTGCTTAAATTTCATTTGTCATAACACTAGTCACGGCCCTTGGATTGTTTGGAGATTTCGGTAGGGCTAAGTAAGCAGATAGTTGGAGATGAGCAAACCGGTAATTTGTAGAACCGGTTTCACTTCTACCCTACACACATTGACTTTCCATTTAGGTTTCGAGTCCAATAAATGAGTCCGATTTCGTTCCGTGACGTCCCTATTAAATACATCGAAAGAAAAAAGTGTTTTCAACTAGAAGATTGTATTTTTTTTTAAGCAGAGCTGTTTGATGAAATTTATTTTTGTCAATTAGACTGTTGAAGAACTCGATTTACAGAAATATAATAATTTACAGAAATATCGGGTGAACTGGCCTGTGATTCCATTGATTTTACCATTTTTTTCTTCTGCGGAAAATCCTTTTGTCCCATTATTAGCCTTTAATTATACCAATAGTTGTTTTTTAATAAGACTTTAATCCTTCATCGAATAAACTCAAAGCCGTGGCAAACATTTTGTTCATGGGCATATATACAAAGATAGCATATACATATATACATATACATACATAAAACGAAAATACTCTTGTAATAGCAATAAACTCTTCACAATAATCCTTCAATCCGAAACGCTTAATTACTGCTTGAATTATCAGCCAAACGGCGAAAGCATAAATATGTATTTCCGTTATACAACCAATTACAGCGCGACTGGATTGAATTTTCTATAAAAGAAAAACAATAAAAAATGGGGGAAAAAAGTGAAAACAAGCTAAAGAGAAAACAATGAAAAATTAACAACACCATTTAAGGAAATCGTAAAAATTGGTTTTCATTGTTTTCTTTGTTTGTAAATTAATTGATTGAATCTGCCGAAGAAGGCACTCGATTTTTTATAGCATCCCAATCGTTTATGCTGCTATGGTTAGACTTTGATAGCAGATAGACTTTACTATACCCAGTTGTAAAATAGCACAACGTACTGTATTGCTTTGAATTTATATTTTTAAAATTCATTTATAAGTCTTTATAAGTCAGATACTCAGAAAATAACCGAAATGGCTGGGAATGGCTCACAATAACATCACATTGGCTCTGTTTGGCTCCCAACAACAATCAAATCACATTTGGCAGAATAACACCGAAAACTATTTCAGCGCGCTTTGAAATTCAAACTCGAACCGATTGCGTTCATGGCATACGCTCACCGCTTACATACAACTGGTTATATAAATTCCGTTTCATACTAGCTTAGACTTGCTAAGCAATTTCTTTGTTTTGTACTTTTGTTTGTTTTTGCTTTAAACGATTTGTTAACAATTTATCGCCTTAACAGCCTTTGTTACTTTCATTAGATTGCACTCTGTCGCTTTATGGTTTGAGCCGCACAGGACTATTTTTTAAATTGTTTATAGCTTTTTTACGCCTCAATTATTGTAATCATTATATCAAAGCTGTTGTTGATTTATAAGATATGCTTCGTTTTGACTCCTATTAAGGTAATGCCCTTTATGCTTAAGGAGCTTCCCTTGAGTGTTTCTGTTTAGAGTATTGAGATATGGGGAGACGGAAAACCGAACCAAATTTACACTAATACTAAGTTTTGACAGCCACCGTGGTGTGATGTAGCGTGCTCCGCCTACCACTCCGAAGATCCTGGGTTCACGTCCCGGGCAAAGCAACATCTAAATTTTAGAAAACAGTTTTTTCAATTAGAAGAAAAATTTTCAAAGCGGGGTCGCCCCTCGGCAGTGTTTGGCAAGCACTCCGACTGTATTTCTGCCATGAAAAGCTTTCAGTGAAAACTTATTTGCCTTGCAGATGCCGTTCGGAGTCGGCATAAAACAAGTAGGTGCCGTCCCGCCAATTTGTTAGAAAAATTAAAAGGAGCACGTTGCAAATTGGAAGAGAAGCTCGGCCTAAAATCTCTTCGGAGGTTATCGCGTCTTACATTTATTATATTATTATAGCTGAAACTAAGGAAGTTAGCTGAGCAATTTTTGATCCGGGTGAGTCGTTTTTCACATATATGAGCTGAATTTGAAAACCCAACCGCTATTTTCACAGAATTAAGGTTTAGATTTCGTTTTGAAGAATTATTTATACTTTTCGTGAAATATTTTTTTCACCATTGGAAAGTATAAATGAGTTGGAATTAAAATATCAAACTGACATCAAGCGATGAAATACGTTTTTGATAAGCTTTCTGGAAAATGCATTTACATATATTTTCTTAATTTTTTATATTGATGTTAGAGAAAAATTACAAAGTTTACAAACGGCGATGGTTACTAGGACATGTTTCTGAATTTCACTTCTTCATCAGCTAGCTTTTCGGGAGCTGAGTATTGAACTCGAAATCTCCAACATTCATACTTTATACTAGTGTAAAGGCAGATGCTTTAACCATTCAGCCATATGAATGTCCCGATGCTCGCTTGCCAGTTGGTCACTAAGTATTGCCTTTTTGTTGCTATTCCTATATTCACCATTTAGGTACATACTAATTCTATATGCTTTTTAATCCTAATTGTGTGGAATATTTATAGGCACGCGCTATCGAAAGTTTAGTAACATTGGGTTAATAGTGTTACAAATTCTGGGGATTTCTGATATTTATGCACCTTCTGCTAACGTTCGTATTGCTAAACTGTTGAATAAATCACTCCAATATTCAGTATGGCAAACTGGTTTCTATTTAGATTACTTTGAGAGTAGTACTTCACAATTATACTTCACAACCAATAGCGTGTTTAAATAAAAACTGATTAGTTATTACTCGGCATGCGTTGCTTTTATACTCTAATGCTTGGTTACCAGCTATATAAGTACATGTACATTTGTAGTTTATAGCCATATGCATCTGTATGTGTGAGTAACTACTCCGGCTGATGACTGCATCGGTGTGTGTGAGAGATCTCTTCGTCGCCTTCTACATAAGTGTTGCTAGCTTTAATGTGTATATGTACATAAGAGTGGCTTCTTCATGTTTTTTGTTGTTGCGTGATTATTTACTAACAGCTTAGTGATGCTTATATTCGTCACAATAGCATTGCTTGTATTAGCAGTACTTCATTTTTTATAACGAAGCACTTTTTTGTTTAAATGACAACCGATTTGATGAAAACATAAAAGGCAATCAATCCATCCTTCATATTTCATTTATCACACAAAATTTCTTAAGAATACTTCAGTATCTTCAATACACGCACACATTTTTATGCTTTGTTTTTGGACGTGTTTGCGAATACATTTTTACATTCATATAAAACACAAAAGTAATAAAAAAATCTATAAAAGTAAGTGGCTGTAGCTATAAATATTTGTACTAAAATGAGTGAGGAAATTGCAGCAATTTCCTACTCAAAATGGACACTTAAATAATGGCGTGAGAACGCATATGCATTTAAAATTTCTGAATGTAGTCCTTGTGTACTTACATATACATACATATTTATATCAAATAGCTTGTCTAAAATCTCTGAACGCATACACACACACAAACGCATATCTATATACGCCGAAAACTGCTTTAGCACTCACTTAAGATTAAAAACAATCGGCTTAGATAATGGCCAAAGGCTTTGAAAGCGTAAAATGCACTATTTGTAGTGTAACGGTATATTTTTCTTTTCTTTTATTCTTAGCTATATATATGTATGTTTTATATATCTGTGTATTGTATATTTCTTAAACCTTTTCCATAGTTATCAGCATCATCACATCTCCTTCTTTTCTCGTTTTGGTTTGGTTTTGTAAATTTTTATGTAAAGTGATTATAATTTTTTTCTGGTTTGCTTTGTTGTAGTGTTTGCATAGTTTTTCTTTTGTTTTGCTTTCATTTTCAGCTTTGCAACACTTACACTCAAACCCGTTTGCTTAAAACAGTTCTGTTCAGCGGACTTACCAGCTATTCCATCTTTGGATTAGTTCATCGTTCGCTTTGATTCGGTTCATTCGTTAAGAACTATCTTTTATACTATGATATACTAGGTTGGGTAGAGAGATATGGCCCAGATATAGTGCTATATAAATACGACATCTGCATATATTGCCAATTCGAACCCATTTCGTTCTGTGTAAAGCACTCACACGCCGGAGTTTGATTTGATAAGCTTTGAAAAGAGGTACAGCATAAATTGAATAATAAAATAGTCATGAATGGTTTTTTAAATTAATGGTTCCGATTTTTCATAAAGTGTACGTAGATAATTCACAATCACATAAAAAATCTACCGCTCTCCGACTAAACGAATTATTTGGCCACGTGACCATCGATAACATATTTCGAAAAAGCGGGCATGTTAATAGCACTATTTTGTCAATTTTTGCAGGATCTATCTTAAGGAGAATAGTTTCGAGACTTTTTTGTAGTAATGTTGAGACCATTGCGGTATTATTTTGAGATTGTTTTCGGTACAACTTCGAAAGTGATTTGGTAATGTTAAGGAACATTTTGGTATTATTTGCACCATTATTTTGGAATCAATTCAGGACTATTTGATATTAGCTGTGTTTTTTTTTACATCTATAGACGTTTACGTTTAGACTTTATATGGACTGCTAAGCGACAAACTTTAAATACACCTCTGAAATTCCTGCGCATAAAATTAGTACTACTAAATTTCAGTACGCATTATACTCAGATGTAACAGAAATATGTGCATATTTTTCACCTCAACACTAATTCTATGTTTCACCTCTAAAAATGGTGTGTATTCACTATTCATTACAACCGCTTCAGCTATATGTTATACACAGCACACATCCATACAACAGAGGTTTCTGTCTCCGCTTTTCGGTACACCCTGTGCTGTAGCTAGTTATTTAAACTGTGCCGCTTACGACAGGCATAACTACCGCGGGTATATTCTAAGCCCCCTAACCCGCTGGGATACTACTTTGTAATCACTTGGCAAGGTTCGAAAAAATTCATTTATGAGTACGAAAAATTATCGAGCTGTTTTTACCATAGAACTGTTATTGGCATGTTATTGGTTCGCTATCAATGGGTTATCGGCTTGTTCGCGAAGAGTTGTAGGTATATTTTCGGTGAATTATCAACGTGTTATTCTTATTGCAAAAATATTGATTTTTTATCAAAAATATATCGTTTGGTTATCAACAAAGTATCGATTTGTTAAGTAACTATTTTATTTGAAAATATCGGTTTCTGGATTTGTTAGTTACGATCTGTAATTTTTTGATGCTGATATACGTCTCGATAACTTCACCTTCCAACCAACCGTTTTACGATAAAAGTAAAAACTCCCTGTACAAGTAAAGTTGGGTATAAGAGTAGAATATATGCGCCGGTCAGAAGTTCAGTACTTTTTACGAGAACACCTAACTGAAGATGTCTATAATAAGCAAGGTAGCAACATCTAGGGCTGACTAATGCCTGAAGCTGCCGCGAAACAGTCTAGAAAAAAACCAGCATAAGTCGGTGTACGATTCAGAGGCAATTTTGAAATAGATATGCTGCAGGAACGAAAAATAGTGTGAAGCACTATATTTTCCAACACCTGAAAATCGATTGAGATAACATAAACATGATATAGCCGATTACTAATTTTCTTGAATTGAGTCTTATTTTTCTTAAAACTTTGTCTCACAACATAAATGTGCTAAATCACCACACCCCTACATTATCTAACCCTCGGGTACCGAGTCACACACAGCCCTGACCCCTAGAAACCACCCTATCCTACTGCAAGCAGGCTAACCCACTTAACCCTGGGGACAGCATTTACTCACACCACAAGTGGGCTAACCAACTTAACTCCTAATCCACCGTACCTCCACGTATCTCCTAAAGAAACATGAAAATTTCAAAATGCGATATCTCAGCGAAAAAAAAAAATGATATTTCACCAAACTCAATACCATTTGAAAGAAGAAGACTTGTATATAATTTTGATTCCTTTAATTTTTGTGAAAGAAAACATCTACAAGGCTACATTACCTCAAATATGGGCAAAAATGGTGTCGATTGGCTAAGGCAATATAGATCCAGTGTTATAAAAGTTTTTAAAAACGCGCACAGTGCGTGGACAAGGAAAGGGAAAACTTAAACTGCCCACTTTTCCATAAATTTTTATACCTCGATTTATATGACTTAAAGACTTTATATCATTTGTCAAGGTCAATAAACTTAAAGTTATAACGGTTAAAAAAAAAAAGGGAACAATAACAGGGGGGGGGGGGAGGGTGGAGTGCCCCTTGCCCTTCTTTTTAAAGAATATAGCTAATAGATATTTCTTTTTATACCAATATGCCAAGTTTTATTAGCTGGGTTGGAAGTCGACATAAAAAATGTAAGTTCATCCCGCAAATGTGTAGGGAAAATTAAAAAGGAGCACGCCGCAAATTGGTAAAATTCACTTCTTAAAAAATTAACTCTCTAAATTCTTCTCCCACTTACTGGCCACCATCAAACTTGTGTTTATTCACCTTGTTTACATAACTCATACGCCCCGTGGTCCTATTTGTATAACACTTAACGTATTTGAAAAAAAAGCGGCATACAACAACTAAGTACAAGAGTGGATGCAAATATTGTAAGAAACAAAAAATTTACTAAATTCCAAAGCAAACTACATAAAAAATGTTTTACAAGTCGAAATGCTAAAAAAAATTAATGCCATAGTTTACATGCAAAGGAAATTGAATAAAATGCTGCTGCTGTTGTTAGCAGCTGGTAGCTGGCAGCAAAAAGGGTCAGCAGCAAAGAGTTGGTAAGCAAATTTAGAAAACTGACAATGGCGGGCACCACACAACCAAATACTTGTTGGTTTTGTTGTTGTTTTTTTAGTTAAATATTTTGAAGGCTTGCCTTTTCGTAGGGAGGTTTTTTTTTTAGAATTGGAAAATTTTTGTGCTTTACAAAAATTATGCAGGCGTGGCATGAACGGTAAAAATTATGTTTCATGTTTATGCTAATTATTGTTGGTGAATTGTTTTTTTTTTTAATAATTTTTTAAATAAATTTTTTTCTTATTTGAGCTATTGTGTGTCTTGTCCTATTTTCTGTTGTAAATTCATACGTTAGAACTGGCGCAGAATAATTTACCGAATCTCAGACAAATATGCAAGTCGTATGCTCTCCAAATCTCCTTGCCATAATCAGGCAAAATTTGAATATTTCTACTTGATTGTATGTATGTGTGTAGTCAAAAGTATGTAATACTAACTTTCCTATCCATTTCATGTGTGTATGTATGTATGTTGATATTTTTACCGCTAGCACGTGTTTGGTGTTGTGCGCTCATATGGCTCATAAATATTAAAAGCCCCGACACTAGACCGGGTCGATTTGAGGGGGGGAAAAAAATCGCTCATTGCTCTGTGAAAATCGTATTCTATCAAAATAGGAAACTTTTCCGAAGGAACCATACCTATAAAACGAATTCTGATGTCCCCCCCTTTGGGCCGAACTTGCAAATTTTGAAAAATCCCACTTTGAAATGCCAATGTTTTTTATACTCAGTTGAGCAGAGCTCACAGAGTATATTAAGTTTGATTGGATAACGGTTGGTTGTACATATATAAAGGAATCGAGATAGATATAGACTTCCATATATCAAAATAATCAGGATCGAAAAAAAATTTGATTGAGCCATGTCCGTCCGTCCGTCCGTCCGTTAACACGATAACTTGAGTAAATTTTGAGGTATCTTGATGAAATTTGGTATGTAGGTTCCTGAGCACTCATCTCAGATCGCTATTTAAAATGAACGATATCGGACTATAACCACGCCCACTTTTTCGATATCGAAAATTTCGAAAAACCGAAAAAGTGCGATAATTCATTACAAAAGACCGATAAAGCGACGAAACTTGGTAGATGAGTTGAACTTTTGACGCAAAATAGAAAATTAGTAAAATTTTGGACAATGGGCGTGGCACCGCCCACTTTTAAAAGAAGGTAATTTAAAACTTTTGCAAGCTGTAATTTGGCAGTCGTTGAAGATATCCTGATGAAATTTGACAGGAACGTTACTCGTATTACTATATGTACGCTTAATGAAAATTAGCAAAATCGGAGAAGGACCACGCCCACTTTTAAAAAAAAATTTTGTTTAAAGTAAAATTTTAACAAAAAATTTAATATCTTGACAGTATATAAGTAAATTATGTCAAGATTCAACTACAGTAATGATATGGTGCAACAAAATACAAAAATAAAAGAAAATTTAAAAATGGGCGTGGCTCCGCCCTTTTTCATTTAATTTGTCTAGGATACTTTTAACGCCATAAGTCGAACAAAAATTAACCAATCCTTTTGAAATTTGGTAGGGGCATAGATTTTATGGCGTTAACTGTTTTCTGTGAAAAAGGGCGAAACCGGTTGAAGCCACGCCCAGTTTTTATACACAGTCGACCGTCTGTCCTTCCGCTCGGCCGTTAACACGATAACTTGAGCAAAAATCGATATATCTTTACTAAACTCAGTTCACGTACTTATCTGAACTCACTTTATCTTGGTATGAAAAATAAACGAAATCCGACAATGACCACGCCCACTTTTTCGATATCAAAAATTACGAAAAATGAAAAAAATGCCATAATTCTATACCAAATACGAAAAAAGGGATGAAATATGGTAAGGTAATTGGATTGTTTTATTGACGCGAAATATAACTTTAGAAAAAACTTTATAAAATGGTTGTGACACCTACCATATTAAGTAGAAGAAAATGAAAAAGTTCTGCAGGGCGAAATAAAAAACCCTTAAAATCTTGGCAGGTATTACATATATAAATAAATTAGCGGTATCCAACAGATGATGTTCTGGGTCACCCTGGTCCACATTTTGGTCGATATCTGTAAAACGCCTTCACATATACAACTACCACCACTCCCTTTTAAAACTCTCATTAATACCTTTAATTTGATACCCATATCGTACAAACTCATTCTAGAGTCACCCCTGGTCCACCTTTATGGCGATATTTCGAAAAAGCGAACACCTATAGAACGAAGGCCCACTCCCTTTTAAAAATACTCATTAACACCTTTCATTTGATACCCATATCGTACAAACAAAGTCTAGAGTCACCCCTGGTCCAGAAAGGCCCACTCCCTCTTAAAATACTCATTAACTCCTTTCGTTTGATACCCATATTGCACAAACGAATTCTAGAGTCACCCCTGGCCCACCTTTATGGCGATATCTCGAAACGGCGTCCACCTATGGAACTAAGGATTACTCCCTTTTAAAATACTCATTAACACCTTTCATTTGATACCCATATCGTACAAACGCATTCTAGAGTCACACCTGGTCCATCTTTATGGCGATATCTCGAAAAGGCGTCCACCTATAGAACTAAGGCCCACTCCCTCCTAAAATACTCATTAACTCCTTTCGTTTGATACCCATATTGCACAAACGAATTCTAGAGTCACCCCTGGTCCACCTTTATGGCGATATCTCGAAAAGGGGTCCACCTATAGAACTAAGCCCCACGCCCTTTTAAAATACTCATTAACTCCTTTTGTTTGATACCCATATTGTACAAACGCATTCTAGAGTCACCCCTGTTCCACGTTTATGGAGATATCCCGAAAAGGCGTCCACCCATAGAACTAAGGTCCACTCCCTTTTAAAATACTCATTAACACCTTTCGTTTGATGCCCATATTGTGCAAACAAATTCTAGGGTCACCCCTGGTCCACCTTTATGGCGATATCTCGAAACGGCGTCCACCTATGGAACTAAGGATTACTCCCTTTTAAAATGCTCATTAACACCTTTCATTTGATACCCATATCGTACAAACGCATTCTAGAGTCACCCCTGGTCCATCTATACGGCGATATCTCGAAAAGGCGTCCATCTACAGAACTTAGGTCCACGCCCTTTTAAAATACTCATTAATACCTTTCATTTGATACCCATATCGTACAAACGCATTCTAGAGTCACCCCTGGTCCACGTTTATGGAGATATCCCGAAAAGGCGTCCACCCATAGAACTAAGGCCCACTCCCTTTTAAAATACTCATTAACACCTTTCGTTTGATGCCCATATTGTGCAAACAAATTCTAGGGTCACCCCTGGTCCACCTTTATGGCGATATCTCGAAACGGCGTCCACCTATGGAACTAAGGATTACTCCCTTTTAAAATGCTAATTAACACCTTTCATTTGATAACCATATCGTACAAACGCATTCTAGAGTCAACCCTGATCCACCTTTATGGCTATATCCCTAAATGGCGTCCACCTATAGAACTATGGCCCACTCCCTCATAAAATACTCTTTAATGCCTTTCATTTGATACACATTCCAGGGTTTCCCTCTGTTCATGGTTATTTTCCTTATGTTGTCACCATAGCTCTCAACTGAGTATGTAATGTTCGGTTACACCCGAACTTAACCTTCCTTACTTGTTCTTTTTGGAGTTTATTTTTCTCTTTAGAAATTTATTTAGTCAGAACATATGTAAATTAAAAAATGAATTTAACTTAGTAATAGAAAAGAAATTAAAAAAAATTATTAGAAATTAGCGTTTTTACAACCCCCTTTTAAAACCAAGGCATCACTCTGATGCATTTGCATGTCGTAAACATAGTTGTGTGGGTTTTTTATTCAACCGTTTTAAAAAATGAAAGTATCACTGTGACACAATTGCAGATCGTAAAGTTGCTTGTGTTGTTTTTTTAAGCCACCACAAGACACAGCAGGTAGAATTGAAATTGCCCCTACCCAAAAGTTCGACCCAAAGGGGGGACATCAGAATTCGTTTTAGAGGTATGGTTCCTTCGGCAAAGTTTCTTATTTTGATCCCTAGAATACGATTTTCACAGAGCAATGAGCGATTTTTAAATCGACCCGCCCTAGATGAGTTTAACACAAGCTTATGCATTATGAGTAGATTGCACGTATTTTTATTGAGAACGGTAGAATGAGCGACACTGGTGCCATCTGATATTGAAAAGTAGCCAACTCCCAAATTTTGTTGGAAGCAAATCATAAGAAGAAGAATTTGACATTTGCTTTTGCTAAGGGTGTTGGCACATTTTGCAAGTGAAATTATTTTTCCCCCTGGTTGGTAAATTTTCTAACATTTTTTGCAATTAAAACCTGCAATATAAGAATCGAATACGACACAAAATATGTTAGCAAGTTTTTTTGTTGTATAGGGAGAAAGTTTATAACAGTGCTTCGCTAAATTTTGTATGCGAATGGGCAAGGCGTAATAAACTTCAATTGCCAAGTTTGAAGTTCCTTCATATTTACGAACGCACCAACCGGTAGATTGTGGCGATGTTACTTGAATGCATAAGCTTGTGTTAAACGCATCTATATGAAAAATGTCATTGTGCCGCGGCCTTAACGTGTAACTCGTGCTTGTTGGCTAAGACTGCGGCAGACAGCAACTATTTTACGCGGATTTTGAAATATTTACACAGAGATTGCCAAATGTTTAGAATACTTGACATATTCATTGCATATACTCGGACGCTTTTCGCTATATTTCTTTTTATCTATGATTTATTCGAACTTTTTATACCCACCTGTACTTGTACACAGGGTATTATAAATTTGATTGGATAACGGTTGGTTGTACAGGTATAAAGGAATCGAGATAGATATACACTTCCATATATCAAAATCATCAGTATCGAAACAAATTTGTTTGAGCCATGTCCGTCCGTCCGTCCGTCCGTCCGTCTGTCGGTCCGTCCCTCCGTCTGTCTGTTAACACGATAATTTGAGTAAATATTGAGATATCTTCACCAAATTTGGTACACGAGCTTATCTGGACCCAGAATAGATTGGTATTGAAAATGAATGAAACCGGATGATAACCACGCCCACTTATTATATATATAACATTTTGGGAAACACAAAAAACCTGATTATTTAGTAAATAATACACCTAGAATGGTGAAATTTGACGTGTGGACTATTATTTAGACTCTTGATAAAAATTTCGAAAAAATTTTTAAAATGGGCATGGCACCGCCCATTTGTGATAAAATCAATTTTACAAATATTATTAATCATAAATCAAAAATCGTTAAACCTATTGTAACAAAATTCGGCAGAGAGGTTGCCTTTACCATAAGGAATGCTTTGAAGCAAAACTAACGAAATCGGTTAAGGACCATGCCCACTTTTAAATAAAAGATTTTTAAAAGGGCCGTGGACGAACAAAATAAGCTATATCTTTGCAAAAAAGAGCTTTATATCAATGGTATTTCATTTCCCAAGTGGATTTATAACAATAAATAGGAAAAACTTCAAATTTAAAAAAATGGGCGTGGCACAGCCCCTTTTATGACTAAGCAATTTTCTATGTTTCGGGAGCCATAACTCGAAGAAAAATTTGTTCATAATAGAACCATATGTATATGGGGTATTCCATCCCATTTCGACCAATTTTGAACCCGACCCCTTTAGAATTGGCTGAAAGTTTTTCTTCTTTTTCTAGCTTACGAAAGACGTTTTTCAGAAGTTTTTCAAATTTTTTGATCCAACTCAAAAAAGTTATGAATTTTTAAAAAGACACCGTTTTTGTTTTCAAAATGCTATAAGTTTTTCAAAAATTGACCGTTTGGGATCATTTTTTTTTAAAAAATATGTTTATAAATGTACTTTTCGGAAAAAATACAAAAAAAATTTTAGTTTTTTTTCAATTAAATAAAAAAAAAAAAAAAAAATTCTCGGCCCATTCCAGGATTAGTGGGGATGATCGCAGAATTGATTGAAGTTTTTTATGAGAAAAAAAGGGGCAAAATTCGAAAAATCTCGAAAAACTGAAAAATTACAAAAAAACTTTAAACATTTTTTTGAATTTTGTCCGAAAAGTACATTTGAAAACAAATTTAAAAAAAAAAGATCCCAAACGGTCAATTTTTGAAAAAGTTAAAGCATTTTGAAAACAAAAACGGTGTTTTTTTAAAAATTCATAACTTTTTTTGAATTGGATGAAAAAATTTGAAAAACTTCTGAAAAACGTCTTTCGTAAGCTAGAAAAAGAAGAAAAACTTTCAGCCAATTCTAAAGGGATCGGGTTCAAAATTGGTCGAAATGGGATGGAATACCCCATATGTATTCTTGCGCAGCCTTGTAACACTATTAAGCACACAAAACAAACAATGGCAGCGTTGCAGCGTGCACAGCTGGGTAAGTAATGTTCGGTCTCCCCGAACTTAGACTTCCTTACTTGCTTGTTTTTATATTTCAATTACTTTGTGGGATCAATTCTATGACTCATTTTATTTATGTGTCTCAAAACTGTCAGTTGAATTCAGATATTATTTTAAAACATATGTATGTATCTATCTGATACAAAAAATGGTGCTACAACAAAAAATTTGCGTTGAAATTAGTCTCATGGCTTAGTTACATTGCCTTCAAAAAGTAGAATTGCAAGTTAATTTTTTGCTGTGTACGTCAACGAAAAGCAAAAAGCACTGGCAATTTTTATGAAATTTCGTCGATTTAATTCTTTTTTTTGTGTGTTTTCAAGAACTTAAGAAAAAACTTTCCTAAATTTTTCAACTGGAACTATGCAAACCAATATCCAAAACGCTTACTAAAAAATTCGAAAATTCGACAAAGTTTTAGGAAATTTCGAACTTTTTCTTTAAAATTGTTTGAAATTTTTTGGAGCATGCGGTTTTGTAACCCAATCAATTTTAGTCTTACAAAGTGTAAGTTATAGCTTACTCCAAATTTTTTAGGCTGCAATTTATTTTTCGAAAGCTTTTTTATATTTTCTTCCATACAAAAGGCGCATTGCCTTATTTGATATATAAAAGAAAATCTGAAACACCTTTCGGAAAAAAGTTATCAAAAAAATCGAAACAAATTTTGAGAGACCTATAACTTTTACTCTGTTGGACTAAAATATATTATTTTCAAAACGTCATACTCAAAGACATTTAGAAAATTCTAAATGAAAAGTTCGAAATCCCGTAAATTTTTCTTTAGTTTTCATATTTTTTCGAATACGTTTTCGAAGTTGGTTGGCATAGTTAACATTCAAAAATTGCTTTTCTTAAATTATGGGGAAAAAGTTGAGTTATAAATACATTTTGTTCGGAACCGCTATTCTTAAATTTCATTTTAGTGACCACCTTGAAAAAACATGCTAAGTGGCTACAATTGAAGAAGAGTTTAGAATATAACGTGTCCATATTCAAGGTCTTTTCTCATGCTCAGGCACGGGAACACGCAGTCTGTTTGCCCTACATTAAATAACGCTAAATTGCTATACTTGCTCTCAGTCAAGGCGCGACTGCACCTGTCAGCTAACTCACTGGAAGGATATAAATTCAATATTTTGAAGGACTTTGCCTTACTGGCAACCAGCATTAAAAACGAAAACATTGTGTACAATGTGTGCAACAAACCCTGCTTTGGACTGAGTATGAAATATTAAAGTTCTCCCTCAACAAACAAAAATCACGCTTTACAAGTCGCTCATCATACTTGTGCTGATATTTGGCTCGGAATCATAGACGGTGTACAGAGAAGATGAGATGGTTAGTGTTGGAGTGTTCGACAAAAAAGTTTTCTGCAAGATTTCTGGTTTTGTCCGACGGCGAATATCACATATATGAAGTGCAGTGAATAAAAACCCAAAGCCCTCTCTGGCTAGGTCATGTTATCCAAATAGAATAAATCGCTTTGGCCAAGAAAATATTTGAACCGACACTCCCATTTGAAAGAAGAGTAGACAGAGAATTTATCTGAGCTGGGACAGTCGCGTGGAAGAAGACTTTACCACTCCTGCATATACCAATTGACGTCAGTTATCGCGAATCAGGAATAGCAGACACCTAGACGGCTAAGCCTGCAAATGGGATGTGCAAAACTTCATACAATGCTACTGTCAAAGAAGTTTTTAACTTAGTGTAATTCCTAAATATTTTGGGCTGTGCTTCGTTTGCATGGTTACCACACTAATATTTCCTAAAAAACAGACTAGATCGGGTTTTTCCACAGGAGCCCGGGTATGTACATCCCGAAGCGTCTGATACATCAGAGAGCTGATTGTTGCCTCTTATGATTTCTGAAGCGGCATTTGCATACGATGTAAGTGTCGAACCGCCTCAACGGTTGCATATATCCCATTTTTAAGTAATCCTTCTGCAGCTAACCATCTAACCGGCCTACTTTGTTAAGATTGGATGTATGTACTTCAAACTGAAGTACCGGCATATTTCTGGAATTCCACGTCTTTCTCTATGCTCTTGATGACCCTATACAGTGAAATATCAACTGACTTGACTTGCCTTTGGTGTAAGCATGTTGAGCCACTTCGTTTTGTAACGTCGTCACGTCAAGTTCGTTTTTCCCCACAACACAACCGCGTGCTATTAAAGGACGCTATTCATGTGGTTGAGAATAAAATGGCGGATGATGCGGGAATCAAAATGACAAAAAATTAAATTACGCATAAAGTATTCAAAACCATGAAAGCAACATTTGAAAAACTGAAAAATTTATCGTACTTTGAGTAAACCATTAAATCGGAAAGCATCTACATATATAGTAGCCTCAATTACGCACATTAGGCCGGGTCGATTTGTGGGGAGGCAAAAAAATTGGCCATTGCTCTGTGAAAATCATATTCTAGGGATCAAAATAAGAAACTTTGCCGAAGGAACCATACCTCTAAAACAAATTCTGATATTTTTGACATTCGGCGGCGGCGTGCGAAAAACGACCAAAATCGGCGGCGTATATCTCTACCGGGTCAAGGTAGTCTTTCGTTCAAATAAATTAATGGAAGCAACTTAAAACTACAAACAAACAAACAAAATCATGTTGAGCTTAAGTTAATTCATTCGAACAGGTACATTCAAGAATTCCTTACGAAGACTTCGGACTGAGGTCAAAATAAAAAAAAACCTCCGAAGAGATTTTAGGCCGAGCTTGTCTTCCAATTTGCGTTGGGTTCCTTTTTTAATTTTTCCTGCAAATTGGTCGGACGGGAGCTACATGTTTTATGCCGACTCCGAACGGCATCTGCGAGGCAGATTAGTTTTCACTGAGAGCTTTTTATGGCAGAAATACAATCGGAGTGCTTGCCAAACACTGCCGAGTGGCGACACCGCTTAGAAAAAATTTTCTTCTAATTGAAAAACCTTATTTCTAAAATTTTGATGTTGCTTTGCCCAGGGTGTGAACCCAGAGCATTCGGTGTGGTAGGCGGAGCACGCTACCATCAGACCACGGTGGCCGCCAAAAGTCAAAATATCAACAGTAAAAAAACTGATAAATATACGTTTTGTAAAAAGCTCATTCAGTGATTTCAAGTTATATATTTTGTCTGGTGTTGAGCTTGAGAATCTGTTCAATGTTAGTTCATTCAGAGAATCCGCTTATCTGGATTTAGGCGATTATGACTTGTGATCACAGATGTTGGCACTTATTTTCACAAATTTTTACAAAACTTTGAACAACATTTCGAAAACTAGTAAAAAAACTTTTGTTTTATTGCAAACTTGCCTCCTAATAACCCCTTCCTTTCTTTCTGTTAAGCTCTAATTGCATTTCTTGAATTCATTTGTACTCTGCGCAGCGACTTTGCCTTCAAACTAATTTTCTTATTTATTTAATTAGCCATCTCAACAGCTAAACAAAATTACTTCCTTTCTGTGTTTTCATTCTTCTCTGTAAACTATAATTTATTCATTGTAGTTATTATGGCAATTTTCATTACATATTTATGTTTATGTCGCCATAGTTGTGAAGAAGTTGCTGACGACGATAACTTTGACACTTAAGTCCAAAGCAGGACAATTATCCAACCTACCAACTAGCCGTAGGGCAAACAGCGCTCTACAGCCAATCAAGTCGAGATCTTCAGTATTCAAGTAATCAACAAACTTTGTTTGTATGTATGCACTGTTGTTGTAAGTCATTTGTTGTGTAACTTTGACAGCTGCTAATTTGAATGTAAATGCGCTCATAATAATTTGACTGCCTTTGTCGTGCCAAGAAATATAAAGAAGAGAGCTTTGGCTGAGTCGGTACATTTCTGTTCTTTTAAGTTGTTTTGCTTGTACGGCTTATTTACTTTGTAAGAATTTATTTGTATTTATAGTATTTTTGCTAGATATTTTGGCGCCTTGTGGTGGGACAATGTGGTCAAAACAAATACATCAAAACTAAAAATATTTACAAAAAGTATGCAAAAGCTGGCCGAAGTTTTTGATTGTCATTCACCTGGGAGTACTCAAGTGCCTTCTCAAAATTTATTATGTATTATAGGGTTAAACACATGGTAAGCGTTTGGTGTAAGGGCTAGCTACGTCACCCAGTAGCGATATTCTCAGCAAATTGCTGGTTAGGTGTGGGAAGGTGGAAGAATGAAAATTCAAAGTTTTCTTGACTTAAATTTGTGGTTCGTAGTATACAATTTGTTTTAAACTAGCAGACCCGGGAGACGTTGTCCTGCCTGAAATTCGGTTTGATCACAAAAATTTGGATTTGTTTTTTGCATAGGCTTTTAACCCAACGTCAGATTCCAAAGGCATGTAACGGCCGCCCTGGTGTGGAGGCCGCCTAATGCATCGAAGGTCCTGGGTTCAAGTCCCGGCCAAAGCAACATAAAAAATGTATGACAAAGTTTCTTCAATAGGAGACAAGTTTTTTTATGTGGGGTCGCCTCCGACAGTGGTTTGGCTAGTGTATTTTTTGTCAAGAAAAGCCTCCCAGTGAAAATTGATCTACCTTGTAGATGCCGTTTGAAGCCGTAATAAAACATGTAGGTTCCAACCCGATGAGAAATTTACATCGATAAGTGCCTTAAAGGACTTTTCACTACTACATGTTCATTTCATCATATTTCTTTTCAAGTCCCTGAACTAAGTACTTTGCCTCTAGGTATGATTTTTCTTGGCCTTGCTGTTTCGCTAGAGCATTCGGCGACAGAAGGGAAGTTTTGTTGTCCTAAGGATCTCTTTTCTATGCTCATTTATATTTTGTATATCATCAAAAGCTTCCTTAATTCGTCGCACTCCTTGCGCTCCACATCTTCTGTCACGTTATACAGAAAATCTCAAGGCCTTTCTTACTCTTCTACAGTGATATGTTCTTTGGACTGTCCAACATGCCTACTTAAAAATGTTTGGAATTTGGCATAGTCAGTCGATTTAGAGTTTCTAGAAATTTGCCTGCAGGTATTCGACAAGCCGGGACGTAATTTATTCACTCGCATAGCAAAAACTTTCCAACAAGGTCATTCGGTTTCATGGATGATATGATGTGCTTTTGACAGTGTCCCTGATTCCGAGCCACCCCAATACAGATGTTGTGAAAGACTTACATATGCTAACTTCCTTCGTCAAGTAAAGGCGTACTGTTCAATTGGTTCTCGACACAACGTAGCACTAAGTAAAATTACCCATTGGACCTCTAGGCTATGATTGGACGAAGCTCTAGACAGTTTTGAACTAGTGTCTGTCATCAATGACGTTGTATATTTTTTAGACAGGGAAGCATTGAAAGCCTCAAGGCCAGTGGAGGGACTCTTTAATTTCACTAAACCTCTTGCCGTCTGTTTATTACAGTTTTGTCGGCAATTCACCGTCCAAGTTCCACTTCTGCATAGGCACTCCACTGTTTCTTGGTTCACACTTCAATGACAACTTGATTTGCTATGTGACTCAACCCAGGAAAGCGCAGAACTTTCCAACCTCTATGAGTTACAGGAAGTAAATATAAATAAAATAAGGCAAATTACTTAAATAAAGGAAAATGGTTTCGGATGAGTAATACTGGAATGCCTGACCGTAGTGTCGGAAGGGGCTTATAAGCATTGGAAGATAAAAACAGTTTTTTCGTCACTGGGGATAAACAGCTGTGCTTCAGATTAGCATTCAAACTGTCGACGAATAAAGTTACCACAAACATAAAAGAAGTTGAACGATCGATCCCTTAACATCAGATTAAAAGTTGTAACTTTATTTTTACCTGTCATGCTAAATAATCACCAAAATCACAAAACTTAACAAAGATATTTTAAACATAAATTTTCTGAACAATGCCCCGCGCCCCAACTTACTTTTCTCTTAATGAGCAATTATTCATAATTATTACTATTCGTTGCTTTCGTTAAACCCCAAACATATATTTGCTCACATTGTAACGCACTTTCAGATGCCCTCATGAGCAACGAGCAAAAACACACATGTAGTACAACAACAATAACCATTTTACTGCCATCATGTCAACTGGGTCTTTAGAGCAAAAATAATGGCACCCTCTTAATTAACAAAATAAATTGCGTACAACAATAACAACCACCAACAGTGAGCGTCCTCAAAATTTGAACGAAATTTCGAAACGTAAATAAAAACAAGACATCTGGGAGATATGCAGCTGGACAAAAGGTGATATTGCCAGTCAAAGACCATTGACTACCAGTGCTAGCCAGAACAACAAGACCAATGCAAAAGAATGAAACCGCTTCAGGCTAGCTTGGGAAAGTAAGGTGCTAATGCACACAAATACCTCACAATTTAAACTTTTTATGGCCGCTGGGTAGAATAAGAGAGAGTAACTGGAAACTGCTACTTGCTTTTTTTGTGTAACAATACGGAAAAAGTAGAGTTGGGCAATATTCATGCACCTGTGATTTTGTTGCGAAGAAAAGAAGCCTATCGACGTACGTATTTGGAAGCGGAGGAATTAATAGACTTTCACTGATTTCGGAGGAGCAGGTGGACGAAGACTTGAACTCTCCCGATGCTCTCAACGAGCGTCAGTGCTCGCAGAGCAGGAATAGTTGGCGTGATTTCTTACGCAGGGACCAAAATAGCCGGAAATCGCTGTCACCAACAGACTGACGACATTTACGTCTCTTATACTATTTTCACACAGACGGCTTATTGAATAATAAAGGCAGTTTACTACATTAAGACGCTTATTGAGCTCAATCTTCCCTACAAAATTCGAATCTATAATTATTTCATTAGTAGCTAATCGAATGCCTAATGAAGTCAAAAGCACAATGCAACTCTGTTGGCAGCGTTCCCATTCTTAGTTTTTGGTGTGCTCAGTGCTTAAAAATGTCATTTGTCAAAGTAAATGTCATTGTCTGCATGGCGGAACGATACAAGGTGGCCGCATCGAACAGCTGATTATAACCTTTTTTATTTGGTTTGATACATCAACTACCGGCGCAGTACGATTTTGACATTTGTCCATCGAATTTACAAGTACATGGAATTTTGTTTGTTTGTAGGTATGTCACCATGCTGCCACCTTGTATCGTTCCGCCATTTCATCCTTCATACTAATCGAGCAGTTACTTCTGTGTGAAAGCAAAAAATTTGCGATTTCATTAGAAGATGAAATGAGATCATTAAGTGTCTGTGTGAAAACAGTATTATAGTCTTATTTGATTGGTCAGTCACTGATAGTTCAGTTACTAAATTTCGAGTTCTTTTCAGTTAAAGTTGCTTTGAAAAAATCAAAACACGTTTTTTTGTTCTTATATATTTTTGAAAGACATTTAATTAATTCCCAAATTATTAAATAAATTATAAAATTAAAAATTGCTTCAAATAAATGTTTTCATAAATTTAAAGCAACAAGGGTAATCCCCGCTTAAAACTCAGACAAATAGACAACATTGGTTCATTCGCTGTAGTTCTATAAATAGAACAAAAAAGCAACAACAGCAAGTTTCTTTGAAACCGCCTTACCAACGCATAACTTTACCAAATGATGCCACACGTAGTATGGACTGTGAATAAAGAAAAATATGCAAAGAAGGCAATTGGGATAAGGTTTACAACAACTAAGGCATGACGTGGCTGAAAGCGTTTGTAACACTTCAACCGTCGAAGGAGTACGGGTTCAAATACCACTCCCGGGAGAAAAGGCTTTAAAGTGATTTACAAGGTATAATCGAAACAGATGTCGCCTTGTCCATCCTGATGTCACGTTGTTTAAAGTTTTTCCAAATCATTAAATAAAAGACATTTAATTAAATTATTATAAATTTTTTTTTTTTTTGTTTGAGAAAAATTGTTTTTGGAAATTTTTTTTGAGAAAGCTTTTTTAATTATTCTTGGTTTGTTTTCAATTTCGAAAAAAACTAGATACAATCCTCCGATAGCTTAGGTACCGCATAATATAATTTGGTACTTGCAATATTAAAAGGAACATTTACATATTTATTATTATTTCTTAAATGTTTTTCAAGCCGATTTTTGTTGTTAAAATTTAAGTTTAGTTGAAAAAAAAAAATGTATCTATTTCAATTACAATGTTCTTTTAAGATTTTTTTAAGAAATTAAAAAAATTGTTAAAAGTAAAAAAGATTTTTATTTTTAAAAAACTTTTAGTTATTCTATATGTTTTAAGGAATTTTGAAGAAGAAACAACTAGGTACCTGACATGTGACATGACACATTCCCCAGTAACATAGCTCCGAGTAAAAAAAATACCGTTATGAGCTTAACATCGATAGATGATAATTGTTATTCAATTATTATATTTGGTTTTATTGGGAAAAACTGAAAAGAAAGAAACATTTACTGGCATATTGCGATGGTACCATTTCGAAAACCGCCACGTAATCATCGTCAGACAATTTCGTAATGTTTATTTATTTCGACAGGTTTTACCGGGAATCGAACCGCGGTGAAACTGCTGAGATCACAATGGCCTAACCATTGGGCTAAATTAGTTTAAAAATAGAAGGCAGTAAAAAAAAATATTTTTTTTTTCAAGTTCAATATTTTTTTTAAGAAAAAAAGATATTTTTAAAGAAAAATAATTTGTTTGAGAAAAAATTTAAATTTTTTAAAATAATGTTAGCTATTGTAGATTTTTTTAAGAAAAAATACAAACCAGGCCCTGACAGCTCAGACGGCGAATAATTTATGGTAACTCTAGCAAAAAAAGAAAAACATATACATACATTGGAAGAAACAAATTAGTTAAATAAAATATTTATCTTAATCTAATTTTTTTTCGAGTTTCGTTGTAAAAATATAAATTCAACTAAAACTAATTTTTATTTCTTTTAGTTAAAAAGTAAAAAAAATAAATTAAGAAAATAATAAAAAAATTAATAAAAAAATATTATATAAAGTATTTTTTTAAGAAAAAATTTATTTTGAATGAAATATGTAAAAAAATAAAAATTTTTATAATTTAAGTTGATATTGCGGATTTTAAGAATTAAAAAAAAAATTATATATCTTTCACGGAATTATGTGACTTGATTCTATCGAAGAAAAAGGACATATAGATATTGAAAGAAAAAATTTATTAAAAAAAAATATCTAACATTTCTTAATTTTTGTTTAAGGTATTTGAAAAGCTACGATTTCGCTGTAGCAGTATAAATCTAAGATAAAAAATTTATTATTTGCTTACGTTAAAGTAAAAAAAAAAAATTAAGAAAATAAATTAATATTTTTATATTTCGGTCAAAACAAATATTTATTTCTTTTAGTTAAGTAAAAAAAATTTTTTTTAAGAAAATCAAAAATTTGTTAAACAATTTTTTTTGGAAAAATTTATTTTTAAAGAAAAACAACGGTCATTTTTTTTTAATTTTAATTACTCTTAGTGGTTTTAAGAAACACATCTAGATATCTGACTCTATAAGCTCATATTATATGATTTGGCTATAAAATATATTTGCTTATTTATTTATTTAAAAATTTTGTTTGAATTTCGAAACGAAACCATTTAACACATAATTGCATACGAAGTATGCAATGTGTAAAAGATTAAAATATGCAAAAAGAAGGCAATTGGGAAAGACTTCACAACAGGCATGACGTAGCTGAATGCGTTTGCAACCATTTCAACTATCGTAGGGGTGCGAGTTCGACTCCCACTCCCGGGAGAAAAGGCTTTGAAGAGATTTACAAGGTATAATCGAAACAGCTGTCGCCTTGTCCGTCCTGATGTCACGTTGTTTAAATTTTTCCCAAATTATTAAATAAATTATAAAATTAAAAAATTGCTTCAAATAAATGTTTTCATACATTTAAAAAAAAAAAAAAAAAAGCAATATGGGCAATCCCCGATTACTAAAAAATCATAGAAACCATTTTTTGACTTTTAATAATCGGGGTTTGCCCATATTGCTTTTTTTTAAATGTATGAAAACATTTATTTGAAGCAATTTTTTTTTTGGGAGTCGACTCCCACTCCCGGGAGAAAAGGCTTTGAAGAGATTTACAAGGTATAATCGAAACAGCTGTCGCCTTGTCCGTCCTGATGTCACGTTGTTTAAATTTTTCCCAAATTATTAAATAGAAACCATTTTTTGTTTAAGAAAAAAGACAGTTGGAAAAAAATATTATTTATTAAAAAAAATTACTATTTCTATAAGTTTCCACAATTTCGAAAAACACTGAACTCATTGCGAAACTTTGTTTTAAATTTGTTTTATTTCCTAATTTCGAAAAATTTGATTTCAGATACCTGACAGCTGATTTGTTCAGGATTATAAAAACATTTTTAAAAAAATAAAACAATAAAAAAACATACTCTTCATTAAGAAAAAAATTATATTATGTACTACTTAAACTTTTTCTGAATTTAAAAAACACCGATTGTAGATATCAAATTTACTATGGGAGTTATTAGTCCGCCGCTAGTGAGGCAAAATCGATTACTGTACTACGGTACGTACTCGTATGAGGAATACCTACTGCTTGCTTTGCTAAAGTGTTTGCTAGTAAAATACTCAACATGCAAGTTTTTCCTATGATTTCACCTTTCATCTTTGAATCTGTTGTTGTGACAATCAATCACACATTTTATACCCGAAGTTTTTTGAATCAGAAATTGATTGCATTAAGATAGGAACTCTCCTAAAAGGAAGAAAAAGTACTAAATTCGTTTTTAACTATCTTCAGTATGTAAGCTAGCGCTGACAACTCACTCTTCCATACTTAACATTATAAGAATAAAGTTAAGTAAGTAGGGGAAAAAAAAACAAGACGACGTAAGCCAACTTTTATTCTTCATCACATATTCCGTATTATATTTATATGCAACAGAAGAATATGTAAGAACCCTTTTGCTTATATATCTCATACTCAATTTGCTGTGTAAAGTTGCCTTATAAAACGGTGCTTGTAAATGTATTCACATGGCTGTTTGTTTGCTTGTAGTGGTGTTACCGCCATAAGTGCCTTTGCATGTTTGCATTATTGCTGCGGGAAAACTTTCCAATTTACACACAAATAAGCACGTAGAATGGCTCTGTGTCTACCTTGGCATGTGTGTGTGCGTAGTGTTTGATTGTGTATAAAGTCTGCACTTAGCTCCAACACCTCATTTGCATAGAGGTATTTAACATTGATGATAAAGTTTTTTGAAAACTTTTCCAAAGGCAGGAAGAAAAAAAAATGGATTGATTGCAGACAGATTGCAGTGAGTCTGATTATGGAGCTTTGCTGTTTGAGCATAACGGTAGTTCCGGCTTTGCTGTCATAATATTGTAAACAGCTTAATTATTTAAGCTCTTAAGCGCTCATTGTGGGATAAGGTATTTTTTGGGAATTTTCGAAATGTATATCTTGCTTTTCTTGTTCGTACATAAGGATTTATTTTGAAAGCTCTTAGTCTCTCGTCACTTTTACTTTACTTAATTAAAGTCTTACTAAGTTTTTTAGTTTGCATACAACATTATCTACTTAAGGACATATCTTCTTTAGCATTTGACCTTTTGATATATTAATGAGCATTTTAACCCATTTTAACTTTGTATTGGCTTTCATAATAGTTCTCACTGCTATGCAGCATTCGCTGACACACAGTGGGCGAGTTTGCCTCAATAACGGCGCGAAATTAGTAAATCCAAAAAGTGAGCAATACACTATATCTTCGATTGGTCATTTCTTGGACATATGGAACAAAGCTAAGAATTGATAAAATTAAAAAATAATAATAATAACAATTTTTTTTCTCAATGGGCTTTTTTTTATTATTTTAGAACAAGCGCATATGAAGAGATTAAAAAACTATTACACGATATCTCAGAGATCAGAAACAAGACAACTTTTTAAAGAGCCTGTCTCTTTCATGGCCTTTCAAATTTTATAAATTATATAACTTCAATGGATTTTATTTCGGGTTAAAAAACTCAAGTATTGAAATTTATTGGTAAGTGCTAATGTTGTACAACTTTTACGGAAACTACCAAAAAACTCAACAAAAGTAATGCAATAAAAAGAATTAAAGTTTTTTTATTTTCTCGGTGAGTTAAACCAAATTCGAACAATCCCTATAAACGCAATACAAATTTTTTTTTCGAATAAATTATTATTAACTTTGATTGGATAACTGTTGGTTGTACAGGTATAAAAGAATCGAGATAGATATATACTTCCATATATCAAAATCATCAGTATCGAAAAAAATTTGATTGAGCAATGTCCGTCCGTCCGTTAATACGATAACGTGAGTAAATTTTGAGGTATCTTGATGAAATCTGGTATGTAGGTTCCTGGGCGCTCATCTCAGATCGCTATTTAAAATGAACGATATCGGAGTATAACCACGCCCACTTTTTCGATATCGAAAATTTCGAAAAACCGAAAAAATGCGATAATTATTTACCAAAGACGTCTAAAGCGATGAAACTTGGTAGGTGGGTTGACCTTATGACGCAGAATAGAGAATTAGTAAAATTTTGAGAATGGGCGTAGCACCGGCCACTTTTAAAAGAAGGTAATTTAAAAGTTATGCAAGCTGTAATTTGGCAGTCGTTGAGGATATCATGATGAAATTTGGCAGGAACGTTACTACTGTTACTATATATATGCTAAATAAAAATGAACAAAATCACAAAAAGATTGAATATCTTTACAGTATAAAGTAAATTATGTCAAAAGGAATGATATGGTGTAACAAAATACAAAAATAAAAGAAAATTTCAAAATGGGCGTGGCTCCGCCCTTTTTCATTTAATTTGTCTAGAATACTTTTAATTCCATAAGTCGAACGAAAATTTATCAAACCTTGTGAAATTTGGCAGGGGCATAGATTCTATGACGATAACTCTTTTCTGTGGAAATGGGCGAAATCGGTTGAAGCCACGCCCAGTTTTTATACACAGTCGAACGTCTGTCCTTCCGCTCAGCCGTTAACGCGATAACTTGAGCAAAAATCGATATATCTTTACTAAACTTAGTTCACGTACTTATCTGAACTCACTTTATCTTGGTATAAAATATGGCCGAAATCCGACTATGACCACGCCCACTTTTGCGATATCAAAAATTACGAAAAATGAAAAAAATGCCATAATTATATACCAAATACGAAAAAAGGGATGAAACATGGTAATTGGATTGGTTTATTGACGCAAAATATAACTTTAGAAAAATTTTGTAAAATGGGTGTGACACCTACCATATTAAGTAGAAGAAAATGAAAAAGTTCTGCAGGGCGAAGAGCCCTTGGAATCTTGGCAGGAATACTGTTCGTGGTATTACATATATAAATAAATTAGCGGTAACCGACAGAAGATATTCTGGGTCACCTTGGTCCACATTTTGTTCGATATCTCGAAAACGCCTTCACACATACAACTAAGGCCCACTCCCTTTTAAAATACTCTTTAATATCTTCCATTTGAAACCCATGTCATACAAACACATTCCAGGGTTACCCTAGGCTCATTTTCCTACATGGCGATTTTCCCTTATTTTGTCTCCAGAGCTCTCAGCTGAATATGTAATGTTCGGTTACACCCCAACTTAGCCTTCCTTACTTGTTTTTTTTTTTTAATATTGGAGCAAACTTTTATGAAATTAATTTAGTAGTTCTTCATAATAATACTGCTTCAGTCGGTTTCGCTAAAACTCAAAAACTGAGAGTTGGAGTAAGAGTGGGATTTGGAGCGGGGGTAGGAGTGGCGGAGGGAGTTAGAGTGGGAGTGGGAGGGAGATAAATAAAATAAGGTGTGGATAAGAATAGGAAGAAAAATGAGAGGAAGTGAGGCTCACTCCTTGAATGTACGCAAACAAATTTTGGGACAGGATAAAGTAGGGCGGGTACGCTAATATTTTACGAACTTTTTTCATAACTAATTGATATGAAAAGAATGAGAAACAATGTTTAAAAAAAATGTGTTTAAAAAAAGGTATTTTTTTAATTAACTAAAGCTCGCCCAGGCTCTTTGAGAACTTCGTCGGCTTTTTATCGGTAAAAACCGATACCGAAAAGATATTGTTTTCGGCTTTTATCGATAGCGAAGTATTATCCTCCAGTTATATGTTTGTTATAGGCTTGTTATCGCCGATTTATCATCTTCTATTGGCTTGTTATCGAGAGGTTACAAATGTGTCATCGATTTTAAATTTAAGGTTTATCTTTTTTTCTTTACAAACGGTGAAGAAATGAAATTCAGAAACATGTCCTAGTAACCATCGCCGTTTGCAAACTTTGCAATTTTTCTCTAATATCAATTTAAGTTTTATCTGTTTCATAAAAAAATTAATATATGTTTTTCCAAAAACGATAAGATATCGATTAGTTTTCGATACCAAAAATCGACAACTTTTCGATATCAAGAAAAAATGTTCGATAAAAAATCAATAAAACCCCGATAAAAAAATCGATGCCCTTTCGATATTATCTATTTTCATAAATTTTAAATAAATAATCGATAAAATTTCTATAACAAAACGATAGATCGTCGATAAAACATCGGTAATTCATTGATAACCTTCGTTATCGATAGACAATTTATAACACTTCGATAACTCATCTATACATAGTTGATAGAACAAATATAACAAAACGATAAATACCATCGCCCATAACCCATCGACAACACACCGTTTACAACTTGAAAATTGATAGAACGTCCTCCGGTTTTGTTTCTGGCTAGGTTGTTCCCACAGTGTAGTGAATACATTAAAGCTTACATTCTGTACTCCCCCATGCAGCATACCCCTACGACTACACTTATATGTAAAACACGCTTGCATTCTGAATTCCTCCATACTGCGAGCAAAGTTATTAACACATCAACACAGTAAAGCAAACTTATAAATATTACTGCAATAAATTTTCCTTGCTGTTTAAATCAGTCCACTAGTGAGAGCAAATCAACCACTGTGATATGCTTTGACCGATTGACTGCACATTCATACATAACCTACATAACACCTCGACCTTCTTCTCATCTATTATTTGCACTTATTGGGCTGTACGTGCCTTTAGTAACTCATCGTAAGTATATTAATGCCATTGTATGCATCCTTCTCAACCCATCCTACAACATCTTCTAAAGCCTCATCAGTGCTTTGTCACAGCACTTAATTGTATTCGTGCAACTTCGTCCGTTGAGCTAAAGAAGAAGAAAAATTCGAAGAAGAAGTATCAACCAAGTATAAAGGTACCAGCGTCATCGTCCTACTTTAGATTATTTATTGCAATCACCCGCCTGGGAAAAATATACATAATTGCATAAGACAAATGTCCGTTTGCGTACTAAATAAGTTTTGCCAAAGTTAACTTCTATTGCGTTCACTGCAGTTAGAGGGTAAGTAAGTGAATTTCAATGCAGAGCTCTTGTTTGCCTTTCCTGTGTGTATAGTACCACTGTGCGTTCATAAAATTTTAATTCAATTTCAAATTTATGCATTTACCTTATTCACTACCTTCCTTCACATTGCTGTCCTTTCATTGTACTCATCTTCATGGAAAGTTATCAATTTTGATTAGTAGCAGGATGACATAGTCGGAAAGATTTTTATAACAAATAAAATTTATAGCGTCTGTCCATGTATGAGGAGGAGAAAATTATTATTTCGTTGCAGATTGTTCGGTTGCATAGTTGGAAATATTAAATCGTGAATAAATTAATTGTGAAATTGATGAAATCATTTTAGTAGTGGATATGAGCCCAGAGGTTATGCACATCTTTCTCTAATTAAAAACGATTGCTTGAAGAAAGTTACAAAGCAGAACCAAAGGTTTTAAGTAAATAAATCATCTATCACATCTACAGCTAAAGGAGATCAAGTCCTCCTCCAACTGTTTCGCTCCACCAAATGGGGGTCTAGCATTTCCTTTGCTAGCTCATACGAACGTCATCCAATAGCTTAAGACGACCTACACTTCGTAGCCTTTGGGCTTTTATTTGTTTAATTATGTTCATATCTCTGTTTGCTTTTCGTAGAAGGAGGAAATATTTATGTACCGACTTTAATATTTAAGCCTAGTGCGATTATTCGAGTTTAGCACTTGTTTCCTCGTTTAAAACGCAAAACCTAATCTGTCACGGCTCGCCAAATTTTCTGCTCTTCGGACAGTATTTAAAATTATATCAAGTACGGTAAAAAAGACATAGATATTAATAACCCTCGGATCTGTTTGTCGCAGAAAATAAAAATCTTCGAGGCTGCAGGTTAACCCCCCATACGAATTCGACCAAGTTGAGAAACTTTTTAGATTTTTCGTAAAGAAATTGATTTTACTTCCCTTTAATATGCCAAACTACATGTTGCATCTGGAAACAGGCTTGCAGTCCCTATATTTACATACGCTTCGCCTACACATGCCCTGTATCGCTCGTTGCTTTAGCCTATCAAATGACAGACTCCCGCGTATTCTAGCAGAGGACACTCCCAACCTGGGGATTTCTTGGACTGAACTTGCTAACACCGTCAATGTACCTTTCATTACGCAATTGCCAACAGCTAATATACAGTCCTTCACTTCCTCGCTTCTAGAACGCTTAGCTGAGTATAATACAAATAGGTTCCTCGAAAAGGCTCGGAAGTCTACTACCCACGAACTTTACCCGGCCCTTGTGCCGTTGGAGAGTATGTATTTCACTGATGATTACAGTGCATATGCAGCTAGTCTGATGCTCCGGGCACGTGGAGGTTTGTTGAATCTAAACGCAAGAATCTATAAAAACATATCGTCTCCACTTTGCACAGTATGTTACTTGCAGGAGCCAGAAGACGGGCACATGCCCGATAAACATTCGTTCCCTTTACTTTGGTGAAAGAACTTTAGATATGGCCAAGGTGGTTGCCAGTTTAAATGGATTTAACTTCGAGGCTCTAGCCAAGTTTCTGACGGAAAGCTTTAAAATTAGAGGCTTATTATTAAATGAATTTTTGTAACTCGATAGTATTTTATGTAACACGTGGTTCGATACACAACATACTCTGTAATTGTCGTTAGTATCTACTTTAATTTATTTATTTAAGTGTTTTGATGTACGAAAAAGCATAAGTCATACTCTGTATCTGATTTTTTGGAAAAAATAAATATATACTACTACTACAAACGACCTAGAGTTTCTCTTATGCTAAGGGGCTCGCCCTAGTTTGGTGTGAATTATAATAATGTCTCACGTGTTTGCTTAACATGTCCCATCTGTCACTGCAGATCATGTTTTTGATGGCACTCCCCAGAGACAGGTCAACACGTGTCCATATTACTCTCATCCGATATTGAACTAAGCGCTCATTTACAAAGAAAGTATAAAATTGGACCAGATAGAGTCAGAGGGATCCATGTGGTCGCTTGAACCATGGGCTCAGTTCGGAAACTAAATTCCTGGCCCACTTTCATTTAGTATTGCTCCTCCACTGCTGTTGCCAGCGTCAGATCGATATTTCTCTTGTGTATACCTCTATCTCCTTCTACGCCAACGCCGTGTATTGATATCATCAGCGAACAAATCTATCGGTATATATTCCGTAAAGACCAGCACAGGGTTTGTGTTGAACTGATGTGAGAGCGAATTTCTACATCGCTTAAGACTATGGAACCCTGTTGCGAGCATAGCGACGAGAAAGGTTCTGATATATCCAAGCAACGAACGATGTTCTAGCGCTTTCAGTATGCCAACCTGCTTGGCTAAGTTTAAAGCACGTTTGATATCCAGTGAAACTGATAAAACTATAGGTCTTGATTGATGAAACGCTGCGTCGGCCTTCTTGCCTGTGCCTATCACTTCTGTAATGGTATTCATTGTGGGGCACCCTCTCCATACTGTCGATGGGACAGCCTTCTCCTATCCTCTGGTCCAGTAGATGAAATTTCTTAATTACTTTTATCTAGGCTTGTCAACAGTGCTCTTGATCGACCTTCTCCAGCACGTAAATTTGCTTTGATGTATGCGTCTTCCAGATTTCCTACAGGCTCAGGCCTGCGTACGCATTTCTTGGCATATATTTACCTGGCAGGAATTGCTGATATTGCAAGTATTGTGTTGAGATCGATGCCTGACGGTCATGCATGGCTCTATATCTCACAGCGATATAAAGCATGCTTTTTGAAAATAAGTATCCAAAGCCAGTTCATCGATATTATAGGGTTGTGCCATTGAGTATATTGTTTTACATACTGTTGGTAGGTTAGTCACCAAGATCTCGAGAATTTGATTAAAATGTGGACCTGGGTAGCCCTAAGATGGGTTGGTGCAATATGGCTATTAAATGAAAGCTGTTGATGAGTGCTTTAGTAAACCGTATTTCGATATGTAAACCTGTCTCCGGGATACATACCTATATATGGATCAGGGATAGTCCTTCATTATGTTTTTACGATGTGGGTACTAAACGAAAGCAGTTGCCGAAGGTACAAGAGAGGGGCAGATGGAGATTGAGAGAAACAAGTAAAGCGTGGAGGTAGAGGGTGAGAGTGATGGAAAGGGAGAGAGAGAGAGGGAGGAAGAGAGAGAGGGTGAGATGAAAAGCGAAAGGAGGAAGGTGAGAGAGAAGAGGAAGATGAAGAGGGAGTTATAGAAAGAGATGAAGAAAGAGAAAACAGCAAACTATTTTCAAATAACAAGGTAAAGCGAAATTTCGCGCAAAACAACGGCTGCTGGGTCTGCTAGTGTTTAATAAGCTCTAGCTTATCTCTGAGCGTTAAAGCATCATTCGGGACAAATTATATCTTTATGCATCTTGTCCTTCTTTGCTGTCATCGAGAAAAGAGTCAGCGCATATGCGCCTTGGCAACCACGATACTCTTGCCAATCATAATTTCGAAATAGTAAAAGACTTCTTTTATTTGGGAACCAGCATCAACACTAGCAACAACATCAGCTCTGAAATCTTGCGAAGAATCACTCTTTCCAATAAATACTACTTTGGACTAGGTAGGCAATTGAAAAGTAAAGTCCTCTCTCGGCAAACGAAAATCATACTCCACAAGTCACTTATCGTACCCGTCCTGATATATGATGCAGAAGCATGGACCATGACAACATCCGATGAAGCGGCTCTGCGAGTGTTCGAGAGAAAAGTTCTTCGAAAGATTTATGGACCTCTACGCGTTCGCGTGAACGCAGCGTCTGGTGAATTAAAAGGAAGCGACTGGCGTACCTTGTTGGAAGGCCGTATAACCGTTTAAACGGTTAAGGGCCAATTAAGTAAGTAAGTAAGTAAGCTCAGTCTGTAAGTCGAGTTGATTATAATTAACAAATAAACACCAAGTGATTGGCTTGATGTAAATTTCAGTACGGGTTTCTGCGTCGCTCCAAAAAACGAAACCGTCCTGAAACAAATTATTCTTCTTTACCACCTCCTAGATTTCTCTAAAACTCGTCTAAGAAAAACTTGATTTCATACAACTTCCGCTTTCATAAGTATGGGTGAAATAAAAGATTTGTTAGATCGAAAGAAAACCGGATGCACAAAACAACCAACCCTGATTACCGGAAATACGCTATGCTGCCTTAAACCATATTTACCCATGTATTAACACACAAATTTATGTCAACACATGTATATTTATAGACATTTTATACTCTTACATAACAGTAGGCTTTCAGTGAAACAATTTGAGTTCCTGTGAATTTCAACACATACTCACACACACTTCATTCAAAGTACCAGCTTTCCGTTGATTTCCACAGTTCGGTAGTAATCATAAATTTGACATACAGTCAATCGTTTTGCCTGCAAGCTTTCATGGTTCGTTATCAACATCGTTAGCTTAGTGTCAATCGCATTTGCAATTTTTTTCCAATCGTTTTATAATTTTTTTTTGGCATTGATTTTCCTGCGGACGGCTATTTTTATTGTCGTCTATGCTTGTCTTGCACCTTGGCTAGAGACCTTTTGCTCTTTTCTCTTGCTAATGGTCATCGTCACTCGGCCGGCAAACAAGTTAGCGCTTTGGTAAGGAAGCGCCATTACCTTTGTATTATGACAGCTTTTATTTGCTTCAAAGATTTTGCTAAAAGGAAAAGAAAATGATAATCATGAAATGAATGAATGAAAATACAAAAAAAGGAAATTATGTAATAAAATTGAAAAAAAAAAAAAATAAAAACACAAGGAGAAAGACTTGGACAAGTGAAGAAAGAGAAAAGCATGAACGATATTTATGTATTTTAGACTGGGTCGATTTATTAACCGATATCGCGCCATCGATTTTTCGATAGGATTTGGGCTTAGGAAAAAAAAGTTCCACTACGCATATCCAAAAAAAATAATTTTCGTGCCTGCGAAATTAAATTTTTTTGACTTTTTGCGACTTTGATTTTTAAGGTTTTTTTCATGACCTACTAAAAAAATTTTCATGTCCTGTTTTCAAAAAACTGTTATCGACAACGTTTTTAGCGGACATTTTTTAGTCATGAAAAAACCTTAAAAATCAAAGTCGAAAGAAAATAAAAAAAAAAATAAAATTTCGCTGGCTCGAATTTTATTTTTCTGGGTATGCGTAGTGGAACTTTTTTTCCTAAGCCCCAATCCTATCGAAGAATCGATGGCGCGATATCGGTTAACTTTTGTCCATTCAAATCGACCCAATCCAATGTATATATTAGCCCAATTCTCAAAAAAATGTCCTTGATTTACTCATTATCTCCATAAGAAAGGAGCTTCGCAATGAACGACATTCATTCTTGACAATGCCCAGCACATGTACACAATATGTGATCCACCTATGGAAGATACCGGCTGCAACATAACATATCATTTGCCGTTGTCCTTGCTAAGCCACAGGTGAGAAATATGATCCATAATGAGTCCCAGTACTGCAGAGATTTCTTTCTCAACATTAAGATCCGATTTCCATCTAGTTTATTGATCCACGCCCAAGCACTCATATCAGGGAAATGCCGTGTAAAATAGTCAGATTTATGTCAAACTTCCTTCAACACCCAAAAGAGATTTTAAGTTATCGTCCCTGACCGTAGATCCGGAAGAACCGCCTGGCTATCGGATAAGATGGCTATCGTATTACCTGTAATTTTTGGAACAGGTAGGTTAACCTTTTAGATCCCTGCTTTCAGAAAACCCTCAATTAGGGGAATACTTGGGGGAATATTTGATACCTTGGCCGAGATTATCATGTTGAACATATATGCGGAAGATATGGCCGGCAAGGCGAATGCGGCCCCGTTTCTGATCAGCCTTAATGATGCGGGACATGGGCCTTCTCATTTAAGGTATTTCAGTATTCTTACAAATCTTGGAGGTGGGGGGGGGGGGGGGGGATTGGAGGAATTAATATGCAGCAGTGAACTGGTTAAATGGTTCACATATGAATGAATGGTGTGGGAATGCCTGACCTGGCACGCGGTGCGTCGAACTATTTTAATGTTAATATCGTCTGGGTCCCGAGACATATCAATACAGCTATCAACTATAAAGCAGCACTCCTAGCACGCACGGGCATAACTGAGGCTGTAGGCAGTAAGGGGAGCCTCCGGCCACATGTAGTCTGCGGTCTCATGAAATTTTTGGGCGCATCAATGCTCACCTTCGAATGGTGCTATTACACTCAGCAGTTGCTACAACAATCTCACTTACCAAAATAAGTGTTAGGAAAGTTACAGAAGACGTGAACTCACGGCTAGGGTGACCATAACGTCTATTCGCCAATCCGGGACGCCTTGTACAAATTGTCACTAGTCCCCTAGTAAATAAATGCTGCACAACCACAATGGCAATGTTAGCAGATGAGCTAATGGCGTAGAAACATTACTCGCACATTAACACAGTAACAAAGAACGTAGTTTACATTACTTGCAAAAGTCTAGACCCTGGGAGAAATAATAGGTGAATGAGGCAAGTGAGAGTATAAAAGCAGCGCAGTCGAAGTGATAGTAGTTCAGTGTGATTTTATCACGCTAGAAATGAAGTACGCGAATACATTAAATTGGGAAGATCTACTACGGTAGTGCAAAGTAAAGAGCATTTTTTATAAAAATATTAGTGTGTATTTATTCGACAGTTAAGTGAATATAGCAGATGACGAAGAATAATCGAGAACTTTAAAGAGATTTACAACATTATATTCATATATTTTTAAAATATATAAAAATTGCTTGTTTAAAGTTCTAAGACTGGCTATTTTTCATTAATAGAGTAATACAAAATGTGTCTGAGTTCTGACTATATTAATAACAATTTCATTCTAGTTACTCTCATCTGAACATGCTTTCATACTTTCAATCATTTTAATGCTAGATCTTTATAAATTTTGATATAAATTTATGTGTATTTGAAAAAGTAGCCAAATAAACGTTTATTGTCTGGCAACATGTGTGAAAATTTCAACTTGAAAAACGCAATCAAAATCTGTTGTAAAAAGTCTCCTTTCTGACAAACACAATGAAATACGTATGGGCATCTAAACGAACATACATTCATACATTCATACACTTACCACTGGGAATCAGTTACTGAAACCACAGCCTTCGTTGGCTTAGAAATTTTAAAGCGACCATTGCCAACACAAAACACAGATGTTTCTTATTGCAACTTTACAGACGAGGGGAATGTTGTGTTATCAGCGTTATTACACAGCATGATGTTAAAGAGTCAAATACGATAAACGAAATACAAAATCAAATGAAATCAGAAAATTTTGCAACAACAGCATACGCAAAAAAAAAAAATGGCGATGTCCTCAGCTGTTGGCGGAAATCAAGTTGGTGCCAAAGCATCTGTTCAAATAGCTAAGACACCAAAATTGCTGGAGGAAGATAAACAAAAAAAAAAATTGCTTTATAATTTGGTGTATGGACCCACATAAATATAACAGAAAGGATGTGAACTAAAATGAAGACAAAATTATATGTTTTATATGTAGGTACTTATGTGCACGCACGTAACCGACATATTTCACATTTTCACATATCAAATTCTACTCCAAAATGAACATAAAGTTAACTTCAGCTACCAAGGGAAATTAATGAAGCAAGTTTACGAAAATAAAAATAAAATACAAAAATTTTAAGCACTTCCTTTATATAAATGGACAAAAATCAGCGAAAAATGCTTCTTATATAAAGCATTTATATTTATGAGAAGTAAAAATATAAAAGTGGAGCGCACATTACTTGGATTGGAAAGTTGGTAGGAAAGGAGATATTATTAGACAATCAATTGCGCTTCACCTTTATATTTTTACTTCTCATAAATATTTTTGCAATTTCTATGTCAATTTTAAAAATCAAAGTTTAGCAAGAATATCTCTTTATATAAGGAGACATTTTTCGCTGATTTTTGTCCATTTATATAAAGGAAGTGCTTAACATTTTTTATCTAATTTTTATTTTCTCCTTTTCTTAAATTTCCTCGGCGTCTTATCGTGATGTTTTACAGTTGTAGCTCATTGAGAACTTACATAAAAATCAATCCCAAAATTCCCTCCGTTTCGTACTATTTTTCTAAATATCCCATCCCGTGCGCCCCCTAGCAAATCTTTTGGATCGTGTCATCGGCCGTCATCGACCTCTGAATTGAGTTAGAAATTTCAAGTCTCTAGCTCATCGAGAAGTTACTTAAAAGCTGGTTTGAAAATTTTCAAATTTTTATCTAATTATTTCGATCCGTGCGCCACCTAACGGATGTTTTTCCTTTTGTTGCATTATCACGGTGTTCTAACTCATGTGTAAAGTTTCACGTTTGTAGCTCAATGAGAAGTTACTTAAAAAGTCGACTGCAAGATTTGTATGAAAAGCGGACAAACATTCAACCGGCCTAATATAAAGGAACTAAACACAAATCCTCTTTGTAAGCTTCACAGACAACTAAGTCACTCACTGACTGTCGAGCTAAAACTAACGGTTTCTTGTCGTACATTTAAGTTTATTATAAAAAAAATGTTAAATATTTTAACCTCATAGTAATATTGAAATGAGGTTAGTTTGAACGGGTGCTAGCCCTCAGGTGAAGCTCAATTAGACTTCATGAAATATCGGTGATGTCCAGTGCTACCAATGCTGTCTATTGATTTTTCAAAAAACCCACAAAACTAGAGTTGGTGACGTTTTTTGGCGACTTTGGTGAAAAAATCGTCTTAGCTCTTACGCTTTTATCGAAACACTTTACATAATGTAAGCGTAGGAGTTAGTCACTATACTTAAAAATAATGTGGAAATAATTTACGTGATAGAGTTGGTATGCGCGAAATTAAACGGCAGATCCGTTAATGGAAATTAACGAAGGCAGAAAAATATATCTATGATAAATATATAAACTAGAAAGCGAAACGATAAAGGAAAAGAAATAAATATAAAGAAGGTTAACCAGAAAAGGGGAGGAAGAAAAGTTTCATGTGGTCATGTTAGTCGTTCCCGAGATGGTCGGGCTAGTACCTTAAAGATGCTTTGTTACCGGAACGTACCGGATCTATCTCCGGCAAAGGATCATCAACTGCGGGTAGTGTCTTTATAGTTAATACAATAACAACAGCAGGAATAAAAACAGTGGTAAAATAAGATTGATGTTAATGAAGTGCACTATCATAAAGATACTTACGGTTATCGTCACAATTAAGGAAAGGAAAGTCTATCTATAGCAAAATTTATCGATGAGTTATTGACTTTTTTATCGACTAGGTATCGGTTTGTTATCGAATAGTTATCAGTTTACTTTCGAAAAGTTTCCGATTTTTTCCACAAATTTTTAGATTTTTAATGGCGTGTTAACAAAGCTATCGATTTGGTATCGAAATTCATAAATTCGTTTGTCTTAAATTTACCGATTTGTCATAGAAAATTTATTTAAGTGTTATCGGTCTCATTGATTTGTTTTTAAACAGATATCGATAAATTTTCTATACGAAATCGATGCCCCTCTGCAACCTGTCAATAACAAGCCGCTAATAAACTAATAAGAAGCCGATGACTACGCGCTAGAAAGCCAACAACTCGTCTATAATATTGCTATCCATAATAAGTGGAAAATCAAATTTGGTGGTGTTGGTTGTCACCAATAAGAAGCCTACGAGTCACTTCTAAAATAGCTCGGAATTATTTGTTTCTTGTAAAGTTACTTCTGGGGGAGTTCTAGTTAATTCGAAATCATTGGTTTTCTAAAAGTTCACCTGTATGTTCACACATCGAACTTCAAGAGTAGCTAGTTGGTATTCACGTATTTTCTTTTTATCGGAAATGAAAGTGACGAACTTTTAAAATTGTGTGAATTTCAGGCTAGGCAACACGGCATAAATGCATCAGACGGTTATTCGTTCGATCTTAGTATGACGAGTACTGTTATGGTGGAAGGAACTTTATAAATGAATCGAAAGGAAAAGCTCAAAACTCTATCTGGGTACAATCACAGTGGCAGCTAAACCACATACTTCAGTTTTTATAGACGATTATAAATAGTTAGTGGAGTAGGATAGGAGCATGTGCGTAAGTATGCGCCTTCCAGAACTAACGATTGTGTTTCAATCTGAGATTTGAGATATCTCCGAGGCATTACTGTGAAGAAACAGTTCCAACCATGACTCTGGAGACCCGACATATAATTTGTACTATTGGCTTAGCCAGCGCATCCTAACATAGAGAGAAATAACATTACTAAGCAGATAGGTAGATGGGGACGGACGCTCAATACTGTAGGAGCAAGGGTACTTATCAAGGATTGCAACTCTCAGTATTTTAAATAAAATATTTTGCAGTTTTTAGGAGTACGTGGTCATCATACAACAAAAAAGATCTTCAACCATCATTTAGATGAATAGAGGAGGTATATTCAGGTGAACTGCGGCACTCACAGCGCAATGAATCATTGCGGCTTATGCTGCATGGCTGAGTTTGCAAATGAGGACATTTAAAGGTTTTCCTTAAAGATCCACCAATTAAATTTTGTTTGACGTAAAATGTTACTTTTGGATATCACGACGACATTTGACAATAAAAGGCATCATAATTTGTTACAATTACATAAGCTAACAAATTTTAGACCCAGAAATGAGTCTATACTTCTCTGAAGATATCCTGATTCTGAATCCAGCAGCAAATTTCGTAAAGAGGGTTTTCTGCTAAAATTAACTACACTTTTTCATTACGGAGCTTCTTTCTGTTACAAAAAATAAGTTAATTGAAATCAATACTAGCTTGTTTTGACGCTACATTCTTCTGCGCGGCGAAAAAAAAAAACTTCCTCAAACCATAAAAATTGGAGGTGTTTTCTGCAGTAGCCGATAGAAATTTTTTATTCAATTTAGTATATGAATTTTCATAATAATGAAGAAAATTCTCATGCATATTAAATGTGGTTTTGGTTTTAGAAAAGTGTATTGGTTTGAGGATGAAATTCCTATTTTGTAAAAAAAATATATTTATAGTGTATCTATGATATACTGTATTGGTATCTGTGTCCTAGATTTTCAGTGCTTCATTGGCTTGAGGGAGGGCGAGGGGGAACTCCCGTGGATCCGCTACTGTGTATGTATGTATTTATGTAAGAGTTTCAATAAAATGTCAACCCACCGTTACACGTAAAACTTTTTATGTTCGCACAAATGCGTAAGGGAAAGTGAAAAATATGACACAAATATTTTGGAAAAAAGTAGCCTGTTTGCATATCTGAGTGCTCAGCAAAGTTTTCTGATAACACGTAGTCACGCTTGTTTGTAATGGATAACAGTACAAGTAATTTGTCAGCTCATGCATATGAATGCCGCAAGTTTGAAAAAAAAAAAATTAAAAATATGCTTTTTATTTTCAAATGCAAATAGCTAGGTTAGGTTAGAGTGTCCACCGGTGGGATCAGCAGTGCACTTAGGCCCGCAAAGGTCCCATTGTGATAACACGTGGATCTTTCCCCTACTCAAACCAACAGCTCGATACAGCAAACGTCAGGAGTTTCTTAGGTTCCAACTTAGCCAAATCACAAAGATCGTGAAAGAAGTGAGATCCCAAAGATTTCTTTCTCCTGTGCCAAAGCGCGGGACAATCGCATTGTGGCATTACCACAATACAAGATATTTATATTTATGTAAATTCCAGAATAAGTCCAGCTTTCGACCACACACGAATAATTCATAGCGACATAGTCAAAGCGACATAGATAAGTTATATTGAACCCAGCGGGGAACCGTATCCGTTTACAGTTATTTAACCCATAAGCGTCACACCCACTAACCCACGTATCGATCAGCATGCCTGATCGACAGCGTCGGTTTGTCAGCGCGACCGACCAAACATTAATACATAGCTAGGTAATAAGAATATTATGCTGACTAGGTATATATAAATAGAATGTAGTTATTTTTAGTGTGTAAGTATTGTATGTAAATATTGTAATAGTATTGTAAGTAATTTTTCTATAAAAGAGAAAGTATTCAGTAATAAAGAACAATCTGATTGCAGCGCTGAACATTAGCGCACAACCAAATTCTTTTGTCTTTAATTATATTTATTAGATATTACATGGCGATCCCGCCATTTGCGTAAACTTATTAAATATTACAGCACAGAAAAAGTTTGACTATTTCTATCTCCTCTTCGTCTATGCAGCTCCTGCAGTAATTATTATAGGGAGCACCCAGCCGTTGTGCGTGCCTCACGATTGCTATGTGGCCGGTAATAAGTCCAACCACCAGAGATATGCCCCCTACCAAGAAGAAGTCGACTTTTTGCGCGTCTCGCGTCCCATTCAGGCCACTCGAACTTGGAGTGGTAGCATGATTCAAGATTGCTCTATATAACCCGCTTCCCTAAGGAAAATCCTTTTCAAAATGAGCTTACAAGTAGCGAGCGGCATGCTCAATCCCTTCCAGGACGACGAAAGCGGAACGGATGTACCCCCTCTTGCAAGTTCGTCAGCCATCTCTTTGCCCGGTATATTCGAGTGGCCAGGCAACCATACCAGACTGAGGGAAGTTTGCTCAGCGATCTCGTTAAGAAATTTGTGGCACTTTTCTAAAGTCCTGGACTTACATGTGACAGATTCAAGTGCTTTTAGTGCAGCCTGGCTGTCAGAGTAGATACAAATTTGGTTATAGCCGTGAGCAGCTTTCCCAGGTGATCAGCGGCCTCATTTATAGCAGCCACCTCCTCCTGAAAGATGCTGCGATGATCGGGCAGGCTAAATGATAGATACAACCCTATTTGAGGTGCAAATACACCGCTACCTACCTTATAATCCAGTTTGGAGCCGTCAGTATATATCTGCAGCCTATCGCTCAGGTCCGGCGGCTCCTTCAACCAATAATCCCTATCCGGGATAATAACCTCGTACTTCATATTGAAAAAAAAAAACAGTCGGAGCTCAATAGTCCGACAAAGGCGAATCCAGATACTTAAGGATAGCTGCATGGCCATCCACATTGTCTCTATATCCGGATAAATCTCGCAGCCGCAGAGCAGAAAAGACCGCACATTGCTTGGTCATTAAATCTATTGGGAACACATTAAAAATAGTGCCCAGCGCCTCCGAAGGGGTGGTGCGTTGCTTTTGCACGCACGTTTTCCCTCCAGGATAGTTTCCTATCCAAAATTACTCCAAGGTATTTGGCAGAGTCCCTCAGCATCAGGGTCATACCTGCTAGCACCAGCAACTGCAGCGCAAGTATCTTATATTTCCTGGTGAACAGCACCAGTTCAGTTTTGGCTGAATTGACCGATAGACCTTTACTCCTGATCCAGTTCTCCACCAGTCTCAGCTTTCTTTATATTATATCGCATAGTGTCTGTTGAAACTTCCCGCTAACTAACAGCGCAAGGTCATCTGCAGATGCGAGCGTATGCTGCATCCGTCTTTCTCAAGAAGAACCAAGAGCTCATTTAGTGTGGCAACCCATAGAGGTGGAGAATTCTCCAGAATTCTTAGGTATATGAACACTAAATCCTGAGAGCCTCTTTTGTGAAGCTACTCACTGTAGATAAGCCAGTTGGCGTTTTTAAGGTTCCTATGCCAGACCGTTTTGAGCACCACCCCTCCGAGGACGAAGCGGACAAATCTATGATCTGCTCTTAGTGACAAACGTGGCATCGAACCCCTATTACAAATCTTAAAGTTATGATAAATAACAAAATCAAAGAGTGAAATTTATTTACTTAAATTTCAATTACACAATTCGTGCCAGCCAGCCAGCCAGCCAGCCAACCAGCCAACCAGCCAACCAGCCAACCAGCCAACCAGCCAACCAGCCAACCAGCCATTCTGTCAAGTCAAGCGAAATAAAACCATTTAAAAATACATTCATCGTACACGTGTCAACTTAATAACAATATTCAACTTGGCAAGTACATATGGGCAAGTCCTGGTTTACAGACACGCCATTCGTACGCATTTCAACCTGCATATATGAGAACTGAGCGGATATTACAATATTTGAAGCAAAAATTGTGTGTACCTCAAAAATGGAGGTACATACATATATGTATATATATATATATACATGAGTTCGGATGCGACAAAAAATAGATGTATTTTTTAATGCTTGTGAAAGTTCGCAAACTTACCGAAGCTAAGGGAAAATTTTACATGCTTTAAATGAGAAAAAAGGTGAAATAAATACCCAATGGCCGTAGATTTTCGAAATCTGAAATATCTTTTTAAAACGCTGGATATAAGCTTAAGGACGGCTACGGACGCGACAATTTTTTCTGAATGAATAACACTATAGGACATTGAAAATATATTCTTTGCGAGACATCAAGTTGTAGCAGGTCCGACGAGAGATGGGGGGGGGGGGGATGGGGGGATTCCCCCCCGGCCCGGGATTTCTCAGGGGGCCCGCGATTAAGGGGTACTATCCGATTTTTTTTTTAATTCAGGAGAGTCTGTAGTTGTTCCATGTGCAAATTTTAAGCCGAATTTCAAAAGCAACGAATATTGATAATGATTTTTTGCCTGGGCCTGAGGAGACAATAAAAACATCAAACAAAAATGTGTTTCTCAGGGAACCCGCGATTTATAGGTACTAAGACATTTTTTTTAATTCAGGAGAGTCTTTAGTTGTCACATGTCACAACATCAAACAAAAATGTATGTTTACATGACTCCGAAATCGTAAAGTTTTCGTGGTGACACTGATGAAGGTTCATCTTCAAAAAGTCTTCCAACAATACCACGAACTCTGTATCAAAGTCCAGATTATTTAAAGGACTTCGATAGCGATACCGTGAATAATGAGTTTTTGCTATCTGAAGAAGTCAACGAAATAATTCGTCGATGTCATCAAAAGTGTCCTCTTATTATTCCACTTGATTATCATGACGAGGCATTTCCTACCTCGTTGTTAAGCAGAATCTTGCCAAATGTAGAGAAAGTGGAGCATGACTGGTTAGTGTGGAGTGCCAGTAGCAATGCTTTTTATTGCCTACCATGTCGTCTATTAAGCACCAATACTTTAAATTGACCTAAAATAAACTGATAAACGATAAACTGCCATCACACGAAAATACTCAAAATCACATTAAATGTTATATTCAATGGCGATCTTTACAAAATCTAATTCAAAAGGAGGCTACAATTGATACACTTATCAATGACCAGCTAATCACTGAAACTCAAAAATGGAAAGAAATTTTATATAGAATGTTGGACACTATTTTATTTTTGGGTGAAAGAGGCCTTTCAAAGGCGAAAGTATATATCTTGGTGAACGATTGACATTTTTTGGGCATTCAAGATCTCATAACACAATATTATCCCATACTTAGAGATCATTTGGAGAAAGTTAGGATTTCACAACAGCAGCACAAACATTTACAAGTTCACTATCTTTCCCCAGACATTCAGAACGAGTTTATAGAAATTTGTGCAAAGCACGTGGGGAAAACTATATTAGATCAAGGCAAGAAAGCCAAGTATTTTGCTATTATCGTTGTTGCTATGCCTGATGCTAGTCACGTTGACTACGTTCATTATGGGCTAACTCCATTTCAATTCGAAAGCAACAAATTTTACAATTCAAGACAGGTTTTTGACTTTCGTGAATTGTAACCAAAAAACTGGTCAGCAAATCGCTGATCTAATTTGCCATACTTAATTGAAGATTGTCGTGCACAAGGGTACGATAACGGCGCCAATATGAAAGCAGCTTACAACGGAGCACTACGTCGCATTCTCGACAAAAACTCGTATGCTGATTACTCGTCTTGTGCAACCCATAGTCCATGCGCGGTTCCAGGGGGAGGGGGGGGGGGGGGAACTTTTTTTTGTATTGACTGTATTGAAGTATATAATACAAATCTACATAGTAGTTTCTTCTCACACTCACCAATCCTATATTTCAAGTTAGATAAAACTACACACGGGGAGCAAAACAAATTCAAAATTGGTTCAGTAGTTTAGGAGTCCATTGGCCTCAATTGTGTGACACATGTTTTTTATACTCATTTGAGCAGAGCTCACAGAGTATATTCACTTTGATTGGATAACGGTTGGTTGTACAGGTATAAAGGAATCGAGATAGATATAGACTTCCATATATCAAAATCATCAGTATCGAAAAAAAATTCGATTGAGCCATGTCCGTCCGTCCGTCCGTCTGTCCGTTAACACGATAACTTGAGTAAATTTTGAGGTATCTTGATGAAATTTGGTACGTAGGTTCCTGGGCACTCATCTCAGATCGCTATTTAAAATGAACGATATCGGACAATAACCACGCCCACTTTTTCGATATCGAAAATTTCGAAAAATCGAAAATTGCGATAATTCATTACCAAATACGGATTAAGCGATGAAACTTGGTAGGTGAGTTGAAATTATGACGCAGAATAGAAAACTAGTAAAATTTTGGATAATGGGCGTGGCACCGCCCACTTTTAAAAGAAGGTAATTTAGAAGTTTTGCAAGCTGTAATTTGGCAGTCGTTGAAGATATCATGATGAAATTTGGCATGAACGTTACTCTTATTACTATATGTCTGCTTAATAAAAATTAGCAAAATTGGAGAACGACCACACCTACTTTTTAAAGAAATTTTTTTTAAATTCAAATTTTAAAAGAAAAGTTAATATCTTTACACTATATAAGTAAATTATGTCAACATTCAACTCTAGTAATGTTATGTTGCAACAAAATACAAAAATAAAAGAAAATTTCAAAACGGGCGTGGTTGCGCCCTTTTTCATTTAATTTGTCTAGGATACTTTTAATGCCATAAGTCGAAAAAAAATTTACCAATCCTTGTGAAATTTGGTAGAGGCTTAGATTCTAGGACGATAACTGTTTTCTGTGAAAAAGGGCGAAATCGGTTGAAGTCACGCCCAGTTTTTATACACAGTCGAACGTCTGTCCTTCCGCTCGGCCGTTAACACGATAACTTGAGCAAAAATCAATATATCTTTACTAAACTCAGTTCGCGTACTTATCTGAACTCACTTTGTATTGGTGTAAAAAATGGCCGAAATCCGACTATGACCACGCCCACTTTTTCGATATCGAAAATTACGAAAAATGAAAAAAATGCCATAATTATATACCAAATACGAAAAAAGGGATGAAACATGGTAATTGTATTGGTCTATTGACGCAAAATATAACTTTAGAAAAAAACTTGGTAAAATGGGTGTGACACCTACCATATTAAGTAGAAGAAAATGAAAAAGTTTTGCAGTGTGAAATAAAAAACCCTTGAAACCTTGGCAGGTATTACATATATAAATAAATTAGCGGTATCCAACAGATGATGTTCTGGGTCACCCTGGCCACATTTTGGTCGATACCTGGAAAACGCCTTCACATACACAACTACCACCACTCCCTTTTAAAACCGTCATTAGTACCTTTAATTTGATACCCATATCGTACAAGCACATTCTAGAGTCACCCCTGGTCCACGTTTATGGCGATATCTCGAAAAGGCGTCCACATATAGAACTAAGGCCCACTCCTTTTTAAAATACTCATTAACACCTTTCTTTTGATACCCATATCGTACAAAAAATTCTAGAGTCACTCCTGGCCCACCTTTATGGCGATATCTCGAAAAGGCATCCACCTATAGAACTAAGGCCCACTCCCTTTTAAAATACTCATTAACACCTTTCATTTGATACCCATATCGTACAAACAAATTCTAGAGTCACCCCTGGTCCACCTTTATGGCGATATCTCGAAAAGGCGTCCACCTATAGAACTAAGGCCCACGCCCTTTTAAAATACTCATTAACACCTTTCATTTGATACCCATATCGTACAAACAAATTCTAGAGTCACCCCTGGTCCACCTTTATGGTGATATCTTGAAAAGGCGTCCACCTATAGAACTAAGGCCCACGCCCTTTTAAAATACTCATTAACACCTTTCATTTGATACCCATATCATACAAACAAATTCTAGAGTCACCCCTGGTCCACCTTTATGGCGATATCTCGCAAAAGCGTCCACATATAGAACTAAGGCCCACGCCCTCTTAAAATACTCAGTAACACCTTTCATTTGATACTCATATCGTACAAACAAATTCTAGAGTCACCCTGGTCCATCTTTATGGCGATATCCCTAAATGGCGTCCATCTATAGAACTATGGCCCACTTCCAGTTGATACACATGTCATACAAACACATTCCAGGGTTACCCTAGGTTCTTTTTACAACATGGTGATTTTCCCTTACTTTGTCTCCACACTCTCAACTGAGTATGTAATGTTCGGTTACACCCGAACTTTGCCTTCCTTACTTGTTATATATTAAGATTTTAAACATTAAATACTGTCTTACTGAATTAAGCACATGATATTGTTTGAACATACACCTAAGCTAAAATATGCAATATATATGTATATATGTATGTATGTTATACGGTGATAACCATTCTGAAATGAACTTTTTCTTGTATTTGTTTTTGAGTAAAACAAGTTTTAAAAAACACGTGTACTTTCTCTGGTTATTTTAGCTACTTTAATCAAGAATATATGAAAAATGTTATGGTACTCGATTTTATGTAAAGCAAAATGCGTCATTTAATTTTCTAGAATACATGGGATTCGGCTACGTATAGATAAACAAATAATTGCAAAGAAATTTTGTTTTGAAATATAGCAAAATGCGTCATTTCATTTCGCTAGAATAAATTAAAAAAATAAATGAACACATTTGACTTGTTTGTTTTTTTGATAGAGCAAAATCTGTTTGTTCAGCTAATTAAAACAAACAAAAACAAGTAAGGGTGTTCAAGTGTGGATGTAACCGATTATTATATACTCAGCGTGAGTATGAATTGTACAGTTAATTTGAGATAAATTACTTTTTCGAATTTTGTTAAGAGGGATTTATTTTTTTTAGGCTCCAGAAATGTTTTGTAATGCTGGATCGTAATAGGGGCGTGGCACCGCCCAAAAAAAATGTCTCCCAATCTGCGCTTACTATAAAACTTGATAAGTGAAATATCATTATACAAAATTATTTTTCGCTAAGATATAGCTTGTTATTATAGTCTACGACTTTTATATAAAAGTGGCCTGGTCTTTAACCGATCCCGTCCATTTTTACTAGAAGTATTTCCGGTTATATGGAAAATATGTGCTCCCAATCTTATCACGATTCGTAAATATTTCTCCGAGTTATGGCTCACAAAACATAGACAATTGTTGGGTCATAAAAGGGGCGGTGCCCCACCTTTTTCTTTTTTATAATTGCACTTACAAAATGTAGCATTGATATAAAACTCTTTTTTGCAAGAATATAGCTCATTTTATTTGTCCACGACCCTTTTAAAGCTCTTTTATATAAAACTGGGCGTGGTCCTTTACCTATTTCGTAAATTTTTCTTCAAAGTGTTTTCTATAGTAAAAGCAACCTCTCTGTCGAATTTTGCTATGATAGGTTCAACGTGTTTTGATTTATAATTAATAATATTTATAAAATTTATTTAATCACAAGTGGGCGGTAAAAAAGATTTTTTTATTTTTATCAGGTCTTAATATCAGTCCACACGTCAAAATTCAATATTCTAGATTAATTATTTAGTAAGTAATCAGGTTTTATGAGTTTTCTAAAATGTTATATATGTAAAAAGTGAGCGTTGTTACTGTCCGATTTCCCTCATTTTTAATACCGATGGGAGATGAGTGGCAAGTAACCCATATACCAAATTTCATTCTCAATATTTACTCAAGTTATCATGTGCACCGACAGACGGACGGATGGACGGACAAGCCTAAATCAATTCATCCTGAGCATTTTGATATATGGAAGTCTACATATATATCTCCATTCGTTAATGCCGTTACGATCAACCATTATGTTGCCCAAGTTAATATACTCTGTGTGCAAAGCACGCTGGGTATAACAAGATTGGCCTTGAATGACTTTAACTTCAATATTGATGTACTTTGGTTATATAAAATTCCTCAAATCTTGAATAAAAAGTTTTTTGTTTATTTTTTATTCACACGACCCAATTAGGTATAAATAGCGCTCGCGAAGTTAATCTCGGTATACTTTATACTTGAAAAGTGGTAGAAAAACTTATAAGCTGCAATGAGTTCACGCTATCATTTCGTGCTGCTGTTCGTCTTGCTTAGCTTCTTTTTGACACATACGAACGCGCAATTGCGCATTATAAATGGCCGAGATATAAGTATAGAAGAGAGCCCACATTCGGTAGCAATTCTTCAAATTGAGCACTATCTTTGCGTTGGTGCCATAGTCAATGTGAACTCTGTGGTTACAGTTGCACATTGCGTAATGGGTAAAGAATGGCAGAATCTCGTCCTTTTAGCTGGAGTTACCGATATACGTATAAGAAACACAGCAACAGAGCAAAGTCGCTGTGTGCGGTATATACATTTTAATGATTATGATCCACAAACAAAACTCATGGACGTAGCTGTGGTTAAAGTAGATGGATGGTTTGAAGAGAATGATGCAGTAAAACCAATATCACTTTGCGCTTATCGAGTAGTAGAGGGCATGACGTTGGAAGTTAGTGGATGGGGTAGGATATCTGCAACTGTTCGTTCTTATCATCTCAAATCTAAGAGTTTGGATGTAGTAAACACGAGAGCATGTAAGAATGCATATGCGAATTTTCGGTTTTCGATATATTTAGCAAGAACAATTATTTGTGCTGGAAATGGTGGAGAAGATACGGGTATTGGAGATTCTGGAGCAGGAGGCGTTCGGAATGGACAACTGTGTGCGCTGGTACAAGGTAGTTGTGGGAGCCATCATGCGCCAGATACATATACAGATTTAACAAATCCAAAAGTTCGAAAGTTTATAATATCCAAGATGTAACTGAAGCGTGTTGTTATAAATTGACTGTTGAGTGAAATATCACCCTAACTCGACTGAACGCCGAATTTGGAAACATTTTGAGAAAGGGCGTTTTCGAAACAGCAGTTGGGATATGGTGATATTCCGCTCAGTAGTCGAAATGGCGATATTTTTTTGTTGTATCATATACAAATAAATTATTATGACTGTGAGTAAATAAATATTTTTTATTGTATGCAATAAAAGTGTGAGGCATGATGACATTAATATTCAGGTGTTCTAATCATGCTGACGTTTTCCCTTATTCTGACAAGTTTGGCATGCATAAGGGATGTCTATCATACAGAACTGTCTTTGAGTTCTACTACGATCGTAGTAGATTTTACTATACGTTTAGAAATATTATGTTGATTATTATTGCACGCATGCTAGGATAGAGACCAGTACATTCTTATATACCTTACTACCTTCTTTCACGTTACCACCTTAAGGAGATTCTCCTTTAGTAGTTGCAATTCCACAGTATTGCAAGGCCGGCGGCAATGTTGAAGCCAAAAGGCTTGCAATGGTTGGGAATCGCTGGTGTTCCCCCAATTCAGCAGTTCCCTACAAAGCAACTCTGTCATGGGAAAATCACCAGTGACCACTTGCAAACCAAAGAGAAGTAACTAATGATTGGCAGGAACGATGAGTCTTTTGATAACTATCATCGGATTCGCATCCAGCCATCATCGTGTCTTACAGGTAATATATAAGTTTTTCTCTTGTGATTAACTTTATAGTTTACCTACAAATCTATATACTTACTTTCATTGTATATCTATGTATTTATCCTTTTAAATACACTTTTATCACTATTCTAATTCGTTGGTTTTTATTTCTTTTGGTACCAAATCTGCCGTGAGTTCGTACCGGCATTTTCTTCGTTCGATCCCCGCCCGATCGCTAGGTATATAAGCCGTTACTAGAATTGTTTAGCCAAAAAGTTAACGTAACTTTGTATTTCCTAACAGAATAGAGACAAAATTTTGCAGAAAACTAATTTATTTGAAGAATTTGTACGAAAAATTAAGCAATCCAAATTTATTACTTTTGAAATACACGAAAATACTGGCATTTAGAGCTGCCGAAAAATTAAGTTTATATTGTTGACATCACCTTTATTATTACATCATGGTGTGAATCATGTAAATGACCATTATGAATTCATACAACGTTCACAATAGTAAACAGCCTGGATCACGTGTTGAGTCGCTGTTCGTTAACTTAAATCATTTGTTCGATAGTGTTTTTCAAATATTTTTCTAGATGACTGGTACATTGCGCTACTTACATATTTTAAAATGTTTGCTTAACTGAATGCTCATATTTTATCTATTAACTAGATTTTAAAAATCAATATTAATTTGTAGTCTCATTTTCTATAGACTCATTTAAAAGATAAGTTCGTTTGAAACATAAATGGGCAATTCATGGCCCTTTAATTTATTAACCGCGAACAAAAAATAAACCTTTTTTCAATTCTCTGGCCATTCGCGACAGCCGTTCTCCCTGCCAGCAATTATTTGACAGGTATGTATGGCAATGGAGGAATAGAAAGATGTTTCACTTGTATGAATTCACAATGGAAATGACTAAGTTGTGATACCAAATTTTGACCACAGGTTTAAAGTTCCCTCTTGTATGAACAGATCATGAGATGAAAGGAAAATTGCGAAATAACTACTTCAAGGACCTGACAAACTCCGTAAAAACAGCTGATCCAACGAATTCTATGGAAGTCAACCTCCTAATCGGTTTTTGAAGCCATTGAATAACATATTAAGGGCCAGTTAATGGTGGCATAACCATAACCAGATAAAACAGCTGATTGAACCAACCTTATGGAAATCAATGTAATCGATTAATGGTGTCATACCAAAACGATAAAGCCATAACCATATCATAGCCAATCAATTAATTGGTTTTTGGTTTTTCGCCATACCCATAATTTAAAAACATTTGAGTGGGAGAATTTATTAACTTTTTGTTGATTTACTTATTGTTTTGGATACGTTTTGACTAACAGACTTAGTTATACCACGTTTGTAATTTTTTGCGTTTTCTTAACTTTTATGAAATTTTCACGATTTTTAGGTTAAGACACCAATAACTGATGCCAATTTGATATGAATAAGTAAATATATGGTTATGACTATGACGTTATGACTATGTCAACTTTAACTCGGGCTTTAGTCATAACGATACCATAGCCAACCAATTAGTTTTTGAATTAGAAGAACTTGTTTTCCAAATAAAACAACTTTTTTTCTAAGTTGTTAATGTTACTTTATAAATTTGCGTTTTGCTCCTCTTGATTTTTCTTGCAAATTGGCCGGACGGGACCTTCATGTTTTATGCCGACTCCGAACGGCATCTGCAAGGCAGATGAGTTTTCACTGAGAGCTTTTCATGGCAGAAATACACTCGGAGCGCTTGTCAAACACTGCCGAGGGCGACCCCGCTTAGAAACATGAGGGTTTTAAAGGGGAGTAGCCCTTAGTTGTATATGTCAAGGCGTTTCCGAGATATCGACCAAAATGTGGACCAGGGTGACCCAGAACATTTTCTGTCGGGTACCGCTAATTTATTTATATATGTCATACCTCGAACAGTATTCCTGCCAAAACTCTAAGGGCTTTTGATTTCGCCCTGCAGAACTTTTTCATTTTATTCTACTTAATATGGAAGGTTTCACACCCATTTAACAAAGTTTTTTCTAAAGTTATATTTTGCGTCAATAAACCAATTCAATTACCATGTTTCATCCCTTTTTTCGTATTTGGTATAGAATTATGGCATTTTTCGTAATTTTCGATATCGAAAAAGTGGGCGTGGTCATAGTCGGATTTTGGTCATTTTTTATACCAAGGTAAGGTGAGTTGAGTACGTGAACTAAGTTTAGTAAAGATATATCGATTTTTGTTCAAGTTATCGTGTTAACGGCCGAGCGGAAGGACAGGCGGTCGACTGTGTATAAAAACTGAGCGTGGCTTCAACCGATTTCACCAATTTTCACAGAAAACAGTTATCGTCATAAAATCTTTGCCCCTACCAAATTTCACAAGGATTGGATAATTTTTGTTCGACTTATGGCATGAAAAGTATTCTAGACAAATTAAATGGAAAAGGGCGGAGCCACGCCCATTTTGAAATTTTCTTTTATGTTTGCATTTTGTTGCGCCCTATATTTACTGAAGTTGAATGTTGACATAATTTACTTATATATTGTAAAGATATTCAATTTTTTTTTAAAATTTGACTTAAAAATTTTTTTTTTAAGTGGGCGTGGTCGTTCTCCGATTTTTCTAATTTTTATTCAGCATATATACAGTAATAGGAGTAACGTTCCTGCAAAATTTCATCATGATATCTTCAACGACTGCCAAATTACAGCTTGCAAAACTTTGAAATTACCATCTTTTAAAAGTGGGCGGTGCAACGCCCATTGTCCAAGATTTTACTAATTTTGTATTCTACGTAATAAGTTCAACCTACCTACAAAGTTTCATTACTTTAGCTGTCTTTGGTAATGAATTATCGCACTTTTTCGGTTTTTCGAAATTTTCGATATCGAAAAAGTGGGCGTGGTTATAGTCCGATTTAGTTCGTTTTTAATAACGATCTGAGATGAGTGCCCAGGAACCTACATACCAAATTTCATCAAGATACCTCAAAATTTACTCAAGTTATCGTGGTTACGGACGGACGGACGGACGGACATGGCTAAATAAATTTATTTTTTCGCCCAGATCACTTTGATATATAGAAGTCTATCTCTATCTCGATTAGTTTATGCCGTTACGGATTACCGTTATGCGAACAAACTTAATATACTCTGTGAGCTCTGCTCAGCTGAGTATAATAAAAGCAAATAAAAATGCGAAATGGAAGCGAGCAGCCACTCAACTGGCCAAATGAGATCCTCTGCCGCAGCCACTACAGCTGGTTTTTGGTTAGCTCGTTAGTTTTGTGCTTTGCTACATACCGACATACGTCTTATATATGTACTTGCAAATATAAATAGTACAAGCGACAAACCAAGCCGCTGTGTATTATTTATAACACAATTCTTGTCGCTAGTAATAAATTCAATGAAGACGAATAAAAAACAGAAAATTAGCACAAAGTACCTAAATATTAAGCTCGTTGTGCCAAGGATAATTAAGCAGGAAAATTTAACTTTGTACTCACGAGGTTTAAAAAGAGAGAAATAAAACAAAATGTCTAATACCACACACCAAGTAATAAATCTCTTGAAAGGAAACAACAAATATCAAATAAGAATATCACACGTTTCTGTAGAACGGACTACGGTATCCGGTGAACTTTTAACAAAAAGTTTATTACAGTAATATGTTTTTTTTTATTTTATTTTTTTTTATATATTTTTAATTTTAGTCTTAGGTAAAGTATATGAGTTAGGCTGTTATTCCTGGTGACCATAATGTTGCAAATGTTAGAAACTTTTCTGCGCCCTTGATATTGTTTTTGACATTTTAGGCGATGGACTTTTAGCGTAGCGAAAGCTGGAAAACGGGGGCTGATCAAAAAAAAAAAAAAAAAAATATCAGCGGACACCATCATCGCATTTCTCTAAAGTGTAGTGTTTCGTTGCGAGGCATAATTAGCGAAACTTCCAGGGGTTGACAAGCGCAATAGAAAGCTGTATAGCTTCAAAGCTTCCGCAACCCAATTGTCAACCTGACCTACGCGAGAGAAATCCTGTTACAATTATGAATATATCATACACATATTTAGCAGACGAGGCTCTGGCGACCACAAGTTCCTCATGGAGGTAGGCGGTGGGGTGCGGGATGGCCTAGAAGGTTTAATGTGGTCATATTAATCGTTCCCGGAATGGTCGGGCTAGTACCTTAATGGTGCTTTGTTACCGGAACGTAACATATCTATATCCGGCAAAGGACCATCAACATAGATAAAGCTCCCCAAAACCTTCGAAGAATGTCTTTGTCGTTAATATAACAAAAACAACAAACTTGAATCCTCGCAATTTGCTTTTGAGCACCCCGGCGGCACCCCTGAATGGTGAACTACAGCCGAAAGGTAAAGCACAAATTGCCCCTGTTGTTGTTGTTGTAATGTTCCTCGAAGGTTAAGGGAAGTATTCCGGATGTCAGCGGTCTTTTGTGAAATAAAAGTCCAGTCCGCTCCGAAACTAGTATCTACGAGTGCTGGCCCTACTTCCTCGTCGACAATTTTTTTTTTATTCTCTAACGCTTGGGTGTGTAAATTTTAGTCGCCTTTTACGAAAGGCATGTCTAGGGTAGGTAAGCTTAAAATGAGCGGCCCATGAGCATCCCAAACACTAAATGAGTTCTTAGTATTACCAGAAGTTTGCCAAACTAAAAAGCGCTATCAAAAAACGCCCTGTTTTTTATACTCAGTTGAGCAGAGCTTGCAGATTATATTAACTTCGATTGGATAACGGTTGGTTGTACAGGTATAAAGGAATCGAGATATATATAGACTTCCATATATAAAAATCATAGGTATCGAAAAAAAATTTGATTGAGCCATGTCCGTCCGTCCGTCCGTTAACACGATAACTTGAGTAAGTTTTAAGGTATCTTGATGGAATTTGGTGCGTAGGTTCCTGGGCACTCATCTCAGATCTATATTTAAAATGGACGAAATCGGACTATAACCACGCTCACTTTTTCGATATCGAAAATTTCGAAAAACACAAAAAGTGCGATAATTCATTACCAAAGATAGCTAAAGCGATGAAACTTGGTAGGCAGGTTGAACTTATGACGTAGAATAGAAAATTAGTAAAATTTTGGACAAAGGGCGTGGCACCGCCTACTTTTGAAAGAAGGTAATTTGAAAGTTTTGCAAGCCGTAATTTGTCAGTCGTTGAAGATATCACGATGAAATTTGGCAGGAACGTTACCCCTATCACTATATCTATGCTTAATAAAAATTAGAAAAATCGGAGAACGATCACGCCCACTTTTAAAAAAAATTTTTTAAGTCAAATTATAAAAAAGAAGTGAATATCTTTACAGTATATAAGTAAATTATGTCAACATTCAACTCCAGTAATGATATGGTGCAACAAAATACAAAAATAAAAGAAAATTTCAAACTGGGCGTGGCTCCGCCCCTTTTTCATTTAATTTGTCTAGAATACTTTTAACGCCATAAGTCGAACAAAAATTATCAATCCTTGTGAAATTTGGTAGGGGCATAGGTTTTATGACGATAACTGTTTTCTGTGAAAATGGGCGAAATCGGTTAAAGCACGCCCAGTTTTTATACACAGTCGAACGTCTGTCCTTCCGCTCAACCGTTAACACGATAACTTGAGCATAAATCGATATATCTTTACTAAACTTTGTTCACGTACTTATCTGAACTCACTTTATCTTGGTGTTAAAAATAACTGAAATCCGACTATGACTACGCCCAATTTTTCGATATCGAAAATTACGAAAAATGAAAAAATGCAACAATTCTATACCAAATACGAAAAAAAGGGATGAAACACGGTAATTGGATTGGTTTATTGACGCAAAATATAACTTTAGAAAAAACTTTGTAAAATGGGTGTGACACCTACCATATTAAGTAGAAGAAAATGAAAAAGTTCTGCAGGGCGAAATAAAAAGCCCTTGAAATCTTGGCAGGAATAATGTTCGTGGTATTACATATATAAATAAATAAGCGTTACCCGACAGATGATGTTCTGGGTGACCCTGGTGCACATTTTGGTCCATATCTCCAAACGCCTTCAATTATACAACTAAGGGCCACTCACTTTTAAAACCCCCATTAATACCTTTAATTTGATACCCATATCGTACAAACACATTCTAGAGTCACCCCTGTTCCACCTTTATGGCGATATCTCGAAAAGGCGTCTATTTATAGAACTAAGGCTCAGTCTCTTTTAAAATACTCATTAACACCTTTCATTTGATTCCCATAACGTACAAGCACATTCTAGAGTCATCCCTCGTCCAGCTTTATGGCGATATCCCGAAATAACGTCCACCTTTAGAACTATGGCCCACTCCCTTTTAAAATACTCTTTAATACCTTCCATTTGATACCCATGTCATACAAACTCATTCCAGGGTTACCCTGTGTTCATCTTTCGACGTGGTGATTTTCCCTTATTTTGTCTCCAAAGCTCTCAGCTGAGTATGTAATGTTCGGTTACACCCGAACTTAGCCTTCCTTACTTGTTTTTATTTAAATTAATTCACGTTGATTTTTACAAAGCTTTGACGTAACGTGTCCACATTTTTTTCGGTTTTCCGCAAACAATTTTTTCATTCCATTTTATGCAATTTTTTTAGCTGCATTTTTTACATAGAGAATTCACATAACCGTGAAATGGTGTTGGTGTTTGGTTGAGTGCAGGTAATGCGCCTTTCTTTACCACTGTTGCATCGACCAATATTTGTTTGTCGCCAGCTTAGTTGCGTTTGGTACTTTTAAAGGACCGCATACGGTGGGGAGTGTTTCGGTTGTGGTTACGCTAGGGGCTTAAGTTATGTGTTGGTTTTGCGCATTCGCTCCTTTTCCGACATATCGGTTGGCGGATAATCGTGGTTACTGCATTGTTTTAATACTGGTGAATGCACCATTATTACCTCGGTAACACAAATCGGCTGCTCTAACATTTTTGGTTAGCTTAACAACAAATGGACGAACGATGGTGATGTTCGACCACAGCAGCCCAACTTTCGTCACATGACACGCCAAAATCCATTGCATTCGCACAGTTCAGTGGAAATATTGGCAGCTGGGAGGGTGGCTGCAGCTGCCATTAGTTGACAGTGTTATATAGCCTACATGTTGCTATTGTTGTTGTGTTGTGGATATGCGCGTGTGGTGTTAGACAGCTTTGCCGTAACTGCCGTTACATCAATGCCACAAGCAGTAGTTCAAAGTTGGTCACAAAGTTTTTTTCGTACTTTCATTTTGTATGGAATTTTGTTGCTTTGCTTGTTTGTTTGAAGGTTGTTTGTTCTGTTCTTTAGTTTCTGTTTGTTTTGTGACCTCCGTTCACATTTGCTGTGCTTTATGTTTTTACGTAATCATGTCTATGTAATAGAATTTATGTGAGTGTGTCTTCATACACATACGTATAAAAATTTATGTAATGTTTAAATGTATTTTCAAATTTATGTGGGTGTATCATCAAACTTCATCGCTCTTTAATATTTTTTATTACACTCAAGGAATCGAACCGAAAGCGTAACTGATTGAAAACGTTTAATTTTTTCAAAATCAAAACCAAGACCGATATATTTTTCTAATCGAAACAAAAACCTTAACGGTCTTTAACATTTAAATCTTCTAAATCAAAACCAATAGAAACAAAATCCATAACCGTTTTAACCGTCGTCAGTATCAAAACTGAAACCGTAGCCGTCTGAGATGATTTCGTTTTCAAACAAGAAACCGTAGCCGTCTGAGATGATTTCATTTTCAAACAAGAAACCGTAGCCATTTAAATTGCAGAATTTTTCAATCGTCATCGAAATCATAACCTTTCGAATCCGTTTCACTGCTCAAAACCAAACCGCGCCGCAATCGTTTAAAATCATTTACTTCTTCAAAACCAAAGCGCTTACCGTTTAAAACCATCTATCTAAAGAAAAAACCATGCCATAACCGTTTGAGACTGCTTCCTATTTAAAAACAGATACCGACATAATACCGACTTCGTTTGAAACCGTTTAATTAAAATAAAATTGTAACCATAGAGACCGCTTAACTTTTAGAATCGAAACACTAAACACTTGAAATCGTAATCGTTTGAAACGGAAACCTCTAAAGCTTTTTCATTCTCCAAAACCTAACCCGTTTCAGTTTTATCAATCGGAAACCATTTCATTTTTCAAAACTACGCCAGAACCCATTATAAACCGTTTTGTTTTTTAAAACTAGTCCGACAAGTTCAAAAGCATATTCATTTAAAACCGCTTCGTTTTCTAAAACTGAACCGAAACCTAACCGTTGGAGTATCAACGAGTCAGTGAATCGTCAAACGTTTAGCTATACCAAATAGCCGGTGAATTGGTAAATGATATATCGTTGTTGAATAACCGATAGCTCGGTGAGTCAGTACGAAATAATCGGTGGATTAAAAAAAAAAAAAATAAATGTAAGGCGCGATAACCTCCGAAGAGATTTTAGGCCGAGCTTTTCTTCCAACTTGCGTCGTGCTCCCCTTGATTTTCCCTACAAATTGGCCGGGCGGGACCTATGTACGTGTTTTATGCCGACTACGAACGGCATCTGCAAGCCAGATGAGTTTTCACTGAGAGCTTTTCATGGCAGAAATACATTCGGGGCGCTTGCCAAACACTACCGAGGTGCGACCCCGCTTAGAAAAATTTTCTTCTAATTGAAAAACCTTATTTCTAAAATTTTGATGTTGCTTTGCCCGGGGCGTGAACCCAGGGCATACGGTGTGGTAGGCGGAGCACGCTACCATCATAACCAATCGGTGGAATGGTGCGCTATAAAAATATGAATTGAATTCGGTGGCCAGTCCCCGATGGCGGCCGCAGCAGTTCCAGATGCTACCGCACCCTCAATCCCCTGATACACGAAGAAAACTGTGTATCGATATCAAAATTTGGGGCCTGATTTCGTAGATGCGGTGGCGACGGAGATGAGGGAGATTCGTACCGTTTGTTACATATGCTCTCAGTCTTTACACACACCAAACATATTTTTAGTTGACCTTACCAATAATCTCCGCCTTTGACCCCTTTGTTAAATGGAAATATTTTTACTTCATTAAAAGTCATGATAAAAAATGAAAAAAAAGGTTATTTGAGAAACACGCGGCTGGCGAATTAGAAAAACTCCTGCATTAAATATAAAAGTCAAAACCGGGTTTGGGTCTTTTTTTGAATTGGTTTGATTTCTTGGTTCTTGGATTTTAGTTGTTGTTATTGTTGTTTTTTTTTAACTCCGCATAACGCAACTTTGTTTTTTCAATTACTATCGGCTTTTAATATTTAAATTTTCTGCTCTCGTTAGCAATGATTTTATGCACAAATCTCACTTTTATTAAATAAATATGTTATCTTTGTATATTTGCGGTTGGCTATTTCCTGTGTTAAAATAAATAACGAATATATTAAATTATACACTTTTTGCTTTCATAAATAAATCCTTGATATCATCAATCGGATTTCATTTCATATTCCAGCAATCACCTAGTTATAAATATAAAACATACACAATTTAAATACATTTAAGGATATATGTACCATGTATGTAATTTAATAATCTTAATATATAAAAATCTCGTGTCACAATCTTTGGCCGCGATGGACTCCTAAACTACTGAACCGATTTTGAATTTGTTTTGCACTCCGTGTGTAGTTTGATCTAACTTGAAATGCGGGATAGGTTATATCTCAGTTTATAGTCGCAATATTATTTTATTGCAATTTTTTTATTTGTTTATACGTAATAATAAAATGTTACGCATACGCACCGGCAATCACATTTGCAGGGGTGCGGATATACTTCCGTGTAATTGGTTGGTGTTTAATTAAACAACATGATTATCAATAAAAAATATTATAGCGAATGATATCAAGTATGTATGTCACATCACCAGGCCCGCCTAGAGGGTGGGGGGGGGGGGGGGGGGGGGGGAGGGTTTCTGAGGGCTAAAATGTATGTTAGTTGGTCTCAGGTATTTGAAGAGATGCGTCCGTCGATTTTGTTCAAACTTGCACACAAGTTGCGCAAACCTCACGCGGTGGTTACTACATAGTTTTGGTTGGTAGGCCGAAACGTGGACCCGAGTACCCCTAGAATGTGTTTATAGAATATGGATAACAAATGAAAGCTGTTGATGAGTGCTTTAGAACAGAGTAATATATTATCCAAAGACGGACTGGGACTGGGATTAGGACTAGGACTGGGACTGAGACTCGGAGTGGGACTGGGACTGGGACTGGGACTGGAACAAAATACACACCACCCTCTGGTACAGGCAATAAGGGATGCAGAAAAATGAGAAGGAATGGAGAGAAGAGAAAAGAGAGAAGGAGATTGAGAAAGAGATAGAATGAGACGAAGATGGAGATAGATGAAGCGAAAAAGACGAAGGGAGGAGTGAATAAAAGGATTAGGAAAAAGTGAAGAGGGGGAGGGCAGAGTCAGACGGAAAAAGCTTATTAAAATGTATGCAGATAGGCCAAATTTAGGGCAGGACAACGTCTGCCGGGTCTTCTAGTTTAATTATATGGTCAGCAGTTACCGAACATTATATACTCAGCTGTGAGCTCATATCATATCGAGTGATGTACGGCGAAAGCTATTTAAACGGTCAATCGCTGCACCAGCGTTTGCTTAAAAGTTCATCTGGTACAACGTGTACACAATTGATTTTTGACCTAAGACTTTCTCACAATATGCTTTATAGGACCTTATAGGCGATCGTAAGCTTGCTAGCTCACCTATCTTGTTGGTTGAGCTGCGGCTTACATTTCAAACAGCAGTCTGAAGAGATGCCACCCTATTTTGCATAAGATTGTTGCATCTTCTTTACCTATGGTTTTCCCTTCGTAACTTAAGTACGGTCAGCAAGTCAGTTACTAAGTAGGTATAGCTATCCACCAAATTCTGTAGAATAACTTTCTCGCATTATTCCTATAAGCCAGGTTCAGGGTTCATTTTGATTTTTAGATTTTCTGACAGGGGTGGATAACTGACGTATATGCGGTAATAGAGCGTGAGCCCAAAGATATTTGCAACCTGATGTATGTATATTGGAACGAATTTCCGTCGTCACTTGTCAAATTCGGTTTTGAGAAAAACCAATTTCAGAGTGGTGCAATGAAAAATTACACTGTGGATGGCGGCGTAAATCTTCTCAGAAGTAAATCGCCCCTAATATTTAATTATATATTTAGATCTCGCACAGGGGTTGAGTGTAAACAGAAAGAGAGCGGTAACTTTACTAGAAACATGTAATTTCGAGGTTTGAGCTTCGGCGGCTTCTTGTCGGTAAAAACTGATACCGACAACTTATTGGTTTATCCTCATTAATTATTGCTAATAGCGAATAATTATTATCGAGTTACCAGTTTGTTATCGACTAGTTCTCGGCTTCTTTTTCGTTTCTAATCGGCTTGTTATCGATAGGTAACAGAGGCGTCATCGATATTAAAACAGATGAGAACATATGTTGTTGTTGTTGTATTTTTTCAATAAATATTCGATAACTCTTCAATAATAATTCAATAATTTTTCGATAAGAAATCGAGAAATTTTAGGTAGTATGTCTATCACTTCTCGATAACAAACCTATAAATTTCCGAAGGCAAGTCGATAACAGGCCGACAAAAAATAAGCAGCATTCTGATAACAAATCAATAACTTTTGATAACACATCGATAACTTTCCTGTAGTAAATTGATTACTCTTATGTAACGAGGACGACAATTCGTCGATAAAAACATTGAAAATTCATCGATAACCTCTGTTATCCATAGCAAATCATCAAATCAATACTATACTGTTTCTCTTATATCAACCACGTACTCTACTACCAAATTACACTATAGAGGACACATTCAGTCTATGTGAGGCTTTCATTGACTGGCCAATACAACGCTTACATTTACCGATTCCAGAGTTAATTATGAGGGAGTAAAATAAAATATTGTGTGAAAGCGGATAACTCGAATGCATAATTATGTCATGGAACAACTTTTATAACATAAAGAGAACGTTAAAGAGTTGATATCCCAATATCTTTGCTGCCATGACAAATAATTAACTATTTAGTGGCAATTTAACTTTTTGCTAAAAGTGTCAACAATTTTGACTGACTTATATATCATTGAAAGTATTTGTTCGTTTTTTTTTAAGTCTACTTTTTAAGCACCACTCTTTAACACAATCGAGAAATATTTAGTTCACAGCCACAACTACCTACATACATAGTTATGCCAGCTTTTACTACATATAATATACCCACACATACACACAGTCAGCGTTTTTACACCAATAACACATTGAAGTACGATTCAACAGCTACATTTCGAAATATGTTTTAGTGTTGTTTACCACATCTGCGCTCGAGTTAAAAATGTAGTCACTGGCACAATAGCAAGTCATTTGTTTTATTTGTGTGGCTTAATTTTTTGTCCTAATTTCTCTTATTTTGATTCGACTATTTGCCCATTGTTATTTTTGACGGATTGTTTTCGTTTACTCATTCAGCAAATTATTTGCTTCAATTAAATATTTGAATTGCGACGAACGTACTGCAATTTATTAATGAGTATAGCGAGAGTTAAAATTTAAAATAGCACCACTAATATTGATGCTTAATTAATTCTATTTAATACTGTTTTCACACAGAAACTTAATCATCTCATTTCACCTTCTAATGAAATCGTAAATTTTTTGCTTTCACACATAAGTAGCTGATCGATTAGTATGAAGGATGAAATGCAAGCGCATAAAATGAATATGCTATATGACAGACAATGACATTTACATAAATTGAGCTCAATAAGCGTCTTAATGTAGAAAACTGCCTTTATTATTCAATAAGCAGTCTGTGTGAAAACAGTATAAGTATATTATTTACTCAATTACTCACTTCTAATCGATCGCCAACCAAATGTCACTCATACGCCGTGGCACTTTGGAATTGTCTCCCTTGGAATGATTGGGTAATTACCAATTTTGATTTTTGCATTTGCTAGCGTTGGTTTTGATTTTGTAGTGGTATTTGTTACCTTTTTTAAAAAAATAATTAAAGTTTTCATTTTCCAGCGCATGGTATCAGGTGTGTTTTTTAAAATGCTTTGTTAAAATTTTTCCAAATTAACTTCTGAAAACATCCTTAGTATATAAAAATGTTTATCGACTGGATAAAGCTAATAAGTATTGGCGAAAAGAATGGAATTTATGAAAATGGTTTGGGACCGAATTTTTTCTGTGCAGGAATAAATTTGCCCACAATTCAAGAAAATTCATGAAGACTTCTTACTATATATAGCCCAACGGTGAAAGCAGAAAACCATCATTATATTGTACAAGCTAAGGATTGCGACGGCCAATGATTAGTCGCTGGCAGCGCTTAAGAGAAAAAAAAATAGGTGTGGAGCTTGGAGGGAAAACTAGATCAATTATGGCCACCAGCGAATGCCGTCTAAAGGAGTTGGTTTTTTGGTTTCCGTGCCGCGCATTCAGAAGAAGAAGGCCCATGGAGTGCTCAAGCGCCATTTTGACAGACTTATCCATGAAGAAATCCCTTGTTGTTCATTTTTTACAGTTTTTGCTTCAACTAGTAGATTAGCATTAAACATATTTATACTACTAATGGAGCTTTTTGAAACTTCCCTTGATTAGTTTACACAAAACTGGCCATGGTCTTGTGCCTTATCCAAGCTACTGTTTTTAATTGGAAAATACTAGCTAACTTTCGGGGAAGATTAAATATTGCGACCAAACACTGCTTTGAGAAAATGGCTGTTTCGACCCCGCAGCCCGGTAGGACGGAAAACCTGCCAGGTTAAATCTCTTCTCAAGGGAAAACTTAACGAATTCGATAGGTAGTCTGATGTTAGAAGCCTGTTTACTGTGACAGAACGATTCGAATACGCAAACTTTTCAATCTCAAGTCAGATCCTGTTGCACTGAAGGTCCAGCGGTGACAGTTTCAGGATTATGTTTAGGGTACCCATCGGACACAACATAAATGCTTTGTTGTTCAGGCTTTTGATATTGTATTACCTTACAAGCTACCATGCTATCACCACGCAAGCTAGTATGGGACTTACGACCGGTGTGTTTTTCTCTATTATGTATCCCAGAAATTTATTGAAAAGCCATGTATTTCAGAAAAAAGGATATAAGAGATCTCGAATTGAGCCATATTCAGTGTAATTTTTCGTTCGAACAAAGTGCGATGAACATTGGATTTATTGCTTAAGGCAAAACAAATGTTAAATTCTTTAAATTCGCATCAAAAGAGTAACAGTCAAACTCATTCATTTGAGTAAATTTTACCTACGAACTCTAAACTCTTGCTATATGGCAGTTTACTATATCACTAAAGCAAGTTAAATCTATCCGATACATAAAATGGTTGTTTTTGAAAACTGGCCGATCTCGTTCTCTGTGCTTGCATTGCCCTTGTTATATATATATGTATAGTTGGCATAAATCTTTGTCCGTTTTGTGATAGGGAGAAAAAACGGACAAGGTACTGATTTGAATTACTTGTAGCGAATCTTAAAGAAATTCCGAATATTTCTACACTTTGTGTTATCGTTCAAATCACTGAACTGTCAAATAAATACAGTGTACCCTCTCTTGAACGGACACCTAAGAGACTGCCAAATTTGTTCACTTATGAGAGGTGTCCGCTTATGAGAAAAGTATTATTGATGAATATTTAAATAGTTTTATTTCCAAAACATGAATATTAATACATACAAACAAGACTGAGTTAGGAGGTTCATAAAGCTTTATTCATAAAATAAAGTATAAAGTTTTGTGTACAAAATATTCAAAATAATTGTAGCTAACCGCATGATGCACTAAAATCGTCGTAATTGAGTCTCACTGAAATTTCTTTAGCTTTCCTCCTTATAAGGTGCTTGACAGAGGAATGCTCTTATTTCGAGCCTTCACAAACCATTCGTAGCACAATTTATCAATATTAAGGCATTTGGGGTTCAGCATACTCCTTTTTCTCTCCGGGTTGACGTCAGTGTCCCACAAACTTAAAATTTGATCTTTGTTTTTGATAATGCTAGCAGCTTGCGTTCTTGCTGATCTTACATTTCTTTGCCAACTCTCGTACACTTAGTTTTTCTTTCTTATGAATTTCAATGACAATAACTTTGTCTTTAATACTCAACACTACTTTAGGCATTGCGATTCACGTACGTATACACAAAAGAAGATACTAACTACGTGTATGGAATAGGTACATACATTTCTTTGTTTTTTACTGTATTGAAAACAGGTTCTTCGTATTTAGGGGATTCCCCTACATCCACGCACGTATTAGTGAATAAGCAACAGCTGTACGAATACCTTTTATTTACCCTTTGGAGTAAAAAGCAAGTGTGCGCGTCCTGTGATGGGAGGGTTGCGCGCTCAAAAGGCAAACACTTAAAAAATGCTTAAGGATTTTTTTGGAACTGCAAAAATTGTCCGTTTATGAGAGGTGTCCGCTTAAGAGAGGTGTCCGTTAGGAGAGAGTACACTGTACACTCATATATTCTGTATATAAAATGCTCTTTATTTGCAACACTACTGGGACAGTAGAGCTTCACAATGTATTCGCGTTTTTTACTTATAACGTGTGAAATTGTACTGAATGTTTATTTCCAAGACTGCATTGCTTTTATACTTTCAGTTGGATCGTCATTATTTTCCCTATCGTCTAGACTTCTCGCGAATAGCATTCTCCAATACTTGCTTATTGTTTTCTCCTTTATGCGTCTCATATTGGCTTTGAATATATTTGTACATGCATATGTTAGGTACGCACTTAATTACTGTGTTCATGTCTGTGAATTGTCGTTTGCTCTCTTTGTTACTGTGTAATTAGTAATATACGCTGCCTCATCTGCTTACATTGCTGTTGTATTTGTGCAGTATTTATTTACTAACGGCATAGTGATGAGTCGGAATTGTTAATATTTGCCACAATATTTCACTTTTTCATCTAGAACTGGTTACTCTTTTTAATACGTTTTTGTTTTGCGGCTAATTTTCTGGATGTCGTTTCCTCTTTGGAACACGCCACTTTGTTGATACCGCTACCATTAAAATTTTACTTATTTAGAACCGGTTACTTTTTCGAAATTAATTAGTGCCTTGCAACCGGTTACTGTTCCGGAATCGGTTACTTTCTTGGTTACTTTCTTGGAACCGGTTACCTTTTCGGAACCGGTTACTGTTTAGGAATTCGTTACTTTCATGGAAACGGTTGCCTTCTTGGATTCGGTAATTTCCTTGGAACCGGTTACTGTTTCGGAATCGGTTAACTTTTCGGAACCGGTTACTGTTTGGGAATTCGTTACTTTCTTGGAAACGGTTACCTTCTTGGATTCGGTAATTTCCTTTGAACCGGTTACTGTTCTGGAATCGGTTACTTTCTTGGAAACGCTTATTCTCTTGGACTGGCTACTTTCTTGGAACCAGTTACTTTATTGGAGCTGATTACTTTCTTGGCACTGATTACCTTCTTGTAATGTGTTGTTTTCTTGGAGCCGGTTACTTCTTTTGAAGGTGATTACTTTCTTGGAACCGGTTACTTTCTTGGAACTGGTTTATATCATGTAACCGGTTACCTTTTCAGAGCTGGTTACTATATTCAAACCGACCACCTTTTCGGAACCGGCTACTTTATTGGAACCGGTTATCTTTTCAGAACCGGTTACCTTTTAGGAACGGGTTACTATCTTGGAACCGGTTATCATCTTGGAACTGGTAAATTTTTTTGAACCGGTTACCATCTTGGAACCGGTAGCTTTCTTGGAACCGATTACTTTGTGAGAACCGGGTACTTTCTGGCAATGGGTTACTTTCAAGGCTTTAATTTTTTTTTTTAAATAAATTTATATTTAATTGTATGAAAGATTTCCTTTACCAGAGGATAAAGATATAGATTGTGTTCTAGTTTCTAGCCTATTAAGTAAAATTATTAAATATCACGTTACATAAATTAAAAGCTCCAACTCGTACCATAACAAACACAAACTTTTATCGTATAGAAAAATAATCAAAAATTTTAATGCATCCATACCAACAAAAAATATTTTTATTCAAACTCATAGAGCTAATATGTCGGTAAGGTGTTCTTATGCTTACAAATGTCACAGAATTAATATCATATTTCTTGTTGCCTTTCTGCGTCTTCTATGGAAAAACTTGCGTTCCAACTGTGTCGTTGATGAAGTGCCTAAAGTCATTAGACAATTAATTAAGAACTTTTGCTACGATGACTGTTGCAAAAATGTATCAGATGTTCTATTTTAAGTTACACACAAATAAGCTTGAGCACATATGCTTATGGGTACCGTTACTAACCCATACATACATGTGTATATGCAAGGCACATATATACATTTGCTTATATGTACATGTTAAGAATGTTTGCTTTGCATACATTTTCTATGCAGGGACTCACAAGACTACATGATTTCTGTGACTTCGACTTACAATCCCTCTATCCCCCATTTACCTGTTTATTAACCACATTGGTAAGGGAACAGTGACTGTGTTTTGTTGCCTTCGTTATGCCTTATGTTCAACTTTTCTAGCGGCAATTTTTTTTAAGTCCTCGAAAAATGTTGTCGAAGTTCAGTTTACAAATTTATTTTTGCTATTCACCCACTGGCAAAAACACTTGAATTTACATACAAATTTATATTACACATGCGTGTTTATGTATATATGCATGAACATACATATGTATATGTATTTTAGGATGGGTGAATTTGTAAGGAACAATTTTGATGTGTAAGCTTCTTTGCCAACAGTATGGGCGAACTTAGAACGTAACGCTTGGTTTTGATTAAGTCAAAAGGTCTGACATCAAAAACTGCCTCAAGCTTGGTGTAAAATGCGTTATCATTATGTCGCTTAACCTACAAGAAGTTGATGAATTAGTTTGTGGTCAACACCTTAGCTAAAATTTGGTGTTCATTTATTTATTTCATTTTTTTCCATTGGTTCATATGTGGCGTTAGAAATTGATGAGACGCCAATAGTCTAAGGAAAAAGTATTCCAACTTTGTTGGCAAATGAAGTTTAAGTATCAAATTTGCCATAGCGTTGGGAATTTGACGATATCACTTATTAAACTGTCGCTTTGTTGTCAAAACGTATGACAAACCCATTTGACATCATCTATGACAGTCCGTTATCAGTGAAATGGTCAAATTTGACCTATTGAAAACCAAGCATAAATGTTAGTGGTTGAGTTGATAGGAGAGTACAAAGAAACCAAATCAGTAAATGGAAATGAACGGACTTAGAAAATATAAAATCGAAGTGAATGAAATGATGGGGATAGTGATAACGATGCTTATTTTGCTCATCACGATTAAGGTAAAAAGGAAGAACAAAATTGAAAGAAAACATATGAAAACATAAAAAGGAAACCACTTCATGGATGAAACTGGACAATAATGTGATACAATTTAGGAAGTTTGAAATATGGAAACTGTCGATTGTATTATTATATCATATACGCCAAATCAGACAATAGTAAGTGCCATATACGTGAGCATCTGGTGTGATTTAAAGATTCTAGCTATATAAATGAGACAGAAATAACCACATACATCTTGTGTGAAAAACTGAAACCGAATGCGCGACCAAAACCGAAGTCGAGTTCAGAACTTGAACAGAAATTGGAACCGAAAGCGGAAGAGAAACTAGAACTGAACGTGGAAACAAAATCGCGGGCGAGACGAAAGCCGGAGCTAAGTCCAGAATAAGAATCGAACCCAAAACTTGAACCGAAATCAAAACCTAAATCAGACCTAAAACCGTCTCAAAATCTGAAATCTGAAATCAAATCCGAAACCGGAACCTAAATTAACCGGGACCGAAACCACCATAGACGAAACCAAAAAGAATACGAAACTGGAGCTAAACCGGGACCGTAACCAGAATCCTAACCCAGCTCTGGACCTAAACTGGAGTCAAAACAAGAAATGTGAATCACCGAAACCGGAACTAAATGAAATTTTAAAGAAGAAGTCTAGCGAAGCAGAACTCTAAAGAATATTTTGGGAATGCCCCATTTCAATCAAGCTAACTACCTAGTTGGTAATATTAAATGGTATTTGGAGATCAGTTTAGTACAATCAAACTTGTGGGACACTATGCTCTCTTTTGAACTCTTGGTGCAAGATTTGTTGTTGTAGCGTTAAGGATACTCCCCGAAGGTTTTGTAGAGAGTTATCGCTGTTGATGGTCCTCGTCCGGATATAGATCGGGTACGTTCCGGAAACAATTACCATTAAGGCATTAACCCGAACATCTCGGGAACGATTTAGTATGACCACATGAAACCTTTTAAGCCATACCGCCCACCAACCCCTAGATCCATGAGGAACTTGGAGAAGCCAGAGAGTCGGTTACTAAAGAAACAGGATTCGTCATGGATAGGTGAGGTTGACAATTGGGTTGGAAAAACTATAAACTGAGCTGGCGAACCCTTGAAGTGGTTGCGCTACACAAACCCTTGAATCATTTAGTCGCCTCTTACGACAGACATACCTGCCGCGGGTATATTCTAAGCCCCCTAATCCCCTGGGTTAAATAGTTAGCAGAAGTAGTCACTTTTGCAATGATTCTATCTCGAAATTGGTACTAAAATTATGGTCAAACGGACCACTTTTGAAAAAAAAACAAAAATATATGTTGAATATTTTAGGAATGCCACCGCAAAAAACCTAGCCCGCCTTAATGTGCATTTCATGTGTTTGAATATGAATAACATTTGTTCATATTTAAGTTGACACAAAAGTTTGTATGTCTGCTTGTGCGTATGAAATTATTTCCGCTCACATAATGTGACTTTCTACGGTGAATGGGCAATGCGCTTGCCAACGGTGTATTTGTGTGAGTGGCAGTTGGGGTTTGCCTTAACTATGTTTGAATTTTGCTCATCTAGCTGGTGTTTTCCACTTATATATATACATACTTACTAGGGCGGGTCGATTTAAAAATCGCTCATTGCTCTGTGAAAATCGTATTCTAGGGATCAAAATAAGAAACTTTGCCGAAGGAACAATACCTCTAAAACGAATTCTGATGCCCCCCCCCCCCAATTTGGGTCGAACATTTATGGTGAACCCCCGGGGGTTCCAGGTGGTGGGTCGGGCCTCCAAAATTAGTGGGGGTCGGTGATACATTTGGACTCGATTGGAGCACTCTAAATGGGTCAAAGTGGGATTTTTCAAAATTTGCCCCTACCCAAAAGTTCGACCCGAATTGGGGGGGGGGGGGAGGGGACATCAGAATTCGTTTTAGAGGTATAGTTCCTTCGGCAAAGTTTCTTATTTTGATCCCTAGAATATGATTTTCACAGAGCAATGGGTAATTTTTTTGCCTCCCCACAAATCGACCCGCCCTAATACATACATATGCATCAAGCATAATTTCATATATGTATGTATGTATTTGCAAGTAAATTCATAGGTCCTTACTTATTAGCACAAGCAAGTCTTTTTATTGATTCTTATACTTGATGTACATACATATGTATGTATATTCTTTTGCGATTGTTTCTCGTTACTTTTGCTGATCTTTCTAGCCGCCATACGAAATGTGTACAAGTAAATTTATTTTTCGGTCACATATGTACGTATGTAATTGAAACTTTACGCTAAGGAAATGCTCATTTTTTTAGAAATAGGGAGAGTTTTGATAAAAATCTCTTTTATGTGTAATTACTGCTTATTTTCAGCACGTGTAATGTCAAAAAAAAGAATAAACTGGTACTTTACTGCAAATTGCAAACAAGGTTGAAGAAATTTCATATTCAGGTAGACTTATTAACACAAAAAAAAATAAAATTTTTGTTTTATACGTTATATACACTGATTTCAGCAAAGCATTCGACAAAGTACGCCACTCAATACTTGTTTATAAACTCGAATTGCTTGGTTTTCAACCTGGCCTAACTCGCTGGATCTCCTCCTCTCTTTGCGGTAGAACTCAAAGAGTCATTTTTAAAAACATTTTTTCGAATGTCATCGATGTTCCCTCCGGTGTGCCTCAGGGCAGCCATCTCGGTCCTATTCTGTTTTTGATCTTTATAAACGATGTTTCCACAACTATAAAATATTCTAAAATTTTAATGTATGCCGACGACGTAAAACCTTTTAAGTCATACGCGTCGGTTGATGAACGTTCTGTACTCCAGGCGGATTTAAATCGTTTAGTTACTTGGTGTAATGCGAATTTTATGCCCCACAACATAGAAAAATGTAAATCCATGTGTTTTTCACGTGGGAACATACAGCCAGCTTCCTACACAATTAATGGCCAAACTATGGAAAGCGTTGATGTTTTTGTCGATTTGGGAGTTACAATGAATTGCAAACTTAGCTTCAACCCTCATATTAATGCCACAGTCAATAAAGCGAGAGGAGTTTTAGCATTTGTGAAAAGATGGGCAAAAGAGTTTAGTGATCCTTACGTTACAAAAACCCTTTTTACATCATTGGTGAGGCCGATATTAGAATATGGATCGATAATTTGGAATCCGCGTTATCAAGTTCATGTGGATAGACTAGAATCAATTCAAAAACAATTTTTAATTTTCGCCTTGAGAAATCTTCAATGGGACTCTCCGTATAATCTTCCTCCTTACACTAACCGATTAAAACTAATAAATCTTCCTACCCTTGCAAGTCGTAGAGAAATGCTAGGTGTACTATTTATGGCTATACTTTTAAATGGATCGATTTCAAGCCCATTTCTTTTGAACCAAGTAAACTTGAATGTTCCATGCCGAGTTTCAAGGCATTATAAATCTATAACCTATAATTCTTAAACAATGCAGAAGCAATTTCCAACTACACGAACCTTTTCTATGTTTGTGTGAAGATTATAACTCTCACTCGAGAATAATTGATGTTTCGGACTCGCTCTTTGCCATAAAAAAGACGGTTCTATCTTCTCTTAATAATTAAAAAATTATATTTATACTTTTAATCTATTGTATTTTGTGAATCTGTATTTCTCAGCTGATGAGTTTCTCTGTAGCTGAGCGGTTTTAGATCTCGGCGCTTAAGGAGCCACTGCCTCTCAAAGACTCGGTAACAAAAAAATTATAAATAACACATAATAAGAATAAAAAAAACAAAAACAGGATTAGCCTGGTTTCATCGGGCCACTTGAGGGCAGTGCGCTGCCACAACGTTCGAGGAAAAAAAAAATTACCAATTTGGAAAATTTGATTTTTCAAATATCTTCTAATACTTTAAAATACTTCTAGTTTATGTCACATTTATTCATATACACAAATCACTATTTTTCCTAATCCACTTAATATAATGTGAAACCTTTGCATATATACCCGGATAAGGTGGTACACGACATGGCTTGATGCCCCAAGATACAATTCCCTATTGAATTCGGCCTTTGTAAAGTAGTGGACCACCAGAATCTCCATTACACTGACCCATCCAACCCTCATCCACGCCTGCACAAATATTATTAACAGTCGTGTCGTTCTCATGACGTTTCAAACACTCCTCATCCGAATAGATTTTTAAGTCGACTTCCTGCAAAATTGATTGCACGTAACCACCAGTCTGAAGTAAACAAATTAATATATGAATGCGGTAGTAATAAGCATTAAATTATAGCAACAAATCTTACAACATTCACACCCCAACCGGCTAACGAACCGGGCACACCTTCTGGAACCTGTGGAATCTCAAAATTTTGCTCTGGCAATGTTACAGGTGCAATTGTTTTGTAGTTGTACACCAGCTTTCCATATAATTCCAACAATGCTATATCATTTGAGACTTCGTCATCATCATAGTCTTCGTGCAAGATGAAACGTTTCACTGTTACCAAATTTGAACTTTGAATATCAAGTTTTGTTGAGGCAAATTGTAGGGTTATTGAGCTGATGTTACGATTAGCAACACAATAACCTGCGGTAAGAATCCATCGTGGTGCTATGATGGTTGCACCACAGGAATGTGTACCGCGTGCACTGCGCAGAAATAGCTTGAAGTAAGAAACGAAACAATTTTTAGTAGATAAGTAAGTTTAGTTTTAAAAAAAACACACCATAAAGGGAAATTTTTCAATTAAAGTCGAAGTGCCATTGACTATGCGTCCTTCAGGGAAGCAAAACGCTGCGGCTATCGTAGCACAAATTACAAAAACGGATGTGTTCCAGATTTTAGCGTCTAGTTTGGTTTTCACACAGGAATCAATTGTTGTACTAAGTTTAGCCATCAAAATTTTGCATAACAAAAGTAATTTTTGCATTCAAAACGCTTGCAATATCTTTCAATTAATCTAATCGTTATATGTATGTGGGTTATTATTTTGCACACTTTTGCATTTTTATTTAAATAATAAATTTCGGTATATTTTTTTCATGAATTGACGCCGATTGGGATTTATGACATCGATAAGTTATCTAAGACTAATTCTTTGGATATTTACTTACAAATATATTGTAACGAATTTTGGAAATTCTGATTACTATGTACCTTCTGCTAATGTTCGAATCGCTGAACTGTCGAATAAATAACTCCAATATTCAGTATTGCAAAATGGTCTTTATTTAGACTACTTTGGGAGTAGTACTTCACAAATTCATTTATACATCACTAATAGCGTGTACAAATCAAACTGATTACTGATTCCTTGGCGGACGCTGTGCTGTTATGGTAGCGTGCTACGCCTACCACACCGAAGATCCTGCGTCCACGCCACGGGCAAAGCAACGTCAAAATTTTATAAACAAGTTTCTTTCAAATAGAAGAAAACATTTCTAAGCGAGGTCGCCCCTCGGCAGTGTTTGCAACCACTCCGAGTGTATTTCTGCCATGAAAAGCGTCTCAGTGAAAACTCATCTGCATCGCAGATGCCGTTCGGAGACGGCATAAAAGAAGTAGGTTATGCCCCGCAAATTTGTATGAAAAATTAAAAAGGAGTACAACACAAATTGGAAGAGAAGCTCGGCCTAAAATATTTTATTTATTTTGTTATTACTGATTCCACAGCTTGCGCTGCTTTTATACTCTCGTTTACCTCGTTCGCCCTTTTCTCCTTAGGCCTAAATGTTTCACCAACATGCTTTCTAGAACACTTGTATCTCATGCTTGGTTATTTAGCTATATACATGTATGTCCTTAGTTTATGTTTTTATTCTAGCCATATGCGTGTGTATAAGTGAGTAACAACTTCTGCTCTTAGCTTCCGGCTACACATGTGTATGTGAAATAATCTCAAGCTTCTGGTTATGTGTATGGAATATTCTTCGTTGCCTTGTACATAGGTGTGGCTGCTTGCGTTAATGTGTACATTTATATAAGTGTGGTTGCTTGCTGTTTTTGTTGTTCTGATTATTTACTAACAGCATAGTGATGTGAGGCGGCCACCGTGGTGTGATGGTAGCGTGCTCCGCCTATCACACCGTATGCCCTGGGTTCAACTCCCGGGCAAAGCAACATCAAAATCTTAGAAATAAGATTTTTCAATTATAAGAAAATTTTTCTAAGCGGAGTCGCCCCTCGGCAGTGTCTGGCAAGTGCTCCGATTGTATTTCTGCCATGAAAAGCTCTCAGTGAAAACTCATCTGCCTTGCAGATGCCGTTCGGAGTCGGCATAAAACATGTAGGTCCCGTCCGGCCAATTTGTAGGGAAAAATCAAGAGGAGCACGACGCAAATTGGAAGAGAAGCTCGGCCTTAGATCTCTTCGGAGGTTATCGCGCCTTACATTTATTTATTTTTTATTTATAGTGATGTTAACATTCGCCAAAATATGTATTTCGTAGCACGAACTATCGCTTCGGTTTTATCAGCATATGCTACATACCTAAGCAATGTTCAATACAGTGCTAGAATTGCGTTTAACAAAGCTTCTCAGAGCTGTAGCTGGTATTGTACTCGGGACCACGCAAAAAATAAAAACGTAAGAAGTAAAAAGTAATTTACCACCAAGAAAGTATCAAATAAGCTAAATCAAAAAATTCTTCAACGCAGATCGTTGTCAGCCAATTTCACTCAGCCTTTTTTTACGCATCCGATTGTATATATAACAAGTAAGGAAGGCTAAGTTCGGGAGTAACCGAACATTACATACTCAGCTGAGAGCTATGGAGACAAAATAAGGGAAAATCACCATGTAGGAAAATGAACCTAGGGTAACCCTGGAAAGTGTTTGTATGACATGCGTATCAAATGGGAGGTATTAATTATTATTTTAAGAGGGAGTGGGCCATAGTTCTATAGGTGGACGCCATTTCGGGATATCGCCATATAGGTGGACCAGGGCTGACTCTAGAATTTATTTGTACGGTGTGGGTATCAAATGAAAGGTGTTGATGAGTATTCTAAAATGGAGTGGGCCTTAGTTCCATGGGTGGACGCCTTTTCGAGATGTCGCCATAAAGGTGGATCAGGGGTGACTCTAGAATTTGTTTGTACGATATGGGTATTAAATGAAAGGTGTTAATGAGTATTTTAAAAGGGCGTGGACCTTAGTTCTATAGGTGGGCGCCTTTTCGAGATATCGCCATGAAAGTGGACCAGGGGTGTCCCTAGAATGTGTTTGTACGATACGGGTATCAAATTAAAGGTATTAATGAGGCTTTTAAAAGGGAGTGGTGGTAGTTGTATATGTGAAGGCGTTTTTCCTGCCAAGATTCGAAGGGCTTTTGATGTCGCCCTGGAGAAATTTTTCATTTTCTTCTACTTAATATGGTAGGTGTCACACACATTTTACAAAGTTTTTTTCTAAAGTTATATTTTATGTCAATAAACCAATCCAATTACCATGTTTCATACCTTTTTTCGTATTTGGTATAGAATTATGCCATTTTTTTAATTTTTCGTAATTTTCGATATCGGAAAAGTGGGCGTGGTCATAGTCGGATTTCGGCCATTTTTTATACCAATGCAAAGTGAGCTCAGATAAGTACGTGAACTAAGTTTAGTAAAGATATTTCGATTTTTGCTCAAGTTATCGTGTTAAGAGCCGAGCGGAAGGACAGACGGTCGACTGTGTAAAAAAACTGGGCGTGGCTTCAACCGATTTCGCCCTTTTTCACAGAAAACCGTTATCGTTCAAGAATCTAAGCCCCTACCAAATTTCACAAGGATTGGTAAATTTTTGTTCGACTTATGCCATTAAAAGTATCCTAGACAAATTAAATGAAAAAGGGCGGAGCCACGCCGATTTTGAAATTTTCTTTTATTTTTGTATTTTGTTGCACCATATCATTACTGGAGTTGAATGTTGACATAATTGACTTATATGCTGTAAAGATATTAAATTTTTTGTTAAAATTTGACTTAAAAAAATTTTTTTTAAAGTGGGCGTGGTCGTTCTCCGATTTTGCTAATTTTTATTAAACATACATATAGTAATGGGAGTAACGTTCATGCCAAATTTCATCATGATATCTTCAACGACTGCCAAATTACAGCTTGCAAAACTTTTAAATTACCTTCTTTTAAAAGTGAGCGGTGCCACGCCCATAGTCCAAAATTTTACAAATTTTCTGTTTTGCGTCATAACTTCAACTCACCTACCAAGTTTCATCGCTTTATCCGTCTTTGGTAATGAATTATCGCACTTTTTCTGTTTTTCGAAATTTTCGATATCGAAAAAGTGGGCGTGGTTATAGTCCGATATCGTTCGTTTTAAATACCGATCTGAGATGAGTGCCCAGGAACCTTTATACCAAATTTCGTCAAGATACCTCAAAATTTACTCAAGTTATGGTGTAAACGGATAGACGGGCGGACGGACGGACATGGCTCAATCAAATTTTTTTTCGATACTGATAATTTTGATATATGGAAGTCTATATCTATCTCGATTCCTTTATACCTGTACAACCAACCATTATCCAATCAAAGTTAATATACTCTGTGAGCTCTGCTCACCTGAGTATAAAAATACAGCAATACAACAATTTGCCAAACCAGAAACCTAATTATAACAAGTAATGGTGTCTAAACTGGGTGTAACCGAACATTATATACCCAGCGTGAGCTGCAGTTGTACAGCTCATTTCAGATAAATTACTTTTCTACGTGGCACCGCTCATTTAAAAAAAATGTCTCCCTCTTACAATAAAACTTGGCAAGTAAAATATCATTGATACAATACTATTTTTCGTTAAGATAAAGCTTACTATTCTAGTTTACGACCCTTTTAAAATTTTTTTATATAACAGCAGGAGTGGTCTTTAAACGATCTTGTCCATTCTTCTAGAAGTAGTTCCTGCTATAAGGAAAAGATGTGTACCCAATCTTATCACGATTCTGAAACATAGAAAATTGCTTAGTCATAAAAGGGACGGTGCCACGCCGATTTTAAAATTTTTTTTCCTATTTCTTGTTATAAAACCACTTGGCAAAAGATATATAATTGATATAAAGCTCTTTGTTGCAAAGATATTGCTTGTTTTATTCGTATTATAAAAACCTTTTATATAAAAGTGGGCGTAGTCCAGTCCACACGTCAAATTTGGTTATCATCTGATTTCGCTCAGTTTCAATACCAATCTATTCTGGGTCCAGAAAAACTCGTGTACCAAATTTGGTGAAGATATCTCAATATTTAGTCAAGTTATCGTATTAATAGACGGACCGACAGATGGAAATGACTTAGTAAATTTTTTGCGATACAGACGATTTTGATATATGGAAGGCTATATATTTTTCGATTTCTTTATACTTGTACAACCAACCGTTATGTTACCAAAGTTACTATACTCTGTGTGCAAAGCACGCTGAGTATAAAAATGTAGGGATTGTAAAACCCTGTTTTTATTTAAACATTGTTTGAATAACAAATTCTTCCCCTCAACCATTCTCAGAGCGCTTATCATTCGGGAGCACGATATGAGTCTGAAATATGTGCTGTAAGCTAGAAGTGTTCAGCAAACAAGGCAACTTTGGAACAAATATTCATATTTTATTTTGAAAAAATGTTCATTTAGTGCTGTTTCATTGTAACCACAAAACTGCCGCCGTGGTATGGCCTGGGTGGCCTATCGAGCCCTCTATTTATTTAATTAGAGCTGACGTCGACATGACCTACTTTTATGGGTTTCCTTCGAAGTTTCTGTTTCCCAGCCAATATTGAGAATATGCTTCTTTCTCCTTTTTAATGCCATGTGCCCGAAATCCGCCCTGATCTGGCCAAGCCTAATCTCTAATATAAAGTATATAAACTACTCTGAAAAGAGTCATATAAGAAGCAAATTATGAGCTGTTTATGAGCGTAATCGGAATCTGATCGGACTTCTATTTAGGCTCACATAATCTATGAGAAAGGCTCACATCGGATAACCTTTGCAAGAAGAGAAATACATTCAATCCGGACTAATAAATGAGCTCATAATGAGAGTAAACGATTCGAGTTAGGACTCCTTCCTGACTTTTTTTGAATCATGATATTCGCTGGGTTATTAATAAAAATGCAAAATTTATTTACATTTGCTTTTATAAATTAAAATTTTGTTTATAATTTCACTGCTTCCCAGGGCTGGACTGTTAAAATACTTTCAAAAATATCGGAAGACGTGTCACATGACCCGCCTTTACTCATTTATAAATCATCTGAGTGGAATTAAAACACGCACTCCTGTGATAGTTGAGCTGTTACAAACACATATAGCCAAGGCTATGGCTTTGTTGTTGTGCAATTTTCCTCAATTGCTTCCTTACGTAGTTTATTCTTTGGACAGTACATACTTTGCATGTTAGCTTGTACCAAATCTACGCTTTATTGTTGGCGGTACATTTTAAGAACTGGTTTTGTATTATTCTATTTATAGAAACACAAACAATTGCCCAATGATATTTATTTGTATTATTAAGAGGGGAGTGCCCTTTATTACTTTGCGTTACTTAAACATTAACCGATGCTTTTTAGTCTAAAAAACCTAATCTGCATATATTGTTATAAAACTATTTCAAGACGTATCATAGCTCACACTTCTTCTTCTCTGTTAGCTTTTTAACTTCTCTTCCTCTCTTTTAATGCACTTCTTCTCTATTATTTCTTGAACTCTCCTTTTTCCGCAGCTCTTTTTCACTCACTCCCTCGCCCTTCACACATAGTCTTACGATCAACCTTACAATCATCTTCCACCCCTTCGTTCGTGGCATAAACACGATTTTTTTGAATAGGTCTGTGTCCGGCTCATTAAAAAAACATGACCAAGGCATTAAGCATTAAATAAAAAACATAAAAGAGTTTAAAAAAATGCCTACTTTATAATACTTTCTATTGGGAATAGTTATTTTATGACTAATTTATTCATATACACAAATCACAATTTTTCCTAATCCACTTAATATAATGTGAAACCTTTGCATATATACCCGGATAAGGTGGTACACGACATGGCTTGATGCTCCAAGATACAATTCCCAACTGAATTCGGCCTTTGTAAAGTAGTGGACCACCAGAATCTCCATTACACTGACCCATCCAACCCTCATCCACGCCTGCACAAATATTATTAACAGTCGTGTCATTCTCATGACGTTTCAAACACTCCTCATCCGAATAGATTTTTAAGTCGACTTCCTGCAAAATTGATTGCACGTAACCACCAGTCTGAAGTAAACAAATGAATATATGAATGCGGTAATGTTTAATGCTTATTATAGCAACAAATCTTACAACATTCACACCCCAACCGGCTAACGAACCGGGCACACCTTCTGGAGTTTGTGGAATCTCAAAATTTTGCTCTGGCAATATTACAGGTGCAATTGTTTTGTAGTTGTACACCAGCTTTCCATATAATTCCAACAATGCTATATCATTTGAGACTTCGTCATCATCATAGTCTTCGTGCAAGATGAAACGTTTCACTTTTAACAAATTGGAATTTTGAACATCAAGTTTTGTAGAGGCAAATTGTAGGGTTATTGAGCTGGCGTTACGATTAGCAACACAATGACCTGCGGTAAGAATCCATCGTGGTGCTATGATGGTTGCACCACAGGAATGTGAACCACGTGCACTGCGCAGAGATACCTTAAAGCACAAAATTTCTTTATTACTCAAGAACAAAATCAGCTCAGTTTTAAAATAAAAACACCATGAATGGAAATTTATCGATTACAGACGAAGTGCCATTGACTATGCGTCCTTCGGGGAAGCAATACGCTACGCTCATCATAGCGCAAATTAGTAAAACGTCTTTAGTCCACATTTAAGCGTCTAGTTTGGTTTTCACGCACCAGTCAATTATTGTACTAAGTGATTCCATCAACGCTTCCCATAACTAAGTCCATTCTGCATTAATAAGGCATGCAATATTTATGAAATAATCTTATGGTCATATATGAATTATAATTCTGCATAGTTTTATATTTTTATTTACTTCATAAATTTTCAGTAAACTTCAGATAACGGGAATTAGTCTTAGAGGCGACTGGCTTCCATCAATTGACGCCGATTGGGGTTTATGACATCGATAAGATATCTGGGACAAATTTCTTAGTATATTATAGTAAATGCAGTCATATATGTATGTACGATAGTTTCGTTTTAATTAGTAAATATTACAAACCAGAGTTGGGAATAATGCTCTTATTTTAAAAAAATTTTATAAAAATTTCAAAATTGTTTTTCAAAGTGTAACTCCGCTGCAGGAAAACAAGCTAAGTACGAGGTAAATATGAGATGGTGCAGAACAAGTCAAAGAAACTTGTGCGAATTATTATTTCAATATTTTTTTAAAGAGCTGACTATTTTTCTATAGCGATGGCCGAAGGAAGTCAGAGATATGACAACGAAAAGTAGTGAATTATGTGCTCCGATGGGAATACCATCATTGTTCCGTCCATCAATCATTCCGTTAAATTGGCCCAGCCAGCTTAGCCACTGTGTTTTAATTCGCTGTACCCCATCTGATGTTCTCAACGCCCATGCCCCTGTATCATATAAAAGGAAGGATATGATAAATGAAATGAAGAATTAGTAGACAAAACCGAAGCCAAAAGAGAAGCCGGAACAGAAATCAGACTGCGTGTTATCAATTTGTTATCGAAGTGTTATTGGTTCACTATCGATGAGCTATCGGTTTTTAATTGATGGGTTGTGGTGCTATCGAAAATTGATTTATTTACTAACGAAAAACTAACGATTATTTAACCAAAAAAGTTGATATACATATTATCAATAAACTACCGACGTTTTATGGAAAAATTATAGATAGGTTTTTGAAATGTTATCGATTATTTATCGATGCGTTATCGAATATTTATAGATATATTATCGAAAAAATTTAGGTTTGCTATCGAAGAGTAAGTAGTACCTATTTTTGGTCGTCGTGTCATCGATTTGTTATGGAAAAGTTGTCGATTTGTTATCGATACGTTATCATAAACTTATCGCTATATTATTGCTATGTTACCGAAAATTTGACATATCTGCAATCCGTCGGTAAAAAGCCGATAGCAAACCCATAACTCGATGGTAATAATTTGCTATCGATATTGAGCCGACAAAAAAACAATAAGATGTCGGTATTGCATGATAACTGTAAGAAGTCAAAAACGGGAATTTTTGATTGAAAGTATCAGATAGGCAGGAGGAGGCTGCAACGTCGCAAAGCCCATTCGATTTCATGCTCTACTCCATCAAATCTTTACGCTACTATCATCTTTTTCATTTAAGATGACATCAGCAACACTGCCATCGCCGCCTTCTCTCCTTTAGCTAATGACGTAGAGGGAAGATGATGAAAAATAAGTTTTGAATATTAAATGTAATATTTTTGCATTTAAATTAATAGAAATTAATAGAAATAAAAGAAATAAATCAGCATTATATTTAGATAATAACTTTTTAAAATCAGTGAATTTGTTTCTTAATTTTAAACAATTCTTTAGCAAGTTCACCATTGCGAATTCGTACAAGTGAAAAAAAAAAAAAAACGTTCACAATAGTAAACAGCCTGGTTCACCTGTTGAATCGCGTTTCGATTACTAAAATCATTTACTCAATAGCGCTGCTCACATATCTTAAAATGTTTGCTTAACTGGATGCTCATATTTTCTTTATTGAATAGATTTGGAGAATCAATTTTAATTTGTAGCCTCATTTCTGTAGACTCATTTAAAAGAAAAATTTGAAAATGAATGGGCAATTCATGGCACTTTAATTTATTAACCCTGAGCAAAAAACAAACCTTTCTTTCATTCTCTGGGCATTCGCGACAGCCGTTCTCCCTGTCAGCAATTATTTGACAGGTACGTATGGTAGTGCAGGAGTAGAAAGATTCCTCACTTTTATGAATTCACAATGAAGTTGACCACTTGAAGCACTTTTGTTTTTGTTTTGCCCTGAATCATAGGCAGTTTCAAATTCACTCTTTGAATATAAAAAAAAATGTCATAACACTCCCATATGCCCTCACATATAATTTCGAATCATATGAAAATGCTCGAATTTCTTATGAAAAGGCCAAGAAAAAGCACTCCCGTATGAAGCTCAGGCACTTGTGTATGATAAAAAATTTACACTAACAATTTGATAACTAAAAATTATTCAAAAATATTAAAGCACTGAAAAAATTTGTGATCAGAATTGATTCATAAATAAAATTAAAATAGATAATTGACCGCGGAACTGAAATATATGGGGCATATGACCAAAGAATGTAAGCAAAACTGTACCCAAAACAAGAGGAGCCTATTCTAACTTCATAGGATATTAGTTAATTACCCTCAAGGGAAGTCTGTAACTAGTGATACAAAATTCTGGTTCAGAACTAGACCTAGAGTGCCAAATAAGTATTAGTTCCTCAATACCTAGATTTTCAGTTATAAAATCGACAAAAAAAAAAAACTGCTACCAGCTTTAACGAGCTGCACCTACATATGAGTACGCCTCTTTCTCAACACTATTCCACCAGTACGTAACTATCGAAAAAATACCAAAAAGAAATTTGTATATACATACATACATAGTTAGGAACTAGTAAAAAGTTAAAGCAGCGGGAACAATTTCCAACGCCTAAGACATCGCCATGTTAAATTCGCCAGTTGAAAATTCGCCAGTAAAAGAGATAGATGGCGAACTATTAGTGTTTCAGAATGCAGTAGAAATACACTTATTTTGAACTAGAGATTCCTCTTACGGGGTGGTTTCTGTGACTTTTTATTTCAATTCGGTGTATTATTATTGTTGGGTATGAGACATTTTTTGACTGGAAGTGAAGGGAACCGTAAAGTAACCATGCCTATCATTTACTTGTTTAATATTTTATTAAATTCAAATGGTATTTCAGCACCTCAGTAATCTCTGTTGCTAATATATGTATGTAAATTGGAACACAAATTTAAAACAAATCACGCGGAGCCCTCTAATTAAGCATTTCAAAAGTTTTCAAATACAATTTCCAATGCAACATTCGCGGAAATCTCTACATTCACTTTTAGTATGATTATTGAAACCCAAATCCCGACGATATATGTATATAGAATATGTTCCCACAAAAATTGAAGCTAAAGGTCAATGTAATTTTTCACTACTATCAGAATTAAATTTACTGGCTCTTGTATGTTGGTGATATAACTATTGACGTAATATTTTAAGCAAATATTTTCTAACTTGAAACCAAATATTCAACTTTTTCCGACCTCAAAAAATTAAATTTTTTAAATATATTTTTTAAATACAAAAAAATTTCAGTGCACATGCAATTTCATACGTGTATTGTGTTTTGCACTTCCATATAAAAAATTTTGAGCAGCACTGAAGTTGACAAACAAATTCCCCAATGGCAGGATTGCGCATTTCATTTCGAGTTTTAAATTAAGTATAATTGATTAAACGTTCAAATGAATGCACTATTATTTAAAATTAGTTTTTGTATTAGTTTTAACATTAAAATGTTTATTCATTGAGTAACCATTTAATGATGTTATGAATGTAGGTCACTTGATTTGAAGCCTATAATTACAGCGTGAGTGCGCGCATATTTTTGAGCAAATTAGGCCCGGTTTTTCAGTGCTAGTATAAGCTACAGTTAAACTTGGATAGAGTTTAAGCTGCTGCTCATTTCAGCTTAAGCGATCGAAGTGTTAGGGTTAAAGTCGAGCCAGCTTTAACTGGAGCTTGAAATCGCACTGAAAAACCAGACCTTAAAGGAATTTCATTGATGAGTTGCACGTGAGGTACATGTGTAACTTTAACCAGCACAAACATAAACCTCCATAAGCAAACATACTTCTAAATGTGGAAAATTTATCAAATTTTCTTAACGAAGATCTTCCAAAAAGTATTACGTACAAATATTTATTTCTTGTTATACCGAAAACTCCCTTGTAACAATCGAAAACTTTTATAGTCAGTGGATTACGGCAGTTGGGTGTTTATTTTATTCGCGTATCTTTTACATAAATCTGAAGAAAGTTTTACAGCTATTTTTAAAGATTAAATAAAGCAATTTAAACAGCACTTGAATGCAAACTACATTGAATATATGAACGTCTGTTTGAAAGTATTTCTTTGCGCAGAAATTCTCATAAATTGTGTAGTCACGCTTTACCGCCATGTGGAATGCGGCACGAGTGGAAAAGCAATGGCGGTGAAATTATAGGTTTTCCACTTTTAAATATTTGAGGAAAAATAAAAAGATAAAAAACAAAAAATAAAAAAGTACTTCACAGCAAAGAAAATTTCAAATAAGCTAAACTAAAAGAGCCTTCAACGCAGATCCTTGTCAGCCAATTCGACTTAGCCTATTATACGCATCAACAGATGGCAGCAACTGCGAAATTCTATATGAAAATTCAGCAGTGCGACAATTTGCAAAACCAAAATATAATTCTAAAAAAATATATACTAACGTTACGTGATACGGAGAGAGTGCAGACATTTACAATGGTACTTAGATTGGACTAAATTTAATTAGTTTCAAGGCAATAAATCAATTTACTAACAAATGACGAGTAAATTGGATTCTTTAAATAAGACGCCAATTTGATTTGTAAAAAATCAAACAAATGAGAAAAGAGAACATGATAGCAGCTGGGTTTCCAAATTTGTTCACCTAACTCTAAGTTACAGTGTTTTGCAGTTGTCTGATAGGCTGTTGTGCTTTTTCAACTACCATTTAGTTCCATACTTCTTATGTATCTTTGAATATGTGTATAGTACGTATATGAACATGAAACGCAGCTGCTATGAATGCTGTGGCTTGCACAGTGGTCGATCTGACCCCGGAAGTAGCGAAATAGCTCCCAAAGATAGATATTATTTTTATAACCTAGTTCAGGTTTTTTTTCTTAAAAATTTCTTTTTTCTTAAGGAAAATTGGAGGAAATTCATAGAATAAAATTTCAGAATTAAAAAAACCATTTTCCTTTTTTTCATAACAAATAGCATAAACAGTGAAAATATCTAAACAAGAAATAAAGGGAATTCAAACGAAAGTATTCAGGAATTAAAAAAATATCTTTTTTTTTTCTATAATATATTGTAACAAATTCTGGGGATCTCTGATAGCTAACGTTCGAATCTCTGAACTATCTAATAAATAACTCCAATATTCAGTATGATAAAACGGTCTTTATTTAGACTACATTGGGAGTAGTACGATTACCGCGTACTTCACTATTTTTTTTTTTTTTTGCGCTGCTTTTATACTCTCGGTTACCTCGTTCGCATATTTCTCCTAAGGTTTAGACATTTCACATTCTAGAACAGTTGAATCTCCTGATTGGTAATTTAGCTATATGCCTGTGTATGTGTGAGTAACAACTTTTGCTCTTAGCTGATGGCTACATATGTGTACGTGAGATAATTTCTTTGCTTTTTGCTGCTAGTTGTGCGTGTCAAATATTCGTGGTCGCCTTCTATGTATTGTGTGTAAATGGGTTACATTGATGTGTTCATGTACACAAGTGTGGCTGCCTGCTTTATTGTTGTTGTGTATTTATTTAGTAGCAGCATAGTTATGTATAGAACTGCAATATTTGCCACAATATTATTAGTTTAAGAAAATTTCAAAGAATTCAAATGTTTTCAATAAAAATCAATTATTTTTTGTCTGATCTTTCAGTGTATGACCAATCATTTTTTAGCGGCAGGAATTTTACAGCAACGATGCTTCAACAAATCAGAGCTTATAGATTTATCTGCTGGCAAAAACTTTGGATTATCAGAAATTTATTTTAAACCGCTTTGGCTAACCCTGGACAACGTTTAGAGAAACAGGAAATACTCCCAGCCTTATGATCAAACCCGACAGAAATTTTTCTGAGTTTTCTATATTTCCACATGCCTCTCCTCTGCCCAAAACTCTTCTTTTTTTATTACCTCTACACCGTGCTTTTTCTTGTTAAACTTACTCGGCCCATTCAATTTCCCTATACCTTTCAATCTTCCGTGATCTTCCTCTTATTCTTCCGCTTTTGCTCTTATCCAATTATATTTTAAGTCTTATTCTTCATCTTCCTGTTAACCTTTTTTTACTACTTTTTCTTAAGCCATTACTCTTATTCTCCATTTTACTTTTACTCTCGTGCTCCATCTTCCTCTTGTTCCCTTTACATTTCCGGCTTTCCTCCATTTTCCTCTACTTTTCCGTCCCATTTCCTCTGCTCTCGTTTCCTTCATGTCTCCGTTTCCGATGTGAAGATACAGCGAGTTTGGCTTTTTTCCGCATATTACTCTACTAAGGTAGTAAAAAGTATAAAAATAGTACGAACAGGTTTCCCACCCTACTACTTTGAACTTCATGGACGGATTATATGGGCCATATAATTTATGTTGTTTTAATTGTTTCGTGTGAAGTCCATCACCTGTCTGGTTTTATTGCGTCATGCGTTAAAGGCTTTTCATAGTTTCATAGTTTTTCACATTTCATAAAAGAGAAATAGTGAACCGATTTTCTTTGTCAAAATTCAAAATTAAAAAAAAGAAAATAAAGAATTAAATATAATAAATTTTTTCTTTAACAAATTTGTTTAATTTAAGAAAAGTAGAAGGAAGCTCATATGAAAAAAAAGGTTAAGAAGCGAAAAAAATTGTATTTTATTTTTTATAAAACTAAAAAACCAATTATTTCAGGTCTGAGTTATCAAATTAAAATTTTCTTAAAGTATTTCTTCATAGACTTTCCTATTTACATATAACAAATACTTTTAATCGGTTTTTTTTTTTCAAAATAATTTTAATAAACAAAAAACAAATTTTTTTTTGTGCAAAAATCGATACAAATTTCTATTTTCCAAGAAAAAAATTTGGAACAATTCATAAGGACATAGTGCGATTCAGTTACTCCACTTTAAAATTTGCATTTTCCGCGGCTAATGAGACCAAATTGCCCACTGCGGGCTGCTGCAATTTTGCTTAGCTTAAATTCAGTCGGAAGTACTGCTTAGCTGCACTGCTAAAGTGCTAATCGTGTAAACTCTCCCTCCATACAGACCAAATATGGAAAATTGATGGCTTAAGTTGGTGGCAGCGGTACACATTTTAAGGGCGTACATTTTGTGTGGCACAGACTGAAATTGAAGAAGACGTTGGAAGTTATGGCATGTATGATGTATGAACTGATTGTAGGGAAGGAAGGAGGGTAAAGCATAAAATATATGATAAAATCGGAAGTCTGGTAAATTTGCATTAACACATCGACATATAAATTTATGTAAGATAAATTTACTTGTGTATAATTTGGGTTTATACAAATACTTGTACTCGTGCACATACATATGTATGTATTATTATATAGCAATGCAAAAACTTTCATAAGAAATTCATCATAAGAATTAATAACTGACATTGCTAGTGTATTTTCGTTGCAGTCTGTAATAGTAAGTAACGATAGGATGTTCACGTATATTATATGCCTGATTAATAGCCACAGATGAATATTTGGTTATAATAAATAATCTCAAAGAAAGCAATCCAGATTCTCTTTTGATTTTATCACTCTCACTAGTGACCATTTTTACCGTGGGAAGCGCTCTCTGCTGTAGGCGCTTAAGCCATGTTTAATTATGAAGGGTGCTACTACGCTTCTACTCCACCCAAAATCAATTCCGAAAGGAAATAGAAATTATACTGAAATATTTCGGAAATAATCCCAACAATCCGGTTTTGGGAGTGTTCGAGAGAAAAGTTCTTCGAAAGATTTATGGACCTCTACGCGTTGGCGATGGCGAGTACCGAAGAAGATTTAATGATGAGCTGTACGAGCTATACGCAGACATCAACATAGTGCAGCGAATTAAAACGCAGCGGCTGCGCTGGCTAGGCCATGTTATGCGAATGAAAGATGATGCTCCGGCTAAGAAAGTGTTTCTATCGGAACCCGCCTATGGAAGTAGAGGTAGAGGGCGGCCCCCACTCCGTTGGAAGGACCAGGTGGAAAACGATTTAAACTCCCTTGGTGTGACCAAATGGCGCCGGTTGGCGGAGCGAAGGAGCGACTGGCGCGCCTTGTTGAACGGCCACAACCGTTTAGACGGTTAAGCGCCAATTAAATAAGTAAGTAAGTAATCCCAACTTGATTTTGAAGACACCCAAATTGTTCCAGAATAGCTTCAAAACGATCCTGAAGTAAAACTGCAAAAGTCTGGAAATGATATGGAAAACAGTCCCTAAATTATCCTAAAACAGTAGTCCTTTGGTATTCTGAAAGGATAATAAAATAATACTGAAACTAAACGAACTGATTCTAGAAGTCCCGATAGAAGCCGTGTGATAATTTATACTAAAATAGGACGCATTTGAACGGAAAATAGTACCAAATTTATAACAGAAAAGTTCCTAATGGATTTTTTAAATTATCTGGAAACAGTTTAGAAACTATACCTAGGTTGCTAAAAAATCCCGGAAACAGTCAAGAAACCGTTTCGAATTGATTTCAGAACAGTCCTGAAATCGACATAACACACTGTCCAAGACAATCTCGAAATTGTCTCGAGTTAATCTGTAAAAAAACCCAAAACAAAACAAAACCTCCGAAATGATCTCGAAGCAGCCTAATATTATCTTTCACGAAGAGTCCCGAAATGATAGAAAAATTATACTAAAATTATTCGATTGTTTGGAATACCGGGAAATAATCGCGGTTTAGTCCCAAATTGATCCTGAAATTGTACCCGAATAGTTCAAAAACTATAGGAAACCGATCCTGGAAATAGTGAAGGAATGATTCAAAAAACCAATCCGAACCAGTTTAAAAATAGTCGTGACACGAAACAGTCCCGATGAAAATTCCGATATTATCCTAAAGTGATCCCAAAATTAAATAGAAATAGAAAAAGAGAAATAGTTCTAAAAAGATTTCGAAATTGTCTTGCAAGTGTACGATTGATACCGAAGTATTCCGATATGATCTTTCACGAGCTGGCTTTCGAATCTGCTTTAAAATTTGTTTTGAAAATTAGCTTGGAATTCATATTTTCTTAAAAATGTGCTATTGCCTCCCAAGTAGCAAAAGCTTTATCGAGTTTTTCAAATTTACTTTTGAATTTCTTTATCTATGATTCCAGTTTATCTTTTCAGCAACATTTTTATCATCATTTTCTCCCTTCTACTAATAATCATCCCCATGTTGTTGTTACTGCAACCCCAAACAGAAGTACGTGGTGTGATGGTAGCGTGCTCCGACTACCATACCGATGATCCTGGATTCACGCCCCGGGCAAAGCACCATCAATATCTTAGAAACAAATTTTTTCAATGAAAAGATAATTTTTCTAAGCGGGGTCACCCCTCGACAGTGTTTGGCAAGCACTCTGGGTGTATTTCTACCATGAAAAGCTCTCAGTTAAAACTCATTTGTCAGGTAGGTCCCGTTCAGCCAATTTGTAGGAAAAATCAAAAGGAGCATGGCGCAAATTGGAAGTGAAGCTCGGCCTAAACTCTGTTCGGAGGTTGTCGCACCTTACATTTATTTATTTATTTAAAACCTCTGGACTTACGACAAACATGCCTAACTGAAGTCCCTTAAGTATACAATCGTTAGATAAGAAGAATGACAATGGAAAATGGCGTCGCTTCCTCTTCCCTTATTCTTCTTGTTCATCTCGTTTTTTCCATGGTTTCTTCACTTTCATTTGCCTTCAGATCTTCTTCAATAATTTTTATACTCAGTTGAGCAGAGCTCACAGAGCATATTAACTTTAATTAGATAACGGTTGGTTGTAAAGGTATAAAGGAATCGAGATGGATATAGACTTCCATACATCAAAATCATCAGTATCGAAAAAAAATTTGATTGAGCCATGTCCGTCCGTCCGTCTGTCCGTTAACACGATAACTTGAGTAACTTTCGAGGTATCTTGATGAAATTTGGTATGTAGGTTCCAGGGCGCTCATCTCTGATCGCTATTTAAAATGAACGATATCGGACTATAACCACGCCCACTTTTTCGATATCGAAAATTTCGAAAAACCGAAAAAATGCGATAATTCATTGTCAAAGACGGAAAATGCAATGAAACTTGGTAGGTGGGTTTACCTTATGACGCAGAATAGAAACGTAGTAAGTTTTTGGACAATGGGCGTGGCACCGCCCACTTTTAAAAGAAGGTAATTTAAAAGTTTTGCAAGCTGTAATTTGGCAGTCGTTGAAGATATCATGATGAAATTTGGCAGTAACATTATTACTATTACTATATATGTACTAAATAAAAATGAGCAAAATCGGATGAAGAACACGCCCACTTTTTAAAAAAAAATGTTTTAAAAGTCAAATTTTAACAAAAAATTTAATATCTTTACTGTATATAAGTAAATTATGTCAACATTCAACTCCTGTAATGCTATGGTGCATCAAAATACAAAAATAAAAGAAAATTTCAAAATGGGCGTGGCTCCGCCCATTTTCATTTAGTTTGTCTAGAATACTTTTAATGCCATAAGTCGAACAAAAAAATTACCAATCCTTCTGAAATTTGGCAGGGGAATAGACTCTATGACGGTAATTGTTTTCTGTGAAAATGGGCGAAATCGGTTCAAGCCACGCCCACTTTTTAAACAAAGTCCACCGTCTGTCCTTCCTCTCGGCCGTTAACACGATAACTTGAGCAAAAACCGATATATCTTTACTACACTTAGTCCACGTACTTATCTGTACTCACTTTATCTTGGTAATAAAAATGGCCGAAATCCGACTATAACCACGCCCAGTTTTTCGATATCGAAAATTACGAAAAATGAAAAAAATGCCATAATTCTATACCAAATACGAAAAAAAGGATGAAACATGGTAATTTGATTGGTTTATTGGCGCAAAATATAACTCTAGAAAAAACTTTGTAAAATGGGTGTGACACCTACCATATTAAGTAGAAGAAAATGAAAAAGTTCTGCAGGGCGAAATCAACAGCCCTTGGAATCTTGGCAGGAATACTCTTCATGGTATTGCATATATAAATAAATTAGCAGTACCCGACAGATGATTTTCTGGATCACCCTGGTCCACATTTTGGTCGATATCGCGAAAACGCCTTCACATATACATCTAAGGGCCACTCGCTTTTAAACCCCTCATTAATACCTTTAATTTGATACCCAGTTCGCACAAACACATTATAGAGTCACCCATGGTCCACCTTTATGGCGATATCTCGAAAAGGCGTCCACCTATAGAACTAAGGATCACTCCTTTTTAAAATACTCATTACCACCTTTCATTTGATACCGATATCGTACAAGCACATTCTAGAGTCACCCCTGGCCCACCTTTATGGCGATATCTCGAGAAGGCGTCCACCTATAGAACTAAGGATCACTCCCTTTGAAAATACTCATTAACACCTTTCATTTGATACCCATATCGTACAAACAAATCCTAGAGTCACCCCTGGTCCACCTTTATGGCGATATTTCGAAAAGGCGTCCACCTATAGAACTAAGGCCCACGCCCTTTTAAAATACTCATTAACACCTTTCATTTAATACCCATATCGTACAAAAAAATTCTAGAGTCACCCCTGGTCCATGTTTATGGCGATATCCCGAAAAAGCGTCCACCCATAGAACTAAGGCCCACGCCGTTTTAAAATACTCATTAACACCTTTCATTTAATACCCATATCGTACAAAAGATTCTAGAGTCACCCCTGGTCCACGTTTATGGCGATATCCCGAAAAGGCGTCCACCCATAGAACTAAGGCCCACTCCCTTTTAAAATACTTATTAACAACTTTCATTTGATACCCATATCGTACAAACAAATTTTAGAGTCACCCCTGGTTCACTTTTATGGCGATATCCCGAAAAGGCGTCCACCTATAGAACTAAGGCTCACGCCCTTTGAAAATACTCATTAGCACCTTTGATTTGATACCCATATCGTAAAAACGTATTCTAGAGTCACCCCTGGTTCATCTTTATGGCGATATCCCGAAAAGGCGTCCACCTATAGAACTAAGGCCCACGAGCCTTTAAAATACTCATTAGCACCTTTCATTTGATACCCATATCGTACAAGCGCATTCCAGAGTCACCCCTGGTCCACTTTTATGGCGATATCCCGAAAAGGCGTCCACCTATAGAACTAAGGCTCACGCCCTTTTAAAATACTCATTAGCACCTTTGATTTGATACCCATATCGTACAAACGTATTCTAGAGTCACCCCTGGTCCACTTTTATGGCGATATCCCGAAAAGCCGTCCACCCATAGAACTAAGGCCCACGAGCCTTTAAAATACTCATTAGCACCTTTCATTTAATACCCATATCGTATAAACAAATTCTAGAGTCACCCCTGGTCCACGTTTACAGCGATATCCCGAAAAGTCGTCCACCCATAGAACTAAGGCCCACTGCCTTTTAAAATACTTATTAACACCTTTCATTTGATACCCATATCGTACAAACGTATTCTAGAGTCACCCCTGGTCCACTTTTATGGCGATATCCCGAAAAGGCGTCCACCTATAGAACTAAGGCCCACGAGCCTTTAAAATACTCATTAACACCTTTCATTTGATACCCATATCGTATAAACAAATTCTAGAGTCACCCCTGGTTCATCTTTATGGCGATATCCCGAAAAGGCGTCCACCTATAGAACTAAGGCCCACGAGCCTTTAAAATACTCATTAACACCTTTCATTTGATACCCATATCGTACAAACGCATTCCAGAGTCACCCCTGGTCCACTTTTATGGCGATATCTCGAAAAGGCGTCCACCTATAGAACTAAGGCTCACGCCCTTTTAAAATACGCATTAGTACCTTTGGTTTGATACCCATATCGTACAAACAAATTCTAGAGTCACCCCTGGTCCACCTTTATGGCGATATCTCGAAAAGGCGTCCACCTATAGAACTTAGGCCCACTCCCTTTTAAAATTAGAGTCAGGCCTGGTCCACCTTTATGGCGATATCCCTAAATGGCGTCCATCTATAGAACTATGGCCCACTCCCTCTTAAAATACTCTTTAATACCTTCCATTTGATACACATGTCATACAAACACATTCCAGTGTTACCCTAGGTTCTTTTTACTACATGGTGATTTTCCCTTATTATGTCTCCACCGCTCTCAACTGAGTATGTAATGTTCGGTTACACCCGAACTTAGCCTTTCTTACTTGTTTCTTTTATATTTTACCTCGCGTTTTGTTTGGTTTATGTTCACTCACTGTCTTATAATCTTAAATTTACAGATGCGAATTATAAGTTACATTCGGGATTTCTTGCAGTGTGTAACATATATGTAATAGCAGAGGATTAAATAAGTTTAGCCAAACACAGAAATTAACAATTTTTTCCAATGAAACATTTTCAATTGAGACGTCGTGAGGGTAACCATGGAGTGTACGTACCTTTTTGTATTTGTATTTTAATTCCCTTGCCAGCTGTCAATGTTGCATCAAATTTATTTTTGTACTTACACACACACATACACCCCTACAAATTTGCTTATGTGTATGTTAAACAAATTCATTGTTAACAATTCAAATGCTGTTAAACAAATGTTTACAATACAATAAAAAATACACTTGCAAATGTATGTACGTGTAATTGTATGTAATATTTACTTATGGTATTACGAGCTGAATAAATCCCCAATGAACGAAATGTATGCTAATTTATTATTAAACATTCGATTATTTGTAAATTGCAGCTAAGATAACAACACGCAAATACATTTAAACAAATAAATTTTGCAAAATCGCTTCAATGCAGTGCGTGCGGTGCAATGTGGGGCTTAAAATGAAAACACTTGCTTATACGTACTACATACATACAAACAAGCCCACATACAAATTTCATATGCAAATATAAGCAAGATAACAATTTTCGAATAAATCTTTTCTCTGACTGTAATGACAATGCTGTTGTGTTTGTGATTATATTAAATGAAATTTACGATATTTATCAACGGGTTTTGGGATTTGACTGGTGCTGTTGCCACTGATTGCGATTTGCCACAACACAGCAATCATAAATAAGCATTTCTACATTTTGATGTATGTATGTGGAAACATTTGTGTGACATGTGAAAAATCAAGGGCAATGCCGTTTGGAGGTATGAGTGTAGAGCAGCAAAGCAAAAGTACACGCTAAATTTGTATATGCACAAATATTTGAGGCTCTGTTTGTAATTGCGTGTTTGAACTATACTGACATGGTTGAGGCTTTATTTAAGTAGGGCATTTTACAAATTTTTGATGACCCCCTACACGTGAGCACATCTTGAGTTCTTTGTGGTCGTTCAGCAGAATTTAGCTTATTTATTTTTTCCTGGTTCTCACAATAACCACTGAAGCCTACACCTACAATGAAAAAGAAGTGTGTACCAAGTACTCTCGAAATTCGATGTATGGGCATTAGGGTAGAGATTCAGAAAACGACTCATTTAGATAATTACAGCTCGTGCAAGGGTTGAAGTTAAGCCACAATAGAGATAACTTTACCAGAAAAAAGTAATTACAGAATTCTTGAATTCTTATTGTTAGCAACCGAAACCGACAAATTATTGTTTTACCATCGGCTTATTATTGAAAGTGAATTGCTATCATTGATTTATCGGTCTTTCTAGGTTTCTTATTGGTTTATTATCAGATTGTTACAGACGGGTTTAAGCTGTGTCATCGATTTTATATTGAAGTTCAGTCGGCAGATGTTTCATTGCAAGTGGAGGAGTCGTCGATAACAAATCGATAACGCTCGGGTAACATATGGTAATACGCCAATAAGAAATCAATAACAAATCGATAACTTTTAGATTACGAATCGATAACTTTGCGATAAAAAACCTATAAGCCGATAACAAATTTGTAACACTCCGACAGTGAATCGTCAATTTTTTGTTGATAACTTTTCGGTAAATAATCTATAACTTTCGATGAATATTCAATTCTATGTCAATTAATATTCCACAAATTTTGAAAAATAATCGATAAATTTACGATAGCAAATCCACAACCTTCTAAAAACATATCAATAACTTTACAGTAACAAATCGATAACTTTTATAAACCAAATCGCTAACCTTTTGATAACAACTCAATAACTTTTTGATAATATATCGATAATTTTCCGACAACAAAATGATAACTTGTCAACAAAAATATCGGTAACTCATTGATAACCTCTGTTATCGACAGAGAATTTATAGCACTTCTATAAAAAATCGATTACTCGTCCATGTTTCGTCGAATAAGTAGAAACTGAAAGCTTATATGTAGATAACAAACCGTAAGCACATCGATAACAAATCGATATCACCCCATTTGGCTTCGGTTGCAAGTTTTAATCTTTACTTTTCTCTTCCCCTTATATTTTCAGTAATACGCTTTGTTCGGCTTTGGCAGATTTGATGACTCCTTGGCAATTCGTATTCAAATGAAAATATCTCTCTCAGAAATCGTTGTCTATTTAAAGGATTTTTTTCTGAAAAAATGGATATCCAAGCAATTAAAGGACAATTTATTTTCTACTTCTGTAATCCGAATGAAAGAAAATGCTCTGGATAAGAAGGTCACTGCCAATGAAAGCAGTTTTTAGTCGTCGCAGTCCTTCAGCAATATCATTTGTGCCTGGCAGTGGCAAAAGTATGAAAATTAAGAAAAATTTCTACATTCAAATAATCTTTGTTTTTCCTAAATGGGAAGAATCTGCCTCCATCGGGATTTCTTGCTCAAAACTAAAAAAATCAATACAAAATTCAAGCAAAAATCTGCCCTAAAATTGGAAATTTACTTCATTATTAAAAAATTGCTATAGAAAACTAACAAATAAATTCTACGGTGGGAAATCTTTGCCACTTTCTATGTTCTAATGGAGTTTTTTTTTTTGAGTATATCTGTGGCAGACGTTTTCAAGTTTTTCGGAGATCCCCGACTGGCTCTGAAAATATTAAGTACAAATTTTGATATTTCCACGTCTATGTTTTTATCTTAACTTCTTACAGCATTTGTTCTTCATTAGGGTTGTCCTTATAAATAAGACAAACAATTTTCTCCACACTCGCTCCTTTATACGGTAATGCCTGGTCAGAAATATAATATATGTATAAATTTTGGTGCAGATAAAAAATACTTAAGGCGTGTTTTACAAGAAACCAAGTTCAGATTACGCTATTAACAGTCAGTACATTAAAATCGGAACTTTAGTCACGTTGCACATGCCAGGTGAACTTCAAAGTTGGACTGAAGTTATTTATGTATACCTACAAATAGTCAGTTATTAAAGTTATGCGTCGTTAAAGAAAAGTATGCAGCTATTTTCAAAGAAAGTTCAGTTTATTTGGCTTATTCTAGAAAAACTTATGACTAAATTGTAGTTATTTATTTTTCTGCTTAACTGACCTTGTCAATGCAATGGAAAAATTAGCTGATTCAAAAATTTTTGATATTATAACTCATTTATATTTATTAAGATAATGCTTATATTAGCTATGACCTCTACGTTTGCAGGTCAATTGAAAGCACTGAGTGAAAAACAATTATTATTTTCTATGAATAGCCCAATGTTATCTAGCAAGAACACACATCATTTGCAGTTTAAAGAAATCCATAATAGGCTTTTCAACAAAATCCCAATAAAAAATTAAATTTCGCTTAAATTGAATTAATTGCAATAGAGATTATATGAGTGTAGTAGTTATTAACTAATATAAATTTTTTAAAAATGTTTCGAAGAACTGAGCTTGACAGCAGAACATTTTAGTTTGAACCCATTTAAATTCAATTAGTTATGTGCAGAGAAAGCTGAATGATCTGATACAAATTAAAATTTAATTAAACTATATGAACGTGCATTTGAAAGCTGGTCGACTTTCCTTCATATTAATGTGTGTATGCCAATATAATGACGACATGTTGACGGAAATGACATTTGATTGGATTTTAATAATAACAACGAATGTTAGAGATATACAAGAGTGCCACCAACATACTGCAGAAGTTTCAAATTTGTATACAGCAGCCGACAAAAAAATAGCAGTAATAATTTTTATCAAATTTCGTCAATTGAATTCTCCTTTATTTCAACATTTTAAGAAAAAAATTAAGTTATCGAAAAAATTCCATATCGAAAATTCGGGAAATTTTTTCGAAAATTTCGAACTTTTTATTTGGACTTTATTCTGATTTTTTTAGTCTCACAAAGAACAAATGATGGGTCTTTCAAAACTCCCATTTATTTTTGACAATTCGGTAAGGGTGATTCAGATTTTCTTCCAAAAAAAAAAAAAAAAATAAAAAACAAAAACAAAATGCTCACACTTTTTATGGGGGAAAGCAAAAACACGCTTCGGACAAAAACTTTAAAAAATCAATACAAATTTGAGAGACCTTTCATTTCTACTTTGCTAAACTAATACTGACTAGGCTACAAAACTCCATGCTCAAAAAAATCAGGAAGATCTAAATAATAAGTTCGAAATTTTCCGAACATAATCTCTAATTACTGATTTTTTTGTAATAGTTTTAGTCAGGGGCTGAAAGTGTTATTCCTTTTATAATAAAAGTCCTTGCAAAACTATTAATTTTGAACTTTAAATATATTTGGATCAAGATAAAAATTATTTTCGAATTTTTATTTTTTGAGTCCGATATAACTAGTTACACTCGGACTTTTAAAAATAAAAGTCCCGAAATAAAAGTTAAATCAAGACTTTTATTTTTTAAGGCCGAAATAAAAGTCCCGCTTGATAACAAAGAAACAGCTTATCCGAATTAAAAAAATATTTATTCTTATTATTATAAAAAGTCCGAGTGTAACTAGTTCTATTGGACTAAAAAACTAAAAATACAGATTTTACTTTTATATGTGGACTTTTATGGAAAAAGTTCTAAAAATAAAAAGTATGCATGATTCGCCATGATATTGCTATAGGGATACCTGGGAACTCAAATATTTTTACCTAGGGCATGTTTTTGACCAGAACTTTTTCGACTCCGAAAAAAAAAAAAAATTATTATTTTCCGTACCTGGTTTTAGTCATAAAATTCATTGAAGTTTTTTCTGATATTATAGAAAATAAAAAAAGAAGAATTCAATTGGCGAAATTTGATGAAAAATACTACTTCGATTGAAATTAGGCTTTCTGACCAATTTGTTTTGAAGTGCAAGTTATATAAACTCCACTTTTTCGACCCTACGTTTCGCTAGGCTTCCTAGCATCCTCAGGGGTGATATATTTAAACAAGAAAGAAGATACTGACTTTATTGCAGCTACTTACATTTTATGTTTATAATCAAAACTTAGTATGACAATGATACCAGTTAAGAGTGGTACTGATTTATGCCCTTTAGTTTAAAATAGAATTAAGTTAAATTTTGTAAGTATTGTTATATATTTGTACGTATATGCCATGACTTTTTGATGTCTAATGTATATTTGTTGTTGCAAAGAAATATATCACCTCTGAGGATGCTAGGAAGCCTAGCGAAACGTAGGGTCGAAAAAGTGGAGTTTATATAACTTGCACTTCAAAACAAATTGGTCAGAAAGCCTAATTTCAATCGAATTATAAAATTAAATTGACCGGAAAAGCAATAAATTAATCATATAGAAAAATACTACTGTTAGTTTTCTGTTCGCTAATGTATATAATGCACATGTTTATCACGTTCAAGCATGTTTTTGTATTTGCTTAGTTATATTTCTAATGAGATTGTAAGCAGCTGGGAAAAATGATATAAAAATCAGTAGCCCTTAAATCAGCATTTAAACTTTGGCCAGTGTGATGTGATTCCTTTTCCTGTTTAACTGCCACATAATTAATTGAATGGTCACTTAATATCTGTGAGAGAAATAATTACTTTAACAAGTGCTTACTTAATGTCTGTTAGTGGACAGGGAAGGAGTGAACATCTTGTGTAAAGCAATTCAATTACGTGAAAATCATTACCGAAATTAGCACGAGACAAGAAAATAATTATTGAGCAGGAGTGCTCTTTGATGATAAACTATTTTTATTTAAAGCAACGAGCAAAAATTTTAAATATCAATTTTTATCAAATTTCGTCAACTAAATTCCTGTTTTTTTATTTTCTACGAAGTTTTATTTACTAAAACTATGCAAACCAATATCAGAAACGTTTTCGAAAAAATTCGAAAATTGGAGAAAATTTTACGAAAATTTCGAACATTTTATCTGTATTTATATTTTCGCAAGAGGGCTTCTAGATTTTCTTCCATTAATAAAAAATGTTAACACTTTGTATGAATGCAAATCTAAAACAGCCTTTGGAAGACAAATGTGATAAAAATTAATGCTAATTTGGAGAGTACTATTAATGTACTTTGTTAGACTAAAATTATTGATTAATCACCGAAATTCCATACTTTAAAAAAATCTTTGCAAACTCCAAAGAAAACGTTGCTTACATTAATAAATAAATTAAAAATTACTCTAAATAAATGTTTTAATACATTTCAAAGCAATGAGGGCAATACCGCTTAATTCATACAAAAAAAAAACTTAATTGACGCAATGTGAACAAAATTGGCACTGCAATTTTTCTGCTCACAGCTTTACTTGACGAATTTTTGTTAAAAAAAGTTTGAAGGTACAAAGCAATTCTGATTCAGTCCTGTTTGGGCAAACAGCATTTGTAAAAAACAAAATAAGAATTTTTTGTAGTGCTTGCGAGTTCTCGAGTTTGTTTGAGAAAAATTTTCTCGCGAGATTCTCGAATCTCGAAATACTCGTATAGCTCGCGAGCTTCACGACATTCAATTTATCCCTGCACTGACACTTTTATAGAGTGCAAGCGAAAAGCTCCACAAAACCGCAAATAAAAGACACCAGAATGCATGGAATACAATTAGTATAATGACTAAGAAGCTCGCCAGATTTTTAAGTATTTTAAGAAATGGGAATATCGCGAGAAGCCGAGTTCTCGATTTCTCTTGTCTCGGAATTTTCGCTTGTGTTCGAAAAGAAATCGTTAGCTCAACTTTTTTGTCCATACATTTTTATGTGATGAGAAAAGTTATCGATTATTAATCGAAAAATATGGATATTCTATCAAAAAGTTTTCGATTTGTTATCGAAAAGTAAACGATTTGCTATCTAAACTTATCGATTTGTTATCAGAAAATAATCGAAAACCTATCAGTTTATATCGAAAATTTACCGAAAGTCAAAAAGTTATCGTTTTTTGTAGGAGTACTAACAATTTGCCATTGGAGTGTTGTCAATTTGTTATCAAAATATTTTTGCCAAAGGTCAGCATCTTCTAGGGTATTTAGTATGCCAAGCCACTGCTGCCAGGCGACCCCACCTGAGACCTTCGATTTGGTAGGTCAAAATCCAACTGCTATACCCTTTTTAACTTTTCATACACAGGCTTAAAGCTGCTCTATAGCTACAAACATCATACATTACTCACCTAACCCACAACTCATAAAGTGTTCCATGAATTGTTATGTCACGAACCGCTTGTCCGTACCGCTCTCATTTAGCAATATTTATTTTGTGATTATTATTTGTGTCTTTGTGCTAATCCCGATTTCGCCGGCAAAGCGAGTGGGTTTATTCTATGCGATGTCATTTATCAAATTTAATTACTTCACCCTGTGAGGTGTTTTTGTGCCGCCAACAGCATCTTTGCGCTCTCCTTGCCTCTTCGTTTTGTATGTGTTAATTTTTTATTTCTGTTTTCTATTTTTTTGTTGCTACTTTGCCCTAATTCTGTCTTCCGACTCCAGTTAGTGGATTTTCATGCGCCTTGTTGGATTTCTCATTTATGTTTGGCTGTTTGCAATTTGATTTGTTTGTATGTGTGTCTATGTCAAATGAAAGTACATTGGTCGTAATTAACTGTAACTGTGTGCACACTCAACTTGGCGTCAATGATTAAGTACTCATTTTTGTTGGCATAGTAAAACCGAGTGCTTAGCAATTATTTATTAGAGATTGAGAACAAGCACCACTTACGAAAAATATTGCATAGCGATTTGGAAACAAATTTAATTTGTGCTCTTATTTGAGGTTTTAATGCTGTAATTACATTAAATTAATCGATTGCTTTGAGATTGATGAGATTTGTAGCGTTTTCTTTTCTGAAATAAATTGTTGCCTAAGTAAATGGTAAAGCCTTAATAGAGTTACTCCTACCCCAGAAAATTGTCAGCATTTATAGTGCATACAAAAGAACATTTCAACTCACCATATTCACTCATATCACAAATCACACAAGAAGATTGCGCATTGCGCATGTAAACATTAGATCAGCTCTTTTTTATGGGCAATTTTTACGTCATTTTCCTTTAGCTCTTGTTTTTTTCTCTCTTTCTTTCATTCGCTCAAACAGTCAACTGTGACGTAGATGCGCAGAACGAAGCAAATTGGAACTCATGAATGCGCAATCTGGGTAGTCATATTAACAGAGTATATGTGGAACTTAAGAGCGAATTGCGAGTTTCACAGAGTTGCACTGCCACACCGCCATTTTATACAGGGTAAAAGTGTAACGCTTTTATGTTGCGAGCAGGCAACAATTTTCACAAACGAACGAAATACCCGTAAAGGTGTTGCCTGTTTTTTAGAATAGAACAACAACCCTTGCGCGGCGTACAAAAAGCGTAACACTTTAGCCAGAAAAGAAAACGCTATTAGTTTTTGTATGTATTTGTATTTTGATTTGGTTATCAGAAGTAGGAAAATGTTCAAGGAAGGCAACCGCAACTGTACCTAAAATCCAGAGTCTTAATAAAATCCTCAAATCTCTTGCCGGCAGTACTTGTGGTAAAGATAATGAGACGCTCATTAATACTTACAAAGCAATTGGTCCACCGGTTACATGCTACGCTTCTCCGATATGGTCGCTAAGCCTAAATGTGACTCGCCGGAAGAAACTACAAGCCTGCACAAACACTGCTCTCAGAATCGCTACGGGCTGTCTTTTTATATCCCCAGAACACCAACTACACAGTGAGGCGAGAGTTTTTCCCATTTGAGGGAGAAATGAAATGCTGAACAAACTGTTTCTGTTGAATAATTAGAAACGTGCACATCCCCACAAACATCTGATTGAAGTGGATCTCCCCCCCAGGGGCCTAAGAAGTGATCTCCGAAAGCATTATGAGAAAATACGCCACCTGAAAACGCAGTCGTATGTACAAGAATAACACAGGCAGGTCTTCAGTAATATCCACAAAAAGACGTCGGACCCCTATGCCAGGGATTGTCCAGCGAACCCCATTCTTAAAAATAAATACCCGGAACTCGCAGTAGAGCAAAGAAATTTCCCTATGGAGACGCGCGTCACTTTAAATTAATTTCCATCTGAATACTGTAATAGGTTAAACTCATATCTTACGAGTACCAACCCTGACTTACATAATATATGTCCTGCTTGCCACTACAAGTTTCCTTGGACTCCTACTAAAGGATATTGATGACAATTTGTGAGTGGTCGTCCTTTTTAGATGGGATGAATCATTGCTACAACCACAACAAATAGATATTCCAATGTGCCATTTTGTCATGCATGTGAAATAGTTTGCATAGTTTGAGTTCTCTCGATAAGTGTGAGAACACCTTTGCAAGTATGTACTACATACGAATAAAATTAATGTTTAATCAGAATAAGTCGAAAAGCATTCACATGTCATTCGGTTGAGGAAAATGACATTTTGACCTCATGATAACAAGCATCCAACTCATTGAAACAGACAGTCGCTCGTCCACAATATCATGCAAGTTCATATGTTCATGTGACATATCGTCCAGAGGAAATATAATATTATCTTAAATCAAGGGTTATGAGTACATTTGAATAAGTGACAAATGTTTGTATGCCAAATGAGTTAAAATAAATATGTATTTGAATGGCTAAAACTCAAGTACTATCTACAAACATACATTCATATGTATATATTCAAGCGTGGATACGACCGAGTGATGGCAAATACCCCAGCGGGTTAGGGGGTCAGAATATTCCCGCGGTAGGTATGCCTGTCGTAAGAGGCGACTAAAACACCAGATTCAAGGGGCTGTGTAGCGCAGCCCTTCAGGTTGCCAGCGCAATATACAGCTTCTCCAAACCCAATTGTCAACCTCACCTATCCGCGGCGAATCCTGTTTCACTAACAGACAAGAACTTGTGGGTGGGGAGGGAGGGGATGGCCTGAAGATTTAATGTGACCACATAAATCGTTTCCGAGATGGTCGCGCTAGCACCTTAATGGTGCTATGGTATCGGAGCGTACCGGAACTGTATCCGGCAAAGGACCATTACATCGATAACACTCCCCAAAGCCTTCGGGGAGCAACCTTATCGCCGCAACAACAACAGTGATATGCAAATGTAATCTCTGACTTTTGGTTTGATCACACTGACTATATAACGCTATAAATTATTTACTTTGCAATGAACACAGAAACAAACTTGTCTATATAGATGCATATTTGTATTTTTGTGTGTGCACTTTATCGCGAATGATTGTATGACAGTTATATAAAAATAATTTTCAATGTAAATTTTAAAATTTGGCAGATTATTAACGTTTAATAATAATTTTCCAACCGCTTTCGGAGCGATCTTAAATTTTCATAGTAAAATTTTCATCAAATAACATAAAACGATTAATTAAAAATTACATACTTGTGTATGTGTGTATTTAATTCATATGGTTATGTTTAAATTAATTTTATTATTGCATTTGGTGGTCATCGTTTATTATTTTCAGGAATAATAAACTTTTATATGCAATAAATTGACTGATAATAATAAAAGAAGGGAGCTATTTTGTTAAAGTTTATATTACAAGGTAAAACCGGTGTGAGCCGAAATGACGTTTAAAAAAATTTTAAAATTCTCACTGCTCTCACATTTAAATTTTTTTATTTTGGTGTTGTTTTCATAACAAAAATATAACAAACTGTAATATATTTGGTAATTCTATACGACAGCATGACAGTCTTAATACAAGTCCAAATATATCAAGAGGGGTATTAAAAGAGGGGTATCAAAAGGCGCCCACCGTGTTGTGATGGTAGCGTGCTCCGCCTACCACACCGTATGCCCTGGGTTCGCACCCCGGGCAAAGCAACATCAACATTTTAGAAATAAGGTTTTTAAATTAGAAGAAAATTTTTCTAAGCGGGGCCGCCCCTCGGCAGTGTTTGGCAAGCGCGTCGGGTGTATTTCTGCCATGAAAAGCTCTCTGTGAAAACTCATCTGCCTTGCAGATGCCGTTCGGATTCGGCATAAAACATGTAGGTCCCGTCCGGCCAATTTGTAGGGAAAATCAAGAGGAGCACGACGCAAATTGGAAGAGAAGCTCGGCCTTTGATCTCTTCGGAGGTTATCGCGCCTTACGTTTATTTTTTATATTTTATCAAAAGACGCGTTTTCGATCCAGGATCGCGAATCCGAAAGCTCAATTTTGGGTCTGTCAAGAGATATTTGCAAAAGAAATTTTGAAAATTTTCATGTGGTTGTTGTAATTTTGATGATTTTGTGGAACCCATAAAAACATAAGTGTTTTCCGCGGATATAGTTTTGGTCTCCAAACCGGTGTTGGACCCACCCAAGGTAATCTTTTATAAGCGCGGCCAAATGCCGCCAATACGGGAAGGTGTTCTGCGCAAACATACTATGGATCCAACCCTCCGTTTCGGAGAACTCGGTGGTCATTTTTCGGTTTTTCGGTAATATCTTTTGAACGATCTACAATTTTTATTTTCCGTCTTCGGCTTATTGTAAATAAAAATTTCTTCTTATGTCGAGGTCAATGCGAGTCTTTTGACACCTCTCTCAGCATTTTTGGACGCGTATAACCAGTGTCATGCTGTCATATATAATTACTAGGGCGGGTCGATTTTAAAATCGCTCATTGCTCTGTGAAAATCGTATTCTAGGGATCAAAATAAGAAACTCTGCCGAAGGAAGCATACCTCTAAAACGAATTCTGATGTCCCTCCCTTTGGGTCGAACTTTTGGGTAGGGGCAATTTCAATTCTACCTGCTGTGTCTTGTGGTGGCTTAAAAAAAACAACAGAAGCAATTTTACGATCTGCAATTGTGTCACAGTGATACCTTCAATTTTTAAAACGGTTGAATAAAAAACCCACACAACTATGTTTACGACATGCAAATGCATCACAGTGATGCCTTGGTTTTAAAAGGGGGTTGTAAAAACTCTAATTTCTGATAATTTTTTTTAATTTCTTTTCTATTACTAAGTTAAATTCATTTTTTCATTTACATATGTTCTGACTAAATAAATTTCTAAAGAGAAAAATAAACTCCAAAAAGAAAAAACATAGGCATTTCAAAGTGGGATTTTTCAAAATTTGCCCCTACGACCCAAAGGGGGGGACATCAGAATTCGTTTAAGAGGTATGGTTCCTGCGGCAAAGTTTCTTATTTTGATCCCTAGAATATGATTTTTACAGAGCAATGGGCGATTTTTTTGCCTCCCCACAAATCGACCCGGCCTAATAATTACCATATATTTTTGCTATGATATTTTATCCAAAACCGAATTTTTATTGGTGGAAGCAACTTTTTTTGTTGGGAAAGAAATCTCAACTGTCAACCGCATTCCAGAATTTTCAATTCAAGAATTGTATTGTGGTTTCCCGCAAAAGGAAGCATCGGGCCACGATCCTCTTCTGAGGAATTTTCTTCAACAAATTGTTTAGAAATTTATCTGCGTCTGCGCGATGAGACGAGATGAAAAAACCGGCCTACCGCCAAGGTGTACGGAAGAGATACGAAAGATCTCCACTGGGTTCGGAGAAGCAGGTGGGGGAAGACTTTGATCTCTCTTGGTGCCCCCTGTTGGCACCAGTTATCGCGGAACAGGGTTAGCTGGAGTGACTTGTTACGCAACGACCAGCATCTCCTAAATGGTTAAGCGCCAATTACAAAATATATCTTCCAACCGCGAGGAAAAGGACCAAAGCAAACCAAAGAATACCCCCAAGATCATTTTTTTTCGCAGTAGCGGGGACGCTTGAGACTACTGATCTCTTATAAAGTGAAGTTTCAGCATATTTAAGGGTTAAAGACGTATCAACCAAGTGAAGAAGGATGAATGAAAAATCAATAGGGGCGGTGTCCGACATGCGCTTCTTAATTAGAAGAGGTTAAGAAGTAAGGCTTTTTCTTTTGTCCTTTTGCAAAAATAGGGCGTGTTGAAGCATCCATTATATTGGTAACTCAAAACTTTTTGAAGTATTTTTTCACTTATTTCATAAGCATTTTATTTTTTTGCCATTCAAAAAAGTGAAAAATGTCAAACCAACAATTTTTTTTGTGTTTACTTTGGTTTGGCATTTCCACAAAGTTTAAGATAGTGATTTTAAATTTTTTTTTAAAAATCAAAAAACCATTATGGCCGCCAAGAAGAGTAAATGGTTTTACCTGTTAATATTTATACCATGGTTTATATTAAAAGCAGGTAAATATATTTTATTATTTTGTATTTTAGTATGATTAAGGATTTAAAGTGCACGTTATGTTTTCGCTGAGAGAAATTTTTACTTCGCAGTCGCCCAATAAGTCCCAGGTACAAGTTGTAGAGTGATTATCAGTTTTGAACTTCCCGGTGTTTTATTTTACAACACAGACCTCGAGCCAGCTAAATAAGATAGTTATTTGAAGAATAAGGTCGCCAAAAAATACAATTTGAACTTCCCTTTAGCTAACTGAGTGGAATGTGGTAAGACTCCGAATTTAAAAAATTTTCAATGAGATAGGTTAAGGATTCGTGATATGTAACAATCTTTTGTTCTTTAACAATTGCAAAACTAAGAAACCAAAATGATCCCGAATACATTCACTGACCAGTCTTGTATTTATAATTATTATTATTAATTATTTGAAATAATCCCTAAAGAATTATGGAAATGATTTCAAAGTATATCCTAGAAAAAACTGAGCACAATCAAAAAATACTGAAACTATCTTCAACAGTCCCCAAAACAGTCTGGAATTCATACCTTAATGATTTCCAATAAGAAATGAGTAAAGTCGTGAAATTATACCAAAATAGCTTTGAAAACATCCCCAGACAGTTTGAAAATGAGCCAAAATTAGTCTTGAAAAGCTATAGAAACAGTCCCGGAATTATCACAAAATGCTTCAGTAGTAACTTCATTTGATTTTTAAAACAATATCGTTATGGTTCCAAAGTAGTTGTGAAATAATTCATAACTGCACCCGAAAGAGACCTGAATGATTATTCCCAGTAATAGGCGATTGCTATGCTAACTTCTTCAAAATTGCTTCGACCCGCATTTACAAAATAACGTTGGTATGGGTTGGAGAGCCTAAGAGATGGTACGATACATATTTACAAAATTTCAAGTGGGGGAAGAGTGGGCTTCCGAAACTGCTTGTGCATCGACTTATTTGAACCCATATACCAAATATTATTGGTCAAGATAAAACACAAAGGATTTTTTAATTCGTTTCAAGTTGAGCCGCAAAGGCATGGGTGACACTGAAACTGCTTAAAGGGCAATGGCGGTGCACCATTTTTTGCGGGTTGGGACAGAAAATGTCTAGTGCACCATAACTACGGCTGTCGTAGGAACCATGTGTGCATATATTAAAAACCTCCACTTTGTAACCGTCGCCCACTCCGGTGTAATACATTGCGATAAGCGGAGGCTATTCTCTGAGCTGCTGTTCGCTGTGCAGCAATTAGAAGCTTTCAAAGATTCTTCTTACGAAGTGTGTTTGCTCACAGTTTGGAGCTGCTTGGTGAAGTGGGTATCGTGATTTACATAGGCAGCTTCCTTTTGATTTCTGTCGCGAACCGGTCCTGTTTAAATGCTGATTCAGTGGCATATTGAATTTGAGTCCAATAGTTCGTCAGTAGTCTAACATTTTTACTAAATAGTTGACTAATTTCTTTGTTGTTATATTTTCGGAGAAGGTTTCAAAGCATACTTTTAGCAGTATACGCTTTTTGTAAGGAGTATCACTTTAGTTTGTTGTCTTACCACTGGAGTCCGTGAGCCACTTATTTATGCGTATCATATCCAGATTGAGCTTTATGCATGCTCCTTTTGCGTTTCGGGCTGCATTGACTGCGGCTATGTTGTCTATATATCCAACTAAGAATGAATCATCGGGAATTTCTAGATTGAAAAAATCATTGTGACTAACGTTCCACAGGTCAGTGCCAGTAATTGATCAGTGTACTGCTCCACATGTGGCTTTCATAGTCCCCGGTCAGAGATGAGGTTTGATATATAAGTATGCGATCGTATTGCGTATTGCTTCTTAAGGAAGCATGATATTTGGAATCGACAAAAAAATAACAACAAATGAATGTTTTCAATAATAAATGTGATATTTTAATTAATTTTAAGCATTTGGCATATATTGAATCAATATATGACGAAAAAAAGTTTAATATTCAAAAATTCATATTTCGAAAACAACGAGTTTTGACTGATGGATATTTACCCAAGTTGAAATATAAACTGCTCACTCGAATTAGAAAAAGTTTAAACAAAAAACAATAACCGTTTTTTTTTAAATATTAATTTTTGAAAAAAGGTCATACATTTTTACTAAATACTAAACAAAATTTTTTTTGAAACTATATGCTATTGTTTATAAAGTTATATAAAAGTAAATATAATAGCGAACATTTCAAAGAAAAAATCATGAGAATCGGTTAATTTTTGACAAAGTTATTGACAGTTGAAAAAATAGGTGAATAAAATACTGATGAAACACGTGTTTCATTATTTTGACGAAAGAAGAACATATTAAAATTTCATCGAAGTCAAAAATCATGTCCTACGCGGACCGGGTGACTTGAAATGGAATGAGCCAATGTCATCTTTGCTATTTGTCTTCACTGCGGCCGTAAAACAAATAAATTTCTGACGAATAACTCTTTCATGCACGTTTTCCAGACTTGGCAGAATATCGAAATTAGAATCACAAGAAGTTCGCCAATGTGCTAATAAATGGACTTTAATGGGTACGATCTTCTGTAATGACTATTAATGTATTATTCATTAAATTAGGTTTTGAAAATTTTCCGGAAAATAAAAATAATAAGCCACCATTGGGTTAAGAAATAATTGCTTTCGGTTCATAAGTTCACTCAGCTCACATGCTGAACTTTCTAAAATGCCACATTGAGCTTTAAGGCCTTCATTTAAAAATTACCAAGCTTAGGCAAAGCTTAATAATCCGTCAGAGAAACAGAATGTACAAACAGAAGAAGCATTACTTTCCTTGAATTGATACCGCAAATGCTAAATTATTTACATCGTAATTCTTTTTCATATTTCATTATGTCAAGCGCAATTTTCCATCGAATGAGGAAGCGGCAAAATAGCCGAAAGTTTAATTATGGATAGTAAACACGGAGCTATTCGAAAATATATTTATTTAATGTAAATAATTTTAAGCAATTACAACAACTAAGGCATGACGTAGCTGAATGCGTTTGTAACGATTTCAACTATCGTAGGAGTGCGGGTTCGACTCCCACTCCCGGTAGAAAAGGGTTTGAAGAGATTTACAAGGTATACTCGAAACAGCTGTCGCCTTGTCCTGATGTCACGTTGTTTACATTTTTCCCAAATTATTAAATAAATTGTAAATAATTTTATTTAATATTGTAATATGGCGTCATATCGAAATAAATGAAAAATATTTTGTCTACTATTTCTGCTACTAAAATGAACAGAGCAAATTGTGGGAAAACGTATGATGTGTTCAGGCATAACACGACACCAGGCATCTGTTTGTTAGTGTATAGGGAAACAAGCACACGCACACAGCCAGACACATTCACATGCATACATGGATAAATAAAAGCAATAAATAAGGCTACTTGCACACACACACACACAATAAATATATTTAACTACTTTTGCACGCCCCCGAAGTTGATCAATAATTGCTGGCTGTGCTTGTGTGGTTGCTTCCTCTTTTGCTACATCTTCAGTCCATTTCCAGTCCTCTAAGCCTTGAGCGAGAGTAAATAAGAATTAAATCAAATCGATGATAAGAAGGACGATTGTAGCAACGATTGGTAGGATGAGGTAGGTATTAAAAAGCTATTTGAGTTTTACATTTTTGTTGTAACCCAAACAAACGAAAGAAAAAATCGAACTTCTCGAACGTGCAGATAAAGAGACGAACGAACAGCAAAAGGCAAAAACAGAAAGCACTTGCGGAAAGTCACAACCGCTACGGAAGGCCACAACACCAATCCTGCTTATCGCAACAATATTTACTGCAACATTTTGTTATTGATGCCATAGCAAGAGAGATGCATGATTGCATGGGAAATACAAATAAGTTTAGATTTCAACAATTGGGACACTACGAGCGTGTAAGGATGCCAGTGTCCGTAAGTGTATAGGGACATGTGTGTGTGTATAAACCCCTACATACACCAGGGCCCCGAAATAAGAGGGAATCGGAGTAATTTTTATAATTTTTCACTGAGAGAAACTCTTGTTTTGAATAAATTTGGGTTTCTCACTCGTCTAATAATATAAGTTTATCGTTGTGGGAAACCTTTAATTTCAAGACATAAAATTTTCTCCCTTAGATTTGTTAAGAAAATGTATATATTTCTCTCACCCGGTACCTAAGTGTTAAATGGAGAAAGAAATACAGACGCTTTTCTGAATGGCGTCGCCCCTCGGCAATAGTTTGGCAGTGTATTTGTGCTATGAAAAGCCTCTCAGTGAAAATGAATTTACCTTGCAGCTAACGTGCGTAGTAGGCGAAAATTTGGATTGGAAATTAAAAGGAGCACGGCACAAATTGGAAGAGAATCTTGGTCTAAACATCCTCGGAGATGAATCGAGCCAAACATTTATTTTAATTTTAATTTAACTGGCGAGAGGGGATTAAGGAAAGCTGCCTGCGAAGTGGCCCTTTGGAAAAAATTATGGCTTGTCACCGTATATTACCCTTTGTATTTTCGACATAGTCATACAACCGATGCTGACGTATGCCGCTCCAGATGGGTACAATTATAGACAAACACAGAAAGCGTTAGGAGGTTAGGAAGTTGCAAAGTTTGGCATGTTTGCGAATATCAGGTACAATCAGCAGGCATCTCAGGAAGGGTTAAGCATCATATTTCACTTGGTGCCCCTGCCCGTGTTTATGCAGAGTCTCCTGCTCACAGCTGCCTGGCGCTTAGAGAAACCTACAAGGTGGAATCGGTAGATTATAGCACGCGCTCATCTTGAATGATGCGGAATATATTACGGAATTTGTTAACTTTTAAATACATATTATAAAGAATACTTCGAGGGAAGGGGACGGTGGGATTCGAGAGTCTATGTATTATGTTCTGAAAAGTGTAAGGGAAAAAGGACTAAGTTATATAGACTTCGTGACTCTTTCAATATATGTTAGTCTGAGCTTGCCATAGAGAGGGATAAAGTAATCTGCTGCTGGACAGTACAGTCTTTGAAGCCAATGCAACGACCTCTGTTGACAGCCAGCTACTTTGAAGGTATTCGAAGACAACTCGTTAAAAGGAAAGTTTCCAAAATGAACATAAACGAGGCGAGCAAATTCGTGCGACCGAAACTGAGTTATCACCTGTGACAAAAATAAAGGGATATCCTCTTGAAGTAAAGACTCAACGGGACTCCTTTTAAATCTAAAGAAATTGGTACCGAGAGTAGTTGCAAGCGTAATCACACTTTACTGAGTTGTTGCACCAATTATTCGTTACCAAAATGCTTTCTCTGCAACAGGAATTTCAGGATGAGCACGAGGAGGAATAGAGTACTGCAGAAAAGAGTACTCAGAGTTCTGTGCAGAAGGTATCTTGATAGTTCGGCGGAAAAATTGGAAAAATATGCCCCCGAATGGAACACACTAAAGGAATTCACATTCAACAAATTGTCTTCACTTTTTTCTTGTAGTCCAATGAAACCCGGATAGTCTTGTTCATATGTTCACACCCCATGCCAAAGCTGCCATGCCTTACGTAACGGGGGAAAAAAGGATTTATTAGTTCTTCTTTTCAGCATCCATCTTTCGTGAAACAGGTATAAACGCCATTTTTCTCTGAGCAAAAAAGTTTCTATTCGTTTGCACTTAGATTCCTGACGGAAAGTTCCTCCCCGTCTATGTTCTGCGTTGTTCTGTTGAGTGAGACAGTCTGGACAGATATGATCCTCTTCTGTCTTCGAAACCCCATGTCTGATCAAAACCTTGCCAAGGTAAGTTTGGTTCAACGTGCTTACGTGCGGATCCAGCGCCCTTTCATTGATTATTAGCACAAGACCACTTAAGCCTCTTAAGTCACTTTCTCCTCCATCGCTTTGGAGTACTGCTTGAAAGTTAGCTTTGAGTCACACGAATTATTTCAAGTAGGGCCTTGGTGCTGTTTGATAATCTTCTTTGTTTAGCATTATGTCAATCACAGCCCACTTGGATCTCAACTATGCCACTTCCCGGTTATGGCTAGCCATGTTAAGCCTCATATTCGGAAGTTATTTCCTTATCATCGATACGGCTTCGTTACAAAACGCCTGAAGCAGATCAAGTTTCTGTCAAGTCCTAACTGACCAGTATACAGAGCTTCCCTGGAATATGAGCTCCGGTTATTGTTTCAAGAGCTATATTTTGGCAACAGTTTGGATTACGTCTATTATGGGACCTGATATGCGAGCAGTGCTACATCCACTTCGAACATTCCACTGTTTGTGTGAAAAAATGTGCGTACTTATCGGCATACATTGCCCTTTTCCAACTTCAAATTTCTCTGGGTTAAGGCCAAATTTGTGGAAATAAAATATGCTCAATCATGCTTTCTTATTAACAAACGAACGTACGGAGCATTGAACATGGGTTAGTTTATTGTTGCTAGGAGACCATCTCACTTGGTTGAAATTTATTCTGGAATCTCCGGCTTACAAACAAACGCAAGCTTGCAACAAATGCCACAGTCATGTCATTGCCCCATGTGGCAAGTGTTATATTACCAAACCTATTATATATAACTGTGAACTATTGATTTGTTGCTGTTGCTGTTGTTATTGTCTTGAATTATTTTTCTTGTTGCCTTTATTGGCATGTCAGTTTGTTTGATCGCCTGCTATTTCAATTTCGTATTCGTGTTTCCTGTACACTCTGCTTGCGGTTTTGCGGTAAATGCTGTTGCGGTCAGACAAAGCTACAGCATCACGTGATATATTTTCAACTACAATTTCTACATAGAGCTATACGTGGCACATCGTGTGTATTCGATAGTTTTGGCCACGTACTTATTTAAGAAAAGTTCTTTCAACATGCTGGGCACATTTTCACACCCCCAGGTAGATTTCTTTCCTCAATAATCGTCCGAGCTTAAATCATGTTGAGTTGCAATTTCATAAACTTTTGTTGCATTTATGTTGTAGTTGTCGCTATTGTTTAGTGTTATGTGGAGCACGTGCGAAATTTATATTCGTTTAATACATTATGTCAATATACAGTTGACGTCTAATGTGACACAAAAACGTGTGGTGTAATTTGCTTGTGAAAGAATAATAAAATAATATTAAAAAGCAATGGGAATATTTAGCGTTTTTGTATTTCATTGGGCAAAACTTTGACCTTTGAATTTATTGTAGTTGAACTTATGACATATACAGCAGCGAACGAAAAAAAAGCAGTGGAAATTATTATCAGATTTCGTCAAACGAATTACTCTTCTCTTATTTTCGATATTTAAAGGAATTTTACTAAAACTATGCAAGCCAATCTAAAAATAATTTTCCCAAATTTCGATAAAATCTTTCGAAAACTGCTAACTTTTTATTTATATTTCTCTGACGTTTTTGTGAGAACGCCGTTTCGTTCATCGAATGGTATGTTAGATTTTTCTCTTTCAAAAGTGTGGCTATTCTTTTTATATGAAAGAATATAGATGTGAGTGGTGCCAGGAAGTTGACCAAGTTTTATTACTATATCGGAAAAGCGGGCTATCGTTCGAATTTAAATACCAATACATTGTGAGTTCAGATAACTTCGTGTAATTAATCTGGTGAAGATATTTCCATTTTTGCCATACAAAGTGGGAATGGCTAATAACCGTTTTACCCCATTTTCACAGAAAACGCTAATCATCATGAAGGCAAAAAAGTTTACATTGGTATTGGTCGATGTTTGTTCAATTTATGACATTAGAAGTATTAAAGAGAGGGCAACTAAGAAAGGGGGGCCCTCTTGCAACTGTTTTCATTCTCGTACTTTGCTTCACCATACCATCCTTTAGTCAATCCACTTGCCAGACTAAAGCTGAGATGACATAAAGTCAATGACCTTACGCTCACCAGATCAAATCCTCTCCAAGCTTAGCTTATAGCTATGTGAGAAGTTGTTCTCTATTTAGTCAAAAGTTCTCGTTTTTACTGCAAAATCATAATTGAAATGCATATATTTTGGCATTCATAGAAATTTAAAGATATGGCCATCATCAATATAAAACCACTCATCCATAAATTTTCATCACATTTTAATTTTAGTTTAATATTTAATATCACACAATGGGGCTCTTGTAAAGCAATAAAGCGCAGCAGCAAGAGATAGACCAAACAAATACATACATACATAAAAAACAAGTAAGGAAGTCTAAGTTCGGGTGTAACCGAACATTACATACTCAGCTGCGAACTTTGGAGACAGAATAAGGGAAAATCACCATTTAGCAAAATTAACCTAGGGTAACCCTGGAATGTGTTTGTATGAAATTGGTATCGAATGGAAGGTATTAAAGAGTATTTTAAAAGGGAGTGGGCCATAGTTCTATAGGTGGACGCCATTTCAGGATATCGCCATTAAGGTGGGGTGACTCTAGAATATGTGTTGTACGATATGGGTTTCAAATTAAAGGTATTAATGAGGGTTTTAAAAGGGAGTGGCCCTTAGTTGTATATGTGAAGACGTTTTCGAGATATGGACCAAAATGTGGACCAGGGTGACCCAGAACATCATCTGTCGGGTACCGCTAATTTATTTATGTATGTAATACCACGAACAGTATTCCTGCCATGATTCCAAGGTCTTTTGATTTCGCCCTGCAGAACTTTTTCATTTTCTTCTTCTTAATATGGTAGGTGTCACACCATTTTACAAAGTTTTTTCTAAAGTTATATTTTGCGTCAATAAACCAATCCAATCACCATGTTTCATCCCTTTTTTCATATTTGGTATAGAATTATGCCATTTTTTTCATTTTTCGTAATTTTCGATGTAGAAAAAGTGGGCGTGGTCATAGTCGGATTTTGGCCATTTTTTATACCAAGATAAAGCGAGTTCAGATAAGTACGTGAACTAAGTTTAGTAAAGATATGTCGATTTTTGCTCAAGTTATCGTGTTAACGACAGAGCGGAAGGACAGACGTACGACTGTGTATAAAAAATGAGCGTGGCTTCAACCGATTTCGCCCATTTTCGCAGAAAACAGTTAACGTCAAAAAATCTATGCCCCTGCCAAATTTCAAAAGGATTTGTAAATTTTTGTTCGATTTATGGCATTAAAAGTTTTCTAGACGAATTAAATGAAAAAGGGCGGAGGCACGCCCATTTTGAAAATTTCTTTTAGTTTTGTCTTTTGTTGCACCATATCATTACTGGAGTTGAATGTTGACATAATTTACTTATACACTGTAAAGATATAACATTTTTTTTTAAATGTGACTTTTAAAAAATTTTTCCTAATCCGATTTTGCTAATTTTTCCTTAGCACACATTTAGTAATAGGAGTAACGTTCCTGCCAAATTTTATCATGATATCTTCAACGACGCCAAATTACAACTTGCAAAACTTTTAAATTACCTTCTTTTAAAACTGGGCGGTGCCACGCCTATTGTCCAAAATTTTACTCATTTTCTATTCTGTGTCATAAGGTCAACCCAACTACCAAGTTTCATCGCTTTAGCCATCCTTGGTAATGAATTATCACACTTTTTCGGTTTTTAAAAATTTTCGATATCGAAAAAGTGGGCGAGGTTATGGTCCGATTTCGTTCATTTTAAATAGCGATATGAGATTGGTGCCTAGAAACCTACATACCAAATTTTATCAAGATACCTCAAAATTTACTCAAGTTATCGTGTTTACGGGCGGACGGACGGACATGGCTAAATGAATTTCTTTTTTCGCTCAGATCATTTTGATATATAGAAGTCTATATCTATCTCGATTAGTTTATGCCGTTACGGATTACCGTTATGCGAACAAAGTTAATATACTCTGTGAGCTCTACTCAGCTGAGTATAATTATGGAGCGATAATGCAAAAAGGTACAGCACGTGCGAACAGAAAACATTTTGCTCACACAACAAATACATACATACATACATACATGTAAAAATGTGTACAAATACAAATATACGCATAGTAATTTTAATATCCTTCTGCATTTGTCACCTTTCATGCGTCCTTTTGTAGTTTACTGCATATTTTTCTATGATCTTCATTGCATAATATTTGTGTGCAACTTCAACAAATTCAAATGAACAACAACAGTAGCAAATTTATTTTGTATGTATATAAGTTTTTAGGTAAATGATAACAATTTGAAACCGAATACAAAGACGAGCATTGGTCAACCGCATAACAAATATGAACAATTTAATATGTACTTGTTTACGTGTATGGATGCATATGCATACATACATATATATGTAAATATGTATATGAAAATATTTATGTACATATATGTGTTTATTTGCATACACAACACAACACAATTATTAAATTGAATTAAACTATGAAAGCGAGAAAGTTTTGTTTGTACATGGACATTGTGCATCTACTAAAATATAATAGATGTGTGTGTATGTATGTGCATCAACCAGCAATAATGGTTACATCTACAAAGTCCAGCAAGTTTACCGCAATGGAAAAACCAATGACAAAAATGAAAACACAAATAGAAACAACAACAACTACCTGTCTTTGTACGGCATTGTTTTCATTAGTGCACACAAAAGCAAGTGTCGATGCAATCGAATACATCCTCATTGTGTGTATGAATGTGTGAACCACTGCAGCGCACTATGGGCTAATATACCAATATTTTTACAAATTCAATTGATATTCATTTTTATTTGGTGACGTTAAATAGTTAAGGTAAAATCGCCTTTCTATCCTTTCAACTGTGGGAAGCGTTCCATCATACCTCAAGAAAGTTGAGGTCATCTGAGGTAGGTTCACATATCAGGCCTATTTATCGAACTAAAAAGTTAAAAAAACAATATGTTTAAAATCAATTTTAAATAATAATGAAACAAAAATACTAGTATTATCGGCAGTAATTGCCGGTAGCTTGATTTTGAAAAATGTCACTTTTTAACGCCTAAAGTGTTTGGATATACTAACATATACTAACAGTAATAGGCAAACATACAAGCGTAGCTAATAGAAAGGTGTTAAAACTGCTGTTAGTTTTTTGATTGCTAAGATCGTTAAGTATAATGATTTTCCACTTTTTGAGCAGTATGGGTTCATGAGTAAACGTACCCGGCTTCTTATCTTGGCGAGTTATCGGTTTGTTATCGGCTTGTACTAGTTGAGTCATCGGCTTCTCATTGTTTGCTATCGGCTTGTTAAAGGTTGGTTTGTAGATGCGTTTTCGACTTTATATTAACATTTCATCGGCACTTATTTCATTGCAAGCCAATGAATCGAGTATAATAAATCAATAGCACCCCGAAAGAAATCGATATCGATACATTTTTTAATAAGAAATCGATATTTTTCGATAATATTCCCATAACAGGCCGATAGCATCCCCATTATATTGTTATAATATATCGATAACTTTTCAAACGTTAATCAATAACAAATCGATAATTTTTCAACTGCTAATTTATAACTTCTTGATATCAAATTGATAGCTTGCGATAGCAAATTGATATATTTTTTGATAGCAAGTTGATAGCTTTTCGGAAAAAAAATAATTTTCGATAACTTTTCGACAACACTTCCAAAAACGATGCTTACACTTACACCTACATATGTATATTATGCTTTCATTCTGGATTCCTTATACGACGAGCAAAGTTGTTTACACTAATTTTAATTTAAAATATTGTAACGAATTTAGTGAAATTCCGCCTATTTACAACCTTCTGCTTGCGTTCGTATCGCTAAACTGTTAAATAAAACACTCAAATATTCTGTATTACAAATTGGTCTTTATTAGTCTACTTTGAAAGTACTTCGCCATTAAACTTCAATTCGCAACTGATAGCGTGCTTAAATCAAACTGCTTCCAGATTACTCAGCTTTCGCTGCTTTTATACTCTGTGCCCTGATGTCTAGACGTTTCTTCTGCTAAAATTTTCTACTTGGTTACCAGCTATACGCTACCAGCTATAAACTACAGATACACGTTTATATCCTCTCGCATAGCCATATGCGCGTGTATATGTGAGTACTACTTCCACCGATGACTACATCTGTATGTGAGTTATCTCTTCGTTGCCTTGTATGTATGTGGGTAAATTATGATTAATGTGTTTCTGTAGCTTGCTTAATGTTTCTGTTGTTGTGCCTTTGTTTAATAACCTTAGAGATGGTAATGTTCCTCACAATATCATGCACAACTTGCATTCCTCAATATATCGCCGTGCGCCGTGTCGTATGAGTAACTTCGTCACATGCATAGAAAATAGAGACGCTACAAAGCTTCTATTCCGATTTCCAAGTATCAGAATTTAATCCCGGTTTTAGGTGCGATTGTATTGTATGGGAGCAATATCGAAAGTCAATATGGGCTGTATATACAATACGTAGTTTCAAACGTAGGTACAATGATTTTGATTACATTCCTTCTTGATGGAATTCGTAGAATAGCCACCGAAGGGTGTGTTTAGTTGTAACCTGCAGTAAAGTTAGGAACCAGTTCTATGTCTGTTCAAGAGATCGAAATTTCGTATCACGCGGTAGTTTTTTGTGCGATAACTTTCTATCATTTAACTGACTTCGAATTATGCTTTCGGTTCCGATCCCGATTTGGCTTTCGATAATTGTAAGATAAAAGTAAAGCCTTCGGACCCGGATTTTTTAAGGTATATTCACACCCGTACCATTAATTAGAGAAACATCTGAAATAATTCTAAATCGTCTCAGTCCTGATAGCGTGCCAGGTTAGCATACATACTTAGATAAACAAATTTACACTTAGAAAATTCTGGTAAACATTTTACAAAGTAAAAAATTTTACTTTATAAATGCTTACTTTGAACATTATACTAAAGATTATTTTTTGTCGCTTCGGTTTACTGATTTTTATAAAAATAGCTAACTTCGTTCACCACTTATGTAAGAAGTACACTTTGAGCCTACCGTAATTCACTTACTACACGTTGAAATCAAAATGATCACCTTGTCTTACTTATGCGACCCTTTCAAAGTTTGCTAAAGTGATAGCTTTCCCATGCGTATGTGTTTAGACGTCTCTGGACTGTTCGCGTATCACATTATAGAAGACTGGTCGTTTCTATTAGCAGTTCAACTGTACTTCATATTTGTTGTTATTAACGCTGTCTTGTTGTTGTTGTTGTAGCTATAAGGACACTCCCCGAAGGCCTTTGGGAGTGTTATCGTTGTTGAAGATCTTTTGCTGGATGCAGATCCGGTACGTTCCGGAAACAAGCACCATTAAGGTACTAGCCCGACCATCTTGGGAACGATTTGATATAACCACATGAAACCTACTAGCCCATCCCACCCTCTCACCCCCTAGATCAATAAGGAACTTAGGATCGCCAGAACCTCGGCTGTTAAAGAAACAGGATACGCCACGGGTAGGTGAGGTTGACAATTGGGTTGGAGAAGCTATATATTGCGTTGGCAACCCCTTGAATCTATTTGGTATTTTAGTCGCCTTTTACGCCAAGCATATCTGCCGCGGGTATATTCTAAGCCCCCTAACCTGCTGGGGTTCTTTTCTTATTATTGCAAGAGCATTTGTTTACCAGATTGCGTAATAATGTGCCATACCGTAATAAAATTCGTCATTCAAGTTATCAGGCCCATAGTATAAGCAAGAATATGCCCAATAAACTACTTAATGGAACACTTGTTTTGAGGAAATCTTAATTCACAATTAAGATTTGCAGCTCTATTTTTTATTTGAGGCTGAACTGTTTTTTGAAAATGCAACTTTTCGTTCAAAATAATCACAAGAATCCTATACTAAGAATTTGTCCTTCTGATTGCGGTGGTTATCACGGAATATTTGAGATGCATTCTATAACTAATGTTTGGTAAATTTATTTGGCTCTCAAATACTTCTCAAATTGAGTCTCAACAAAAATGTCTGATGGGTATTTTTCGTCACTTTGTTAGGTTGAAATATTTGTAGGCCTCATTGAGAAGCCGCAAACCGGAAGTTACATTCTCTATTGTATTCTGTAGAAGAACAAACACACACATGGATGCTCTTGAACACATTCAAGGGCTCTACTATGTAAATTAAATTACATAGAGTTTATTTGTATTTTATTGAACGAAAATTCAAATAGAAATAGCAAGCGAAGTAAATAAGTAAAAAAGCTATGATTTAGTGCGTTTGCAGGGCACTTAAAAATTAATCTTGCGTCCTAAAGCCGTACGCTGGCCACTTGTCTAACATGGAACTTAAGGGTCTTTAGTTACATGGATTGTGATTATGCCCGCAAGAGAGGGTGCCAATGCTAATTTTTATGCGGGATCGGCATGTAGAATTTCTATTAGGGTCATCCCTAGGGCAGGCATGTGGTCGCCCCTTCTATGGGCATTGGTAGTAAAGGAAAACCCTGAAAAACTATAAAAGAATAGGAACAAGGCCGACTATTTAAAGGGGTTTTGTAGAGCACCTTTTTCAAGCGGCTGCCAGCGTACTTAACAGCTTGCCCTACACAATTTTAAACCCCACCTAGCGGTGGCGAATCCTGCTTAATTAGATGGCCAATGTCTGGCATCCCAAGTTGCTCACAGAAGGAGATGTATGTATAACCTGGAAGGCCCAATGTGGTTGTTGTTGTTGTTGTTGTAGCAATGCTCGCCCCACCTAATAGCCGCGACCGATCACAAATTGTCATCAATATCCTCTAACGGGAGTCCAAGGAAACTTGCCGTTTCAAGAGGGGTGGACCATAAGGAAAGGGGTGTTAGAGGCGTTGGTTCCACATTACAATTAAAGAGATGGTTGGTGTCATGTGGGGACACATTGCAAGCAGGGCATACATTTTGTATGTCGGGGTTGATTCTGGATAGGTAAGAGTTTAACCTGTTACAGTATCCAGAACGAAGTTGAGCAAGAGTGACACGCGTTTCCCTGGGGAGTATGCGTTCCTCTTCTGCGAGTTCTGGATATTTTTCTTCAAGTACTGGATTAACCGGGCAATTCCCGACATAAAGGTCCGACGCCTGTCTATGGAGTTCACCAAGGACCTGCTTGTGTTTTTCCGCTTCATACGGCTGGGTTCTCAGGTGCCGTATTTCCTCAAAATGCTTACGGAGATGACTCCTTAGGCCCCTAGGCGGTGCTGGTTCGTCAATCAGATGTCTGTTGGGATGCCCAGGTTTCTGGGTATTCAAAAGAAACTGTTTGGTCAGCATCTCATTTCTCTCCCTGATGGGGAGTATTATCGCCTCATTATGCAGATGGTGTTCTGGGTACATAAGAAGACAGCCCGTGGCGATTCTGAGAGCAGTAGTTTGGCAGGCCTCTAGTTTCTTCCAGTGGGTGGTTTTTAGGCTTGGCGACCATATGGGTGACGCGTAGCACGTAATCGGCTGGCTAATTGCTTTGTATGTGGTCAAGAGCGTTTCTTTATCTTTTCCCCAGGTACTGCCAGCAAGGGATTTGAGGATTTTATTACGGCTCTGAATTCTTGGAACAATTGCGGTTGCGTGCGCACCAAAATGTAGATCCTGATCAAACGTCACACCCAAGATTTTGGGGTGTAGGACAGTCGGTAGCGTAGTGCCATCGACGTGGATGTTCAATATGGTCGACATTTGGGGCGTCCATGTTGTAAATAAGGTCGCGGAAGATTTAGTCGGTGATAATGCCAGGTTTCGCGAGGCGAAAAAACTGGAGAGATCAGGGAGGTAGCCGTTTATTTTATTGCATAGCGCATCGATCTTTGGGCCTGGGCCTGTGGCCATTATTGTGCAGTCATCGGCGTAGGAAACGATTGTGACTCCTTCCGGTGGTGAAGGTAGCTTAGATATGTAGAAATTAAACAAAAGCGGGGATAGGACACCACCCTGTGGCACCCTTTGTTTAATTCTCCTTTGTTTTGATGTTTCGTTTCTGAATTGCACCGATGCCTGCCGACCACCCAGGTAATTTGCGGTCGACCTTTTAAGACATGGGGGAAGGATAGACCCTTCCAGGTCTTCCAGTAACGAGCCATGGTTGACCGTATCAAAAGCTTTTGATAGGACTAACGCTACGAGTACTGTTCTATGGTGGGGATATTGATTCAAACCGCAATTTATCTGGGTGCTAATGACATTTAGCGCGGAGGTAGTGCTATGGAGTTTTCTGAAGCCATGCTGATGAGGGGCTAGCTGCAAATGTGCTTGGAAATGAGGGAGGTTGAAGACAGGTTGAAGACATGCGCTAAATATTTGAAACCCTCTTTCCCTAGATTTTTAAGCATCGGCATGGCTATGCCGTCTGGGCCCACTGCTTTGGATGGTTTAGCGCGACCAATGGCGTCCTCACCCTCTCTAGCGGTGATGGTAATTGGTGACGCGCTGAGTTTGTGTTTATGTGCACGTCTATTGGCTCTCCGTCTATCTTTGTCGACCGTAGGATGCATTATATATTGTCGGCAGAAAGCGCTCGCGCATTTTTTCGCATCCGACAGCACCTTATCGCCAAAGGTGATGGAAACTTTGTCTTTGTGCTTAGTCGGATTCGATAGGGACTTTACGGTGGACCAAAGTTTACCTACACCGGTAGAGAGGTTACAACCTCTTAGGTGCTCTTCCCATTTCGCCCGCTTGTGTTCATCCACAAGCGATCTGATGCGTTGGTTTATATCCCTTATTTGGGGGTCGCCTGGATCAAGCTGTCTTATAAGGTCGCGTTCCCTCGCTAAGCTCGCGGCCTCCGCCGGGAAGTGGGGCCGGATTTCGGGAATTCTCCCGGCGGGAATTAAATGTGCCGAGGCGGATTCAATGACCTTACGGAAGGCACGCTCCCCTTGGCGGGCATCAGTCGGGATAGGGAGGGCAGCAAAGCTGCTGTCTGTTGCAGATTTATATTCCTCCCACTTTCCTTTTTTGAAGTTTATGAAAGTGCGTTTTTCGGTGACGATGAAGTCGGCGGTACGCTCGAACGAAATAAGTATGGGCAGGTGGTCGGATGCCAATGTTACCATCGGCTGCCAGTTGACGCAGTTTACGAGTTCTGCGCTCACGATTGAGATATCTGGCGAGCTATGACAGCTTCCTACCATACGTGTGGGGGCGTCTCCGTTAATTGTGCAGAACGTCGTTTCATCTATTTGATCCGCCAACATCTCACCCCTACTGTCCGCCCGCAAGTTTGAATGCCATAGGTCGTGATGGGCATTGAAATCGCCTAAGATAATGCGATTGTTGCCAGTGAGTAAGGCCTCGATATTAGGGCGGTATCCACTGGGGCAACAGGTGACAGGAGGGATGTAGATGTTGATGATTTCTAGATTTGCATCGCCTGACCGGACAGATAGGCCTTGACGTTCTAAGACATGGTCACTGCGGTCGATGCCAGGATCAAATATATGAAATTGCACAGAGTGGTGTATAATAAACGCGAGGCCGCCTCCATTTCCGCTCTCGCGGTCTTTCCTGTGGACATTATAACCAGAGCAGGTCTGCAATGCAGATCTTGCTGTGAGTTTAGTCTCTTGAATCGCAGCAATGCGGATGTTGTGCCGCTTCATGAAATCGACTATCTCCGCAATCTTCCCAGTTAGTCCATTACAGTTGAACTGCAGAATTCTGAAGTGCATGAGGGGTGACGCCGCCACTCTAGGGGTAAGTGAGGGGTGACTAGGCCTAGGTTGTGGAAGGCCAGGACGCAATTGCTGTTGTGGCCTTGGGACTGGGCGCCCTTGGGCAAGCATTGGGGTACCCGGATGATTTGGGTTTGCGACCTGGCAACATGGCGCGATGAAACCCGTCGAGGGGTTGCCGTCGCGGAGACCAGAACATCTAGGAAAGTGGCACCACCCAAGGCAGGAGCTGCATTGAGCGGATGTCGCAAACCTATATATTCTGTGCTGGCAGACGGTGCAAACGGAGGCAGGAACTAAGAGTCTGTTTCCCTGACCTGCACGATTGCTGCCAGAAAAGAGGGGAGGAGAAGAAGACGGGGGCAGGGGCTGATGCTCAGCATTGCTACCAGCTCTACTACGAGGGTAGTAGTTATGAGTGGTATCAGCTGTTTGAGTTGTTGGCGCCGTGGGGCGCGAGCAGCAGCGGGTACTTGTTGTGGCTTGCTGAGCAGCGAAGCTGCTGGAAGGTAGTGGGGATGCGCTTAGGCGTAGACTACGGGACGCCCTTGGGCGTGAGCAGCAAGGAGCCACAAAAGATTTATAAAAGTTACGTGGACGTCGGGTTTTGGGATCAAGCCCAGAACAACCTGTCCGATGCAACCATCCCTTGCACGAGACACACTGAACAGAGTATGACCGTCCTAAAAAGATTCTTTTCTGGCAAATGCAGCAAAACCATTTCTCAGGACCGGGGTGAGGAGACGGACCCTGATTGGGTTCGATACCTTCCCGGAGTAAGATAATATGTAGCAGTCCTGTTGCAAGGAGCTGCTGAGAGGATGACAATTTGTGGGAGGGACGAAACAAATTAATGTGGTCATATCGACCAGTTCTAGAGATGGTCGGGTTATTACTTTGATGTGCTATATACCGTAACATATAGGACGAATATCTGACAAAGGACTCTCAACATCGATAAAACTCGCTAAAATATTTATTGAGTTTCATTATCGTTAACGACTTTTTGATACTGATCACTTGTAAATCCCTTCAAAGGATTATTGAGTTTATGGAAATACCACTTATGTATATACATTTTACAAAAGGTAGAGCTTGAAAAAATCGCACAAAATCGGGGTTAAACTTTTCACTAAAAAACAAAAAATATTTGCTTGGACTTGTCGCAACTTCAGAGACAAGATTATTATACCTGGGTCTTAGGATATAACATGTGCCAGACATCGATTCGTTCTATATAAACCTATCACTCACTCTCTTGCCTGGTCTTGCAAATGGAGGTCTTAAGATAAGAGAGTCCTATATGGAATGTGTTACGGCAGTAGTTGACTGGAGATTGGGAGTAGGGCTTAAGGAGTGGTAGGGATATAACAGCAAACACAGACTGCTTAATGCTTGCTGAGTCTGCATATTGCTAAGCACTATTGAAATAAATTAAACTGCTGAATGATGGGCAGTAAAATTCCGAAATGAAAATAAGCAACGTCTTTGAGTTTTAACGATCCTTGCTGTAATATTGGGATAGAACAGAAATGAGCCTCTCAAACTAAACTAATCTGCAGTAAAATTACAAACGGGTGTCTTTGGAGATCACAGCACTATTGCTTCGATGCTTCGACGATGGTGTATGCTAACGAGCTCCCACTGCTTATGCTAAAGGGATAAGGAGGAAGGGATGTCAATTCATAATCAAGTGACGTTTTCTAATTTACAACTTGCGACAATATGTGTGTTTCTTACTAAGCCAATAATATTTTTTTTGTATTGTAATGTACCATAACAATAATAATGATAAAATAATTATTTTTAGGCCTTGAGCTCGATTCAAACCCGGGAAAATAATAATAGCAATAAACTAAATTGCCTAAATTTTACTTGGCCATGGATTGGCTGGAAATTACAAGCGTTTACCCGCCTTTAACGAAATCCGCTTTGCAAGGAAACTGCCGACAACTTATAAGCTTCGAAAAACTTGCCATTTAACTGCAAGTTTAACAAACGCGCTTGTGTGTGTAAAACAACGGCATTTATGCCGGATGTATCAATTAAACAAAAAGGACCGCACCAATTGTAAGTCAAGCCATTAAAACAATAAGGAAAAATACTTAATGCATCGTAAATTTAATGGCAAAATAAAGGGTTATTAATGTTGTAATTATTGTTGTAATAGCAGTTGGTGCTTTAAATCGCAATAATTTGCATGGAATGTGACACGAAGCTCTTTAATCGCTGCCGCACACATGAAAGAAAGCAATAAGCGAGCGAGTATTTATGTGGCCGCAGTGCTCGAAAGCCCAAACAGAAAATCGAACTGAGCTCCACTGAGTAAACTCATAATATGAAGGTAGCGTGAAAAAGGGCACAACCATTAATGAAAGTAATAAAATTTAATTTGAGTATTCAATAAAAGTGTAAAAAAAAGAATAACTCAGTAAATGTGGCGTACACAAAAGATAACAGAAATAATGTTCAAACATGCAAATGTAAAGCAGAAGGAGAGCGCGACTGGCAAGTATGGGCAATATTGGTATGCCATTGTAAATGGTATGAAAAGGAACAAGTAAGGAAGGCTAAGTTCGGGTGTAACCGAACATTACATACTCACCTGAGAGCTTTGGAGACAAAATAAGAGAAAATCACCATGTAGGAAAATTAACCTCGGGTAACCCTGGAATGTGTTTGTATGACATTGATATCAAATGGAAGGTAATCAAGAGTATTTTAAAAGGGAGTGGACCATAGTTCTACAGGTAGACGCCTTTTCGAGAAATCGCCATAAAGGTGGACCACGGGTAACTCTAGAATGTTTTTGTACGATATGGGTATCAAATTATTTATTTATTTATTACGACTCTAAGAGCTTACTTCAAAAATTTTAAAATATGATTGCATTAATTAACAATGTGGCGGCCACCGTGGTGTGATGGTAGCGTGCTTCGCCTACCACACCGCATGGCCTGGGTTCACACCCCGGGCAAAGCAACATCAAAATTTTAGAAATAAAGTTTTTCAATTAGAAGAAAATTTTTCTAAGCGGGGTCGTCCCTCGGCAGTATTTGGCAATCGCTCCGGGTGTATTTCTGCCATGAAAAGCTCTCAGTTAAAACTCATCTGCCTTGCAGATGCTGTTCGGAGTCGGCATAAAACATGTAGGTCCCGGCCGGCCAATTTGTAGGGAAAATCACGAGGAGCACGACGCAAATTGAAAGAGAAGCCCGGCCTTAGATCTCTTCGGAGGTTGTCGCGCCTTACTTTTTTTTTTTTAATTAACAATTTGTACTTAATCTAAATTTTTAAATAACATGTGTCATAATGTATCACTAATGCATTTAAATCTCAACGACTATATCATTTAATCGGCCTAGATTTGCTGTAGTCATACACTTAGAGAAAAAATCGTTCTAAAACGAACGAAACAAGTTCAAAACTAAGAACATTCTTTAACAAAAGTCTGGTAATTACGTTTTTTCGTAACTCTTGTCTGATGGGCTTGTTTTAAAAACGGTTTTTCCAATCACACCGTTCGTATTTTATGATCACGCTTTGACAACGATTTGTGGTTGATTTACCATTTTTCGTTCTCAATTCAAGAAGCGTTTGTGTATTATTTTTGTGGTTGGCGAGGGAGGGGGCAAATTTTTCCAATTAGTACCCATTTATTTATTTTTTTTATTAATAATATTTTTTTTGTCATTAATAAAAATATTAATAACAAAAAAATATTATTAAAGTCCAAAAATTAGAATATGCATTTTTTATGGCTTCCTCTTATTGAGAAATTCTTCTTTTTATTGATGTAATCTGAATATATTTTTAAAACATTTCATAAAAAGTTTGAGAATTACCCGTGCATATGTGAATGGAACTGAACGAAAAATATGAGTAAAAAAATATAACATAAAAAAATCGTTTTAAAAAACTTCAGAGTTTGACGGTGTTCGAACTCGCGCCACACAATCGCAATCGCAACATCATAGCCGCTGGGCCACTACGAATGTTTGGTGGCTTATGCCAAATGTTGTATTTAACATTGTAGTGCGCACGAATTGTACCGTTTCTTTTTTCTTGGGCTTAATTTAAGAACATCGTTCTCATTAATAGAACATTTGTTCATATTTTAAGACCAGCCATTCTCTTTTCAAGAAAATGGTCTCAGTTAAAGAACAAGGTTGTTCTTTTAAGAACAGGTCGTTCATTTTTCAAGAACAAAAAAGTAAGCACATGAAAAGTTTGAATTGAGTCCGGTGGTGCTGGATTTTAGAACGGCGTTTTTCTCTGAGTGTACAATCGGTTCTTAAATAAGTTTCTATCACAATTTTTTATATATTTAGGTAGTTCGTTGAAGTATTTTAACCTTTTGTAAAAATACTATTTTGTTCCGATCCGGTTTTATAATTTGGCAATTTAAAATTATTTCTCTGCCTTGTATTTATATCATTCTGAGATACTCTGGCAAAATTCCGCGCTTTATATTATAAATAAATTTCATTGTGTTGAAGAATATTTGTTGTTTAACGCTCGTCCAATTTAAACTTAGAAGCATGTCTTTTATAGGAGTGTCATAACGATTGCTTAAAATAAAGCGCATTGCTTTATTTTGCACTTTTTGCCACTTATCAATTTGCCAATCTTTCATAATACAAAATATTGGTGCGCAATAAATAAAGTAAGGCTCAACTATGGATCTATAAACCTTTACTTTGTAATATCTACTTAAGTTTTTACAAGTTCTTTTGAATAAACAATATTTTTTTTGCTATTTTACTTACTGTGTAGTCAATGTGGGCATCAATTTTTAATTTGCAATCAATTTGAACACCCAAATATTTAATCGTATTTACTTTTTCAATTTCAATATTATTTATTGTAATAGTTTCAAAATTAGCAATGTTTTCTCTTGAAATAAGCATGTATTTAGTTTTTTCTATATTAATTTTGAGTCTGTTTGTACACATCCAGATATAAAGTGCGTTTAACTCAGTTTGTAACTTGATTCTTATATCATTTTCATTTTTGCCATTTATAGAAATTAGAGCATCATCAGCGAAAAGTTTTATGGAGCTGAATTTCAAAACAGAATTTATATCTTTAATATAAAGGTTGAATAAAATTGGCGCAAGAACAGAGCCTAATGGGGTTTTAAAAGGGAGTGAACCTTAGTTGTATATGTGAAGGCGTTTTCGAGATATGGGACCAGGGTGACCCAGAACATCATCTGTCGGGTACCGCTAATTTATTTATATATGTAATACCACGAACAGTATTCCTGTCATAATTCCAAGGGCTTTTGATTTCGCCCTGCAGAACTTTTTCATTTTCTTCTACTTAATATGGTAGGTGTCACACCCATTTTACAAAGTTTTTTCTAATTAAGGCATTTTTAAATTTTTTGAAATTTTAGATATCCAAAAAGTGGGCGTGGTCTTAGTAGGATTTCGCCCATTTTTATTACCAAGATAAAGTGAGTTCAGATAAGTACGTGAACAAAGTTTAGTAAAGATATATCGATTTTTGCTCAAGTTATCGTGTTAACGGGTGAGCGGAAGGACAGACGTTCGACTGTGTATAAAAGCTGGGCGTGGCTTCAACCGATTTCTCCCATTTTCACACAAAACAGTTATCGTCATAGAAGCGATGCCTTACCAAATTTCACATGGATTGGTAAATTTTTGTTTGCCTTATGGCATTAAAAGTATTCCAGATAAATTAAATGAAAAAGGGCGGAGCCACGCCCATTGAAATTTTCTTTTATTTTTGTATTTTGTTGCACCATATCATTACTGGAGTTAAATGTTGACATAATTTACTTATATACTGTAAAGATATTACATTTTTGTTAAAATTTGACTTTTAAAAATATTTTTTTCGTTCGTTATCCGATTTTGCAAATTTTTATTTAGCACACATATAGTAATAGGAGTAACGTTCCTGTCAAATTTCATCATGCTATCTTCAACGACTGCCAAATTACAGCTTGCAAAACTTTTAAATTATCTTCTTTTAAAAATGGGCGGTGCCACGCCCATTGTCCAAGATTTTACTAATTTTCTTTTCTGCGTCATATAGTCAACTCACGTGCCAAGTTTCATCGCTTTAACCGCCTTTGGCAATGAATTATCGCACTTTTTCTGTTTTTCGAAATTTTCGATATCGAAAAAGTGGACGTGGTTATAGCCCGATATCGTTCATTTTAATTGGCGATCTGAGATGAGGGCCCAGGAACGTACGTACCAAATTTCATCAATATACCACAAAATTTACTCAAGTTATCGTGTTTACGGGCGGACGGACATGGCTAAATGAATTTCTTTTTCGCCAAAATCATTTTGATATATAGAAGTCTATATTTTTCCCGATTAGTTTACGCCGTTACGGGGTACCGTTATGCGAACAAAATTAATATACTCTGTGAGCTCTACTCAGCTGAGTATACAAAGACGAAGGCTACTGAGGGCAAAACACATCCGCATGAGCTACGCCAGTAAGTGAGTGTGAAGAAACATTTTAAAACCATTTATTGTATGCGAACGACGACATAAAATTTATAGGTCCTCTAAAATGCGTCGTTCCCCTCCACCATATTCCTATATATGCGATGCGGCAAGCTTAAGGGCACAACGGTTAAATGTACTAAATGCAGCGAGCGTTAAGCTTAAGTGCCACGAAAAACATGTGTGTCGACATTAAGGTCTGGGCATGCGATGGGAAAAATGCATTAAACATATTTACGATATTTAAGAATATTGAGAATATATTGAAATAAGTAAATATTTTTTTTTGTGCATGTGGCAAAAGAGTTGAGTTCATGGTAAAAAGCGAATGCAGTAAACTAGCTGGGATAATGCTAAAAGCTCTCTATATGAAAGCGCTTTTGGAGTAAATAAGATTTAGTTGGAAATTTAAAAAGAGAGGCATGTAAACGTGTAGATTTTTATATTTGGGTACAGATAGGCCCTTACCTAGGTTAGGTATTAGAACCTTTAAAACAAGACACCGTATACAGTACAACGAAAATATGAGAACCAAAGTTTGTAAGTTTCCTTTTATGAAGTGTTTTCAAAAATTCTTGTTCGCAAATAAAATTTTCGGAGTGCTCCGATTCCGGTTAAAAACAAACAAAGAAACAATCAAGAATTTCGGGATAAGTCAACCTTTTGGTAAAATTGTCAAAAGATTATCGAAAAATTAAATGTTTTCCAATTTTTGGGAACGTTTTTGTGATCATCGCATTTGTCATTAGCCTTAAGATGAAGGGAGAAGTCTGTACCTTTTCCACGAGCAATATGTGATCACTTCGCGTTGCAAAACACGTCCAAATCGACCGAGATGTGTGACAAGGGGATAAAATTAAAGTTTCGAGCACCGATTTTTCGAAAAACTTGTATTGAACTCAAAAAAGGGTATCTAATACTTTTCGTTCGCCGTAGTTCCAGGAATGCAAGGGCCAAGCATTTAAAATGCTTGTTCAGATCACCCTGTATATTCAGTTATTGTATGAAAGCGTTAGTTTGTTTCTAGTGTGAACTTTTTGAAAAATATTATAAGCTTTGAAATTTCGGATAACATCTGGACTATGGGGCTTTTTGATGAGCTCAGCAGGCTATTCTCAAATTGAAAGAATCGAGAAAGAACTGCTGAAGCCACAATGGGTCAAGACCGGTGAAGTTTACATTTCGTGTGCTGAATGATCTCTTCCAAATGAAATTGTAGTATCGAATTTACTGCCAGTGCTATGAAGGTGATATTGTCATAATTAGTTAAGGTAAATTTTAGAAGAAACTCTACAACATACTATAAATAGCACTAAGTATAGTGAAGGGGTGGTCTGTACATAAGTAGGACATAGGTAGGACTGAAGTCATAGGTAGGACTGAATTACTTTACCTCGGCCAAACTGCTTCGGATTTTTGTTAACCGGAGTGCTCACTGCTTCGTTAATGCGGCCTTGGATTTTGTTAAATAACTGGCGTTAGAATTGCTTTTTTGACCGTCTTGCTTAGGTTGCTTTTTAGTTCCATTTGAACTCATATCTCTGGTTCTTCAATATTACTGCTCTTTAGGATTAATGACAATGTTGTCCTTAGGAGGCACAGATTGATGAATATCAATGAAATTTTGAAGGTAATGGAGTTGTATTTTGTGTCGTTTATTCTTAGCCGAATTGGGGACGGTTTCGGGAACATTTTAATATGATTTCAGGGACACTTTGGGATTATTTTAAAGATTATTATATAAACTATTTCGTTGCAATATTTGCGGCAGTTTCAGGAACTATTATCGGTATTATCTCGGATTATTTCGCAACTAATTTGGAAAAATTTAATAATAACCTCTAAACTATTTTCCCTACAGAGAAAAGTTATGGATTGATAAAAATAATTGACTCATTAACGGGATTTCAGAAAGCAACTCACTTCTAGTTACCTACGAAAAGTCAGCTAATAACTAACTGGAGAGTAACGCAGCGTAGTCGTTGCAAACACTAACTGAGAAATTAACAAGTAAAGAAGGTTAAGTTCGGGTGTAACCGAACATTGCATACTCAGTTGAGAGCTATGGTGACAACATAAGGGAAAATAACCATGTAGGAAAATGATCCGAGGGAACCCCTGGAATGTGTTTGTATGACATGTCTATCAAATGAAAGACACTAAAGAGTATTTTATGAGGGAGTGGGCCATAGTTCTATAGGTGGACGCCATTTAGGGATATCGCCATAAAGGTGGATCAGGGTTGACTCTAGAATTTGTTTGCACGATATGGGTATCAAATGAAAGAAAGGTGTTAATAAGCATTTTAAAAGGACGTAATCCTTAGTTCCATAGGTGGACGCCGTTTCGAGATATCGCCATAAAGGTGGTCCAGGGGTGACCCTAGAATTTGTTTGTACATTATGGGTATCAAACGAAAGGTGTTAATGAGTATTTTAAAAGGGAGTGGGCCTTAGTTCTATAGGTGGAAGCCGTTTCGAAATATCGCCATAAAGGTGGACCAGGGGTGACTCTAGAATGTGTTTGTACGATATTGGTATAAAATTAAAGGTATTAATGAGGGTTTTAAAAGGGAGTGGTGGTAGTTGTATATGTGAAGGCGTTTTCCAGGTATCGACCAAAATGTGGCCAGGGTGACCCAGAACATCATCTGTTGGATACCGCAAATTTATTTATATATGTAATACCTGCCAAGGTTTCAAGGGTTTTTTATTTCACACTGCAGAACTTTTTCATTTTCTTCTACTTAATATGGTAGGTGTCACAACCAATTTACAAAGTTTTTTCTAAAGTTATATTTCGCGTCAATAAACCAATCCAATTACCATGTTTCATCCCTTTTTTCGTATTTGGTATAGAATTATGGCATTTTTTTCATTTTTCGTAATTTTCGATATCGAAAAAGTGGGCGTGGTCATAGTCGGATTTCGTTAATTTTTTTTTACCAAGATAAAGTGAGTTCAGATAAGTACGTGAACTAAGTTCAGTAAAGATATGTCGAATTTGCTCAAGTTATCATGTTAAGGGCCATGCGGAAGAACAGACGGACGACTGTGTATAAAAACTGGGCCTGGCTTCAACCGATTTCGCCCATTTTCACAGAAAACAGTTAGCGTCACAAAATCTATGCCCCTACCAAATTTCAAAAGGATTGGTAAATTTTTGTTCGACTTATGGCATTAAAAGTATTCCAGACAGATTAAATGAAAAAGGGCGGAGCCACACCCATTTTGAAATTTTCTTTTATTTTTGTATTTTGTTGCACCATATCATTACTGAAGTTGAATGTTGACATAATTTACTTATATACTGTAAAGATATAAAATTTGTTGTTAAAATTTTACTTTATAAATTTTTTTTTAAAAGTGGGCGTGGTCCTTCTCCGATTTTGCTAATTTTTATTAAGCGTACACATAGTAATAGGAGTAACGTTCCTGCCAAATTTCATCATGATATCTTCAACAACTGCCAAATTACAGCTACCCTCTTTTAAAAGTGGGCGGTGCCACGCCCATTGTCCAAAATTTTACTAATTTTCTATTCTGCGTCATAAGTTCAACCCACTTGCCAAGTTTCATCGCTTTATCTGCCTTTGGTAATGAATTATCGCACTTTTTCGGTTTTTCGAAATTTTCGATATCGAAAAAGTGGGCGTGGTTATAGTCCGATATCGTTCATTTTAAATAGCGATCTGAGATGAGTGCTCAGGAACCTACATACCAAATTTCATCAAGATACCTCAAAATTTACTCAAGTTATCGTGTTAACGGACGGACGGACGGACATGGCTCAATCAATTTTTTTTTCGATCCTGATGATTTTGATATATGGAAGTCTATATCTATCTCGCTTCCTTTATACCTGTAAAACCAACCGTTATCCAATCAAACTTTATATACTATGTGAGCTCTGCTCAACTGAGTATAAAAAATTCAACGGAACTAAGGCTTCGGGCCGTTTTTTTTTGTGAACTTAAAAATTGATGTGCACTATAAAGAAAAATTTTGTTCACGAACAATTTTTCTTATCGGATATATAAATCAGAAAATTATTTGTCGAAAAAAATGCCGTTCTGTATGCTGTTTTCGAGCATAAGAGTTTTTTTTTTAAGTTTCGAAGATAGTATAAAAATAAGGGATTTCTTTCCTTTACCCAAGTCCGATTTCAGTTAGATGCATTGCAGATCTGAATGCTTTAAGTTAAAAATTGCCAAACTTATATTTCGAGAGGTACTTGTTTACAAGTAGTGCAAAACTCTACGACCCTTGACTTTATTTCGTTCATTCCTACACAAGTAGTTTGCTTATTTTCCTGTTGGGTTAGGTATAATTTCGGGACAGCTACAGAATCATTTCCAGACTGTTCTGGGACAATTTTGAGACAGTTATCGGAACACATCAGGATTGCTTAAGATACAATTTTGGGAATTTCGCAGTTGACCTGAAATGATTTTTAAAACAATTTTGTCTGAAGAGATTCTGCGCAAGTCAATAAGATTACTACATGGATTTTTAAGGTATCATTAAATATAAAAAACTTATAATTTTCATAAAATAAATCGTGTGATATATGTATGTACTATTACTGTTTCATTGATATCATTTGTAATTTTTTTTTCTTTTTTTTTTTTAGAATTGCGCCAAATACCATTTTCAGTAACAAACATTTCATAATCTTATTAAACACGTAAACATTAAAATAGAAATATGCTTCGATACACCTTCATATGATGACTTACATATTTAAGTTCCTCTGACCATTTAGAATAGCTCCATATACGCCAAAATCCATACGTTATATATACCTAAATGTAATTGAAGACATAATTTTCTATTTCCTACACGCACCGCTCTTTCACTCCAGGTGCCTTCATTCGAGCCGTTGTAAAGTTACTTCAATTCTTCATCCACATTTGGTACATTCGGTATGCACCGGTAGCTATACCCATATAAATAGCTCAACTCAATATTTATTTGTTTGAGAAAATCATATAAATCTCCAGTGATTTTGCACAATTGAATAAAAAACTTTTCGTATCAGCAAATAAAAATATTTTTTTTTCGAAAATTTCAACTTTGCTAAATTTGTGTAGCTTTTCATTGTGTGTGAAGAAAATTGAAAATAGTCTTAAGTATACGAGTAGTGAACTTTTGCATTAAAATAGAGTTATCATGCAGGTATGGACGCATAGACACAGTAAACACACACACACACACACACACACACACATACATAAAAAAGTTTGAACCAAATGTATGCAAATTTGAGCCACCTGTTCGTTGGCAGCGATATCTATTGAGTTTAGATTTCAGTTGTAATTTCAATATTTTTTGTTGTTGCTTTCTTTTTGTATGATTCATACAAATGCATAAAATAGGTAAATACAATTTTAGAAAGTTGATGCAATATGTGCAATTTTAGTGCCAATTCTGCTGGATGCACAAATTTCGTTTTGCATTTATTTGCATATCACCAGCATTTTTTCTTCTTTTTCGTTATTTGCATATTAAATCAAAAGTGGACACATTCGGTTGCATAATTTGATTGAGAAGATTTAAATTTTTTATTTTATTTCTAAGACTTTACGGAAATATACACTTTTTTGGATTTTTGTGTTTTTTTTTGGTAATTTTTCCCATTGGAGGAATTTTTGTATACAATTGAGTAGAAGAGTGGACGCTCAATTAGAGTTTAATTAAAATAAACTTTTATTTGTACGAATATTGAACTGCACTTTTTTTAGTTTAAATTCTGAAAATTAAAATCCAAATGCAGAGTTTTCCATTAAAAAGTTTGTTTCAAACATTTAATAGTTCAGTTAGAAAACTTCATTGTACATATATTTTATTATACCTGGTTAGGTTAGGTTAAACTAGAGGACCGCAAGGAACTCACACACAAGGAGAATGTAGCATAGATTTGCATGAGTCGAGCCGCTTTTTTATGCACTCCAATTTAAAGCTTCAAGGCAGGTCAAGTTTTCCTTTACAATATGATGATGATAGAGATAAACCCAGTATTCTTCAGGAGAAGGTACGGCGATTGTGAGGCTCATTATTTAAAAAACGGCTAAATGTGCTGACCTGCTTAAGGAAAGGTACATATATCAACCTTAATATGTGGCTAGATTGGAGAAGTTCTGCAGTATCATGTTCGTAAGAGCAGCTCTTAGAATAATATAATGTGAAACGATAAGCGGTGTTTTTGGTTCTCTTTCCATAGGTTTGTGTCGCTAAGAGACTCGTGCACACGCCGCCATTCTGCCAAGAGAGTCATTTCAATATGGCAAAACTACATTTTCTATTTTGTTGATGCCCAGCAGGAAACAATTCTAAATTTAACTGATGACCATAGCTCTCTGGGAAATTTAAACATATTTAATTTTCTCCCCCAGAAGTGGGCTAAAGACCGACTTATTCTCAAAAAAGATTTAAGTAGGTTTTGGTTAGGTTAATGCTCTTTGTTTTACCGACTGATGTGAAAAAAAGAAAAACCATATATATGGTTCGGGACTGAAAGCGGGATGGGGATAGAGAGTGATTTGTAGAGGACGGGAAGGGAGAGCGGTAAATGGAAACGAAAGGCAGGGGAATGGGTATAGGTAAGGATACAGTGGCTGAACCCAGCAAGGCCGATTACTACACTTAGTCCAGTTGACCCATAATGAGCTAATGCTTTTTGTTTTACATGTACATACATAAGTTTATGTAAAAATGTTAAACAATTGGCCCGTCAAGTATTCTATTGCAGTAAATTCAACCTTTGCTTACCGGATCTGGTTGCTCAGACATTTCATGTTTGCCCTCGTTAGAGCCGGACATCTTCAGATAATATATTCAACGCTTTCTGTCACCTCTCTACAGTAAAAATATATAACCTATTTTATTTTTCTATGTTATTTTAATATTCCTTTATATAAAAGTAGGTGTGGCTTTTAATCGATTTCATAATTTTTTCACACTCATTCATAAGGGCTATCCGTTTACCAAGTTTTGTGACGACAACTTAAACCGTTGTTTTATTCGAAAAGCTTATTTGGCCACGCCCCTTTCTTAAAATTTGAAAAAGCTTAAATTTTATAAATATGAAAACTGGGTGTGGTTATCGTCGGATTTCGCTCATTTTAAATAGCGATGGTATAGATGTGTGCCAAATTTCATTAACATATCTCAAAATTTACTCAAGCTGTGGTGCTCACAGATGTACGGACGGATATGGCCAGGAAAAAAAAGTTCCACTACGCATACCCAAAAAAATAATTTTCGAGCCTGCGAAATTTCATTTTTTTGACTTTTTTAATGTTTTTTCGTGACCTACTAAAAAATTTTCATTTGATTGTAAAATTTTCATGTATATAAAAATATTTTTTTTTTCAAAAAATTGTTATCGCCAACGTTTTTGGGTCGGACAGGGACAATTTTTTTTAGTAGGTCATGAAAAAAACCTTAAAAATCAAAGTCGAAAAAAAGTCACAAAAATTAAATTTCGCAGGCTCGAAAATTATTTTTTTGGGTATGCGTAGTGGAACTTTTTTTCCTGAGCCAAATCCTATCGAAAAATCGATAGCGCGATATCGGTTAACTTTCGTCCATACAAATCGACCCACCCTAAATTTTAATGTTTTTGTACTGAGTAAGTCTCGGTTCTCATTTGAAATTATGATAATTAAAGGGATAATAATTGAAAGGGGCACTTTAATGCAGTATTTATGTGCAAACATGTATGTGTGTGTGTATTTGGCATTTGGCTCCCTTCGTCATTCGCTTGTCGTTTGCTATGCCCATTAAGTGAACTGTATACAAATGCGATTTCAAGATTTCTTTTTACTACCTTTGTATTTTTTCATGTAGCATTTTCATTTCTTTTTACATTTCATTTCACTTTATTTTCATATTCATTTTTTTACCTTCGCTTCACTTGCTACGAAATGAGCGAACGACAGCTTCGAGGTCAAGTTGCAAAGCCAGATTGCTATGACTATGACTGCTTTTTGGGAATATGATTTTTTGACTGTTTTCCATATCAATTTTTATACTCAGTTGAGCAGAGCTCACAGAGTATATTAAGTTTGATTGGATAACGGTTGGTTGTACATATATAAAGGAATCGAGATAGATATAGACTTCCATATATCAAAATAATCAGGATTGAAAAAAAATTTGTTTGAGCCATGTCCGTCCGTCCGTCCGTCCGTCCGTCCGTCCGTCCGTTAACACGATAACTTGAGTAAATTTTGAGGTATCTTGATGAAATTTGGTATGTAGGTTCCTGAGCACTCATCTCAGATCGCTATTTAAAATGAACGATATCGGACTATAACCACGCCCACTTTTTCGATATCGAAAATTTCGAAAAACCGAAAAAGTGCGATAATTCATTACAAAAGACCGATAAATCGACGAAACTTGGTAGATGAGTTGAACTTATGACGCAAAATAGAAAATTAGTAAAATTTTGGACAATGGGCGTGGCACCGCCCACTTTTAAAAGAAGGTAATTTAAAATTTTTGCAAGCTGTAATTTGGCAGTCGTTGAAGATATCATGATGAAATTTGGCAGGAACGTTACTCTTATTACCATATGTACGCTTATTAAAAATTAGCAAAATCGGAGAAGGACCACGCCCACTTAAAAAAAAAAAATGTTTTTAAAGTAAAATTTTAACAAAAAATTTAATATCTTTACAGTATATAAGTAAATTATGTCAAGATTCAACTCCAGTAATGATATGGTGCAACAAAATACAAAAATAAAAGAAAATTTAAAAATGGGCGTGGCTCCGCCCTTTTTCATTTAATTAGTCTAGGATACTTTTAACGCCATAAGTCGAAGAAAAATTAACCAATCCTTTTGAAATTTGGTAGGGGCATAGATTTTATGGCATTAACGGTTTTCTGTGAAAATGGGCGAAATCGGTTGATGTCACGCCCAGTTTTTATACACAGTCGTCCGTCTGTCCTTCCGCATGGCCGTTAACACGATAACTTGAGCAAAAATCGATATATCTTTACTAAACTCAGTTCACGTACTTATCTGAACTCACTTTATCTTGGTATGAAAAATGAACGAAATCCGACTATGACCACGCCCACTTTTTCGATATCGAAAATTACGAAAAATGAAAAAAATGCCATAATTCTATACCAAATACGAAAAAAGGGATGAAATATGTTAAGGTAATTGGATTGTTTTATTGACGCGAAATATAACTTTAGAAAAAACTTTGTAAAATGTTTGTGACATCTACCATATTAAGTAGAAGAAAATGAAAAAGTTCTGCAGTGCGAAATAAAAAACCCTTGAAATCTTGGCAGGTATTACATATATAAATAAATTAGCGGTATCCAACAGATGATGTTCTGGGTCACCCTGGTCCACATTTTGGTCGATATTTGGAAAACGCCTTCATATATACAACTACCACCACTCCCTTTTAAAACTCTCATTAATACCTTTAATTTGATACCCATATCGTACAAACTCATTCTAGAGTCACCCCTGGTCCACCTTTATGGCGATATTTCGAAAAGGCGAAGACCTATAGAATAAAGCCCACTCCCTTTTAAAAATACTCATTAACACCTTTCATTTGATACCCATATCGTACAAACAAAATCTAGAGTCACCCCTGGTCCAGAAAGGCCTACTCCCTCTTAAAATACTCATTAACTCCTTTCCTTTGATACCCATATTGCACAAACGAATTCTAGAGTCACCCTGGCCCACCTTTATGGCGATATCTCGAAACGGCGTCCACCTATGGAACTAAGGATTACTCCCTTTTAAAATACTCATTAACACCTTTTTTCACCTGGTCCATCTTTATGGCGATATCTCGAAAAGGCGTCCACCTATAGAACTAAGGCTCACTCCCTCTTAAAATACTCATTAACTCCTTTCGTTTGATACCCATATTGCACAAACGAATTCTAGAGTCACCCCTGGTCCACCTTTATCGCGATATCTCGAAAAGGGGTCCACCTATAGAACTAAGCCCTACGCCCTTTTAAAATAATCATTAACACCTTTCATTTGATACCCATATCATACAAACAAATTCTAAAGTCACCCCTGGTCCACCTTTATGGCGATATCTCGAAAAGGCGAACACCTATAAAACGAAGGCCCACTCCCTTTTAAAAATACTCATTAACACCTTTCATTTGATACCCATATCGTACAAACAAAGTCTAGAGTCACCCCTGGTCCACCTTTATTGCGATACCTCGAAAATGCGTCCACCTATAGAACTAAGGCCCACTCCCTTTTAAAATACTCATTAACTCCTTTCGTTTGATGCCCATATTGTGCAAACAAATTCTAGGGTCACCCCTGGTCCACCTTTATGGCGATATCTCGAAACGGCGTCCACCTATAGAACTAAGGCTCACTCCCTTTTAAAATACTCACTAACACCTTTCGTTTGATGCCCATATTGTGCAAACAAATTCTAGGGTCACCCCTGGTCCACCTTTATGGCGATATCTCGAAACGGCGTCCACCTATAGAACTAAGGCCCGCTCCCTTTTAAAATACTCATTAACTCCTTTCATTTGATACCCATATCGTACAAACAAAGTCTAGAGTCACCCCTGGTCCACCTTTATTGCGATACCTCGAAAATGCGTCCACCTATAGAACTAAGGCCCACTCCCTTTTAAAATACTCATTAACTCCTTTCGTTTGATGCCCATATTGTGCAAAAAAATTCTAGGGTCACCCCTGGTCCACCTTTATGGCGATATCTCGAAACGGCGTCCACCTATAGAACTAAGGCTCACTCCCTTTTAAAATACTCACCAACACCTTTCATTTGATACCCATATCGTACAAACAAAGTCTAGAGTCACCCCTGGTCCACCTTTATTGCGATACCTTGAAAATGCGTCCACCTATAGAACTAAGGCCCACTCCCTTTTAAAATACTCATTAACTCCTTTCGTTTGATACCCATATTGCACAAACGAATTCTAGAGTCACCCCTGGCCCACCTTTATGGCGATATCTCGAAACGGCGTCCACCTATAGAACTAAGGCTCACTCCCTTTTAAAATACTCACTAACACCTTTCGTTTGATGCCCATATTGTGCAAACAAATTCTAGGGTCACCCCTGGTCCACCTTTATGGCGATATCTCGAAACGGCGTCCACCTATGGAACTAAGGATTACCCCCTTTTAAAATGCTCATTAACACCTTTCATTTGATACCCATATCGTACAAACGCATTCTAGAGTCACCCCTGGTCCATCTTTACGGCGATATCTCGAAAAGGCGTCCATCTATAGAACTTAGGTCCACGCCCTTTTAAAATACTCATTAATACCTTTCATTTGATACCCATATCGTACAAACGCATTCTAGAGTCAACCCTGATCCACCTTTATGGCTATATCCCTAAATGGCGTCCACCTATAGAACTATGGCCCACTCCCTAATAAAATACTCTTTAATGCCTTTCATTTGATACACATGTCATACAAACACATTCCAGGGTTTCCCTCGGTTCATTTTCCTACATGGTTATTTTCCCTTATGTTGTCACCATAACTCTCAACTGAGTATGTAATGTTCGGTTACACCCGAACTTAACCTTCCTTACTTGTTTTTTGCTTTGTTTTGCTTTCACTTTTCAAGGTAGCTTATATGCAAGACTAAGTATTCATATGCCAACAGATCTTTCATTTTTTCATGATATCAAATCTTTCTGCCATTTCAATTTTCTTTCGTTTAAAAGTACCATTCGTGTATGTAAAACATGTTGTTGGAAGATATGTGTTTGTGTGTGTGTGTGCGTTTGCAAAAATTTTGCATTACGAAAACCTACCTCTTGTACTTTCCTAGTCATGTGTTCCGTGAAATGATTACTTGAGTGCAAAATATGGCAGACGAGGTGAGCAGTCACGCATAATGGCAATACATCATATTTTTTTTATTACTTTGCCTTGTTGTTGGCAAATGACGTGTATTTTCTTACGTTTATTGTTCGAGAGCACAACAGTTTGATTGCTGAAGTAGAATAGTGCAGAAAAAACACCTTCCATCCACTTTTTGAGTACAGAGATTCTTGATTAGTTAAAAGTCATGACTTCTTTACTTTGATGTAAGTCAAAACGACATTAAAAAAATATAAATATACTTTAAAATGGCCTTTTTTAAATTTAATAAAATATTAGTAGGCATTAAGAATGAAAAGGTATATTAATCTTGAGTGAGTAAGAAATCCAATCAAGAAATTAAATTGTTGAAATTTTGTATGGAAGGTAGACATATATAAAATATTTAAGGGGATAGTGAAAACCGTCAGGGTGGGACTACTTTTACCAGGGATCCAACAAGTTAAAGCTTTTATTATAAAAGTCTAAATTTCTTTTCCCACAAAAAAATATTTTAAGTTGACAAGTTATCTAGAAAACGCAAAACGGTTACTGTCGTCGCCTTCAGTTTCTTATTTGGAACGGTTATTTTTTTTGGAATCGTTTACTTTTTTGGAACTGCTTATGGTTTTTTTTGAACCGGTTACTTTTGTTAACCGGTTATTTGTTTGATTCGTTTTTTTAACCGTTTCCTCTTTTAAAGCGGTTATCTTTTATGCACCTTTTTATATCGGTTAATTTTTAGGATCGATCGGATTCGGTAAATTTTTTGGTACAAGTAAACTGTTTGGAACCGGTTCTCTTTTGCAACCGCTTACTTTTTTAGAAACGACTTCTTTTTTGGAACCGCTTACTTTTTTTAAAGCGTTTACTTGCTTGGAATCCGTTACATTTTTGAAGCCCTCAACTTTTTTGGAATCGGATGTTTTTTTTGACACCGTTAAAATTTCTTTTTTGGAAACAATGAAAAACACGTTTTTCTTCAAGTGTTGAATTTGGTTGTGGGGAATACTTGCAAACCTTTTTTTAGCGTTTAGTTTCTTAACAATAAATATCTAGGTCTTCTGTAGCGTAGCGAAAAGGATTCCACCCATGAGTTTGTCTTCACAATGGGAAGGACATTTTTATATTTTTTCAGCGTAAGTCAGCGGCCACTGTGATGTGGAGATAGTGCATCCGCCTACCAAACCGCAGAGGCCGAGTTCAAGTTCCGAAAAAAGTAGCATTAAATATTTTAGAAATACTTTTTCTAAGCGAGGTCGCTACTCGGCCGTGGATTTGGAAAACACTCCGTGGTATATCTTTAAGGGCACAAACTTCAGTGTACGTAAGATCGAACCACCAGAGATATTGCAACCACAACTTTGTGCGCTAATTAAACATGTTTTTCTAGATAACGAACTCGGTCTTCTAGAATTTCTTGTCTTCACAATATGGATATCCCCAGCAGGTTTTGGGGAATGGCATCTTCTTCTTCTTGTAGCAATAAGGAGACTCCCCGAAGGTTGTGAAAGTTTTACCCATGTTGATGGTCCTTTGTCGTATATTGATTTTGTATGCTACGGACATATATTGAACCTGCTAGGTCATTCAACCCCTTACTTTCTGTGAAATTTGGGGTAGCCACAGATTTGCCTGTTAGATAGTTATAAATCAAATTACTGGTTTTTCCACTCTCACGCGGCAATACCAAGGACAAAAGCATCACACATAAATTTTGGTCTTCATTGAAGAAGATTGAGGAATGCCACACAGGGGTGAAATTAAAATCTCTACATTAAGATCTAAAATTAATTTTTTGTTAAAAGATAGCCAAAATCTATCAGATTATAGTAGGCGGATCATATTTTATCCAAGATTTGAACCAAAAGTCCAAATTTTGATCTCCATGCGACACTACTTAATCGTCTCTTATAGGGACCAAAATAATTTTGAAATTTTTGAAAAAATCGTTTATTTGATTGATAAGGACCACTCTGATTTACATACCGGCACACGAACGTAGCTTGCATGAATGAACATTCATTATATTATTCGTTCATATTTTGTAGTACAACGTAAAATCGCAGTAAAATTTATCCACTTAAATTGCCTTTAAAAGCAACAAAAATACAATAAACTTAAGTGGTTTTATTTTTTTTAATTATAGTAGTCAAAAGAGCTAGAGTTACGTCAGTATTTCAAATTCAACAAATAGTCACTATACCTCAATGGAAATGTGATTTATCGGATCATATTATATGTGTATTAGGTTAGATTGAACTGACCGGTCCATGAGGACCTCATATGTGCTGAATGACTCCATGGTGTAGTCAGTATTTGTGGATGCTAGATAATTTTAGGCCCTGGTTTTAGTTCCAGATTTAGTGCCTTATATTGAGAAACCAATTTGAATTGAATTTCGATTTTGATTCACAATTAAATTTGGTTTCGGCTGCTAAAAATATTTTCATCTATACTTGCCTGAAGTTGGAATGACGTTGTTTTGTTAAAACCAACCAATTACACGCACCACCTGAATAGACGAGCACCAATGCGTATACGAAACACCTGTTTTTTTTTTTTGTTTTGAATAACAGAGGTACATACTACTTTTAAACATGCAAGTGAAGCTAATATAAGCGTGTTAAAAATGTTTTTTTTTTTCGGCCGCCGTGGTGTGGTGGTAGCGTGCTCCGCCTACCCTACCGAAGATCCTAGGTCCACGTCCTGGGGAAAGCATCAGACAAAATTCAGAAATAAGTTTTTTCAATTAGAAGAAATTTTTCCTAAGCGGGGTTGTCCCTTCGCAGTGATTTGGCAAGCACTTGGAGTGTATTTCTACCATGAAAAGCTTTTCAGAGAAAACTCAAATGCCTGCAGATGCCGTTCGGAGTCGGCATAAAACATGTAGGGCCCGTCTCGTCATTTTTTTTGCTAATTTTTCGCGTTTGGCTCAATATTGGAAATTTGGATATTAACAATTTTTTTAGGATTTATATGCCTTGACGTCATTAAAAATTGCCACGGAACTAAAATTTGTTTATCAGCAAACAACGAAAACAAAGTATCAACTATGTAAACTTCAAGATGAAATTAATATTCAGGTGTTCTCATCCCGTTGACGCTTTCCCTTGTTCTGACAAGTTCGGCATGCATAATTTAGAGGGTTGTCTATCACACATAACTGCCTTTGAATTCTACTACGAACGGAGTAGATTTTACTATACGTTTAGAAATATAATAACAATGTAAGCCGCTAGTAGAAATTTTTATACGTAAACATAAACATAACTTTGTATTCCCCAAAAGATTATAGACAAAATTTTGCAGACAACTTAATTTTATGAGGAAATTTGTAGGAAAAATTTAGCAATACAAATTTAGTACTTTTGTAGTACAAGTAAATATTGGCAAATAGAGCTGCCGAAAAAGTGAGGTTATGTTGTTGACATCACCTTTATTATTTCATCATGGTAAACTTAAAGATTGATTGAAACAAAGCAAACAAAAAATGTTAATAAAAAGCAACATTGAAAATTTGTTTTTACCTACTGGCGATAAGATGCAGCAAGATGCCGTTAGTTGTGTATACAAAGAAAGAAGCCAACAGCAAAGAAGGCAAACAAAGCAAAAACATTTATGAAATCGAAAACGAATACAAACGTGATAAGAAAATATATTTTTATAGCTTTTAATATTCATTCACTATAATAAATTTGGGCGTGAATGGGCGTTGAAATGTAACAATGAGATTGACTTTTGTTGCAATGCCCCGTTAGCAATATTTTCTTGTAGCATTTCTACAGCAGCAGTCAAAAGATCCACATGGCGATAGTTACATACAACAACAAAAAAAGAACGAAAAAAGGAACTTGGCAAATTGGCAAAACAACAAGACAAAACGGCTGACAGCTGTTGACAGCTAAAGCTTACAATTCAAAATGTGTGTACAAACATACTTACATAAATATGTGTACAATATTCTTAAGAGATGTATGATAAATTATTAAAAATAATTTTAGTTCTTTTATAGTTTCAACATATAAAATAAATGCGAATATAAAAAGCGACATCTGGCAACACAAAGCAAGATTACACAAACATGCAGATAATCTCTCATATGTGTATGTACATTAGGCTGACTCGGCCCGCATAAAAAATAAAAAGCTGCAAAAGATAAATTTTTAATTTATTTGGTACTTTTTTAAAAAGCCGAAATTGTTTTTAACACGCTTATATTAGCTTCACTTTTATGTTCATATATATTTAACCTTTGCAAGACAAAGTCATCCAATGGATATGTGGAGCTTCTGCATAGCAATATACTCATATATCAGGTTCAAATAGAAAATTACAGAGACAATTTTAAACAATTCTGTTTCGACTCTTTTTAAACAAGCTTAAAACTTAGGGGCAGTTTTTTTTGCAAAAGAATTGCTAAATTATTCATAATCGATTGGTTGTCCTTTAAGATTAGTGTGTTCAACCCAACTTGGGGCATGTTGAGTGATTTGGTGCTTTAACTGAGTTCAGAAAATCCAGTTGTCATAACAAAACTAAGCAACGGAAGTCAGTTTGTTATAGATGGGTCACAGATATGACATCGATCTTATATTGATATTTTTTTGGATAAAAAGCCAATAAGTCGTCGAAAACAAATCTGTAACACTTTGGTAACAAATCAATAACTTTTCGACAACAACTTTAGAATTTTTCGATACATTTTTGGTAATACACCCATAGCTTTTCCATAAAAAATCGACCTATTTTTGATAAAATATCTTTTCTATAGGTAATTCATAAATTTTTGATGATTAATCGATACAGTTTTGTTTAATATATCGATAACTTTAAGATAAATAATTGGCAATTTTTCGATAACAAATCAATAATTTTTAGATAACAAGCCGATAACTTGTCGATATAAAATTAGTAGTCCATCTATAGCTTTTGTTAGTGATGACAAGTTCACAACGCTTTCCATAACTCGGCGATAACACACCGATAACTCGTCGAAAAGAAAAGAATAATCCACCCACAGATTACAAACCGCTAACACTTCGATAACACGTCGTCCGGTTGCGATTCCGCATTCGGTTTTGGCTTCAATTGTGACTTCTAATCTTTCCTTTCCTCCAACGACCTTTTCTTCTTTTCTTTCCTTTTTACCGTGTGCCTTTCCTTGCCATTCACATCAATAAATAAATTATCTTTTCCCACCTCCTCTTCTTCTGTTCCATATCAACTTCATTTCTTTTGCCGGTTAACTTTCTTCTTTATTTATAATTGATTTGTTTTTTGCCTTTGCAAATTCTCATTAACTGATTTGGTTTCTGATTTTTCTCATATCAAATCTATCACATAGATTGTTTCTACATTACGCTACAGTGACTTATCAAAAATGTTGACATCCGTTACGCGTGGAATTTGATGTGGTGGAAGTATGTGTACTAAATGTTCACAAATGATCACGAAAAAATCGCAAAAGTATCCTGAAGACAATCCCGAAATACTTAAATGATAATGATACAGTCCCATAGATTCCGAAAACAATCCCGAAATCATCCTGAAATAGTCTAGAATTGACTTCGAAATGATGTCAAAAAATCCCGAAAGACAATACCCCAAAAAGTTCCGAAATGATCGCGAAATGTAGCGAAAATTATCCTTATATAATTCCGAATAATGCTGGAATTATCTCCAAAAAGTGCCGAATCCAACTAGAAAAAGTCTTGAATACAGCTCTGAAATTGATCCAAAATGATCCCAATTTTATGTGAAGTTATTTCAAAATAACACAAAATTATTCTGCAATATACCTGAAGTAACCCCAAAAACAAAAGCGTAACGATTCCAGAGAGGTTGTGAGTTACGAAACGTTCGCATTAGGTGGCACCTTACTAAAATTTTTATTTGAAATGTTAGAGGTGGCATTTCTTAACGCCAAATTTTAATAAGCGAAATAGATTGTTTACCTTATCAAAGGAACCGCAAATTATAGAATTGCACCTGCCTGCAGGTACTCGATATACTAACTGGTTATTATTTAAAAATATGTGTAAAGTGAGTCATACATATTTCATGAAGATTGTCTTTAAAATTGTTTTTCTGCAAAGCACTCGGCCAACAAGTAAAAGCGTAGAAATTGTGCTACTAAATTTTAAGAGCTGGAATTTTATGATTTTCCAAACTGAGTGCATGTCCTGGGAAAGTCCATAATGTACTGTAGCTTTTATGTACTAACGAAACACATGAGCGCTTTTATGCCCCTTAAAGTATGCTTTTATCATGTCAAGGTGTATTTTGTGAAAAGGAATATTAATTTTGTATTGGTGATAAAATCTACATTGATTAGGGGGAGCTTTATTCTTGGAATGTTTATTGCTTATATTGCAATATGATAGTCAGCTGAGTACACAAATACATATGTACATAATAAATATTTCTGTATACAATATCCGCATAAACTTGGCTTACATATATGTACATACTCACTTAATATGTATTGACAATAAAGTGAAGGGCAAGTGCTCGTAGTCCTCATATGTCAAGTTTACATCGATAAAAGCTGTCAATGTGTCTATAACTAGTTGTTTGCAAACAATTTTGACATGGGGGATTCAGAAACTACTCAGTAAAAGCGAAGTTTGGGCTGATATAGGGGTAGTGTATGCTCAATGTAACTTGTTAAACATAGTTTGAGCTAGTAGTTCTGCACTTTTGGTCTTGTTTTAATATTCAATATGCTATGAACAAATACCGGGGTCATTAGCATCATCGTCACGCTTAAGTTAGTTGGAATCTCTAAGTTAGACTGGATCTTACTTCACCTGAGTGCAGGTCTTCTCCTTCCCCATCTTCAAAATATCGATTATAATGTGAATTCGCCAAGTAATCTTCCATACTCCTAGTCTATTTTTTTCTGACCCTACTTGGAAAAACTCTCTTTCTAAATATTTTGGTATTTACCACCCAGGAAATTCGGTGTGGTGAGCGGAACACTCTATCACCACACTTCAGCGGCTGTAATTCCGAATACTTTAATGAAAAAGTTGAGGTAGTGGTTGGGGTAACGATTACGGTACGCAGCAAGGCGAGGAAGTACTGGGTAGCCACAATAACGCAAAGCTTGCGAGAGTTTAAAGTTACCAGTTCTTACCGTTTCCGAATGTGTACCCGTTCCAAAAAATCGAAGGTAGGCGGTTTATAAAAGTAGGTGTTCCAAAAAACTACCGGTTAAAACAAAATACCGATTAAAAAAAGTACTTACTTACTTAATTGGCGGTAAAAAAAGTAACCGCTTCCAAAATAATGACCGGCTAGCAATAAGTAACTAGTTAAAAACGCCCCAAAAAGGTAAACGGCTCATAAAAGTAGCCGTTCCAAAAAACTACCGGGTAAAAAAAGTAACCGGTTCTAAAAAATAACGGTTAAAAAAGTGACCGGTTCAAAAATGTTACTGGTTTAAGGAAGTAGCCGCTTTTTGTGATTATTTAGCAAAAAAAGTCTACTTCCAAACAAACTTTTGGTGAATTTTGTTGTAAGCGTAGAAACAGATTGGTTCCCTGGAAACATTTTTTTAAAGCATTTTTTTTTTAAAGAAAATAGACACGGAATTTATTAAAATTTACTTTGTTAATGCATACTTACGACTTTTGGCCCCTGTGCGCTGAGTCTCCCAATGATTTGTAAATGCCAAGATAATACTTTCGTGTGTATATGTAAATGTGTATGTGTAAAACATCATCTGCCTACATCAACGCGCATTTAAAATGCATAGGAATTACGTGAATGGCGGTTGCTGCAATTCAGCTTGCATTAAATTATCCTTTCAAGCAACGTCGTAACATTCATTCTTAGGTATTGAACGCGGCACCAAAGCATATGTCAGCCAATGAATATTCATGTTATATGCTTGCTAACACCTCAATAACGGTGTTTGGTGGCGTCAAGCGCACAATGAATACCACCGCACTCGCCTTAACTGCATTTTCCCCCTTTTCTCTCTAAGAGATCCTGTTGTGAATCTAGTCTTTGTGCTAAAAAGCTTGTATATATGATTTACATTTTCATTTCGCATTATGACCCACAATAACAGTAATAATATCCTTTATCGACAATTGTTATTGCTTGATGCATTTGCTACTGGTAGTTAATGTGTTTGTGTGCGTGTGTGTATATATATGTGTGGCTGATTTACCCACATGCTAATGACAACATTAATCGTTGAGGTTATCTTAATGTTAATTCGTACCAAAATGGGGTTTGTATAGGCTAATAATTTGCGGCTGGGAAATGACTTTTCTAGAGCTGGTTATAATTTGTGTTTGTGTGTGTGGGGTGTTTACTTTCAGTTAACTTTGCATACAAATTGAATGTTATAACGGAAATTTTCTGATGGATTTATGACAGTCATTTGTAATTTTAAATGATAATTTTTTAGTTCAATAACACATAAGGTGGACGAAAATACGAAGTTATTACCTGATACTAAGTTACAAATGAGTTTTTACTTTTTGCTTGCTTTTGTGGTTGTTGTTGTTGTTTTAGCGATAAGGATGCTCGCCGAAGGCTTTGGGGAGTGTTATCGATGTGATAGTCCTTTGCCGGATACAGATCCGGTACGCTCCGGTAACACAGCACCATTAAGGTGCTAGCCCGACCATCTCGGGAACGATTTATATGGCCAAATTAAACCTTCAGGCCATCCCTCCCTCCCCACCCCCGAGTTCCATGAGGAGGGGTCGCTATAGCCTCGTCTGTTAGTGAAACAGGATTCGCCGCGGATAGGTGAGGTTGACAGTTGGGTTCGGAGAAGCTGTATATTGCGCTGGCAACCTGAAGGGTTGCGCTACACAGCCCCTTGAATCTGGTATTTTAGTCGCCTCTTACGACAGGGGGGGTATATTCTGACCCCCTGACCCGCTGGGGGTATGCTTTTGTGATCCAAATCAGAAACATCCTCTCTGAAAACTTCTTTTTAAAAAACAACCTATTTCAGAATTTAATTCAAAACCGCTCTCAGAATTTGGTTAAAGAATACCCTGCCTCGGTATATGTTTCCTTAAGCTCTCAATTTAAAGTTAAAATAAGTGAAATTAATGCTCAAATTTGGCTATTTCGAAACAAGTTCTGCGATTGAGCGATTTTGAAACGTGTTTTATTACTCAAACATTTTCTGAGATAGGTGATCATATGGTCTCACTTTTAAAATTTTTGAAAAATATTTTCCATAACCCCATGAAACTGTTATACAGGGATACTTCTTTTTTTGTAATGTATATACAATATGGTGTCCCTTATATGAAAGAAATATTTCGTTTTGCAATTATCAAAACGCATACCCTCTAATTCTGTTTAGTATACAAACCTATGCTTAAATAACAAATTTTAACTTTCCACGTAAATTTTAACCCCTACCGACAGGACCTCAAAAATAGCAGTTTTTCTCTTCATCTCGTAGCTGGGATGGCGAAAATGTTTATTGCTTTGTTTAAAGATGCTATTAGAAATTTGTATTAAACATGGTTTAATTTAAGTATTATTAATAGAGTTTTTCAGGACACTTTCTTTTTAAGGTTTGTTTTTTACAATGTGGATAAATATTTCTATGTTCTTGCACACAGCGTAAAAGGAACTGCTTTTGTTCTTCTTCTGCGGTTATCAAACCATGAAAGTCTTGCATAAGTTTAATAGCCCTTTCAGCTATGTCGTCAACCGCTTTTAAGCTCAAAATCTTCTTTTTTGCTTCTACATAGACTACGTAGGATATATTTTCCTGAAGGAAACTGCAGTCAACTTTTAACCTCGAAAATGTATTTTTGCTTCTAATAGTAATGAAATCGCTCAACGATTTTTCTAAAACAAGAACAAAAGTTTAGGATTTAGTGAATAGTGAGCAGCACAGCTTAAAAAAGATATTAATTAGTATTTACCATATAAGGTTATAAACGTTTCATCCTTCGATGGAACGTATCTCTTTCCAGAATCACCAAAGCTTTCTCTTTTTAAGTTAATTACAATGTTGTTCTTGGTTTGTTCATCAACGTCGTCGTCAAAAAGTAATAGCAGGGTTATTTCTCTTTCGTAATCCTTCAGGGTCTTTAAAAAGAGTAAGTCTTGATTCGGCGCGTTCACTGCTAAACTGCATCTTAGCCAGGGCATAACATAAACTGTCACAGTAAATAAAGAAATGTCTCTAAGCGCTTGTTCGTCCTTGACGTTCATTTTAAATTGAGACTGCAACAAACACATCTTTAAAGAGTAAATAGCTTTTGCCATCCATCGTGCTTGATGCAATGCGCCTGGAGGTCTGATTTTAATTTTATTCTCCGAGTTTCCTCCCAAGAAAATAATAGCTAGTTCAATCAGTTCCCGATAATCGTATCGTAAAATTGATTTCTCCAGTTCGTTGTAATAAAACTCCACCAATTCATTTATCATCGTCTCACAAAAATTTTGTTTACGAAATTAGCGCAGGATTCAATAGCATTAGGATTAATATTCTTCCAGTTATCTTTGAACTTCTTAAATAGTGGAATCTCGGGACTGGTACTGTCCTCTTGGATTTTAGTTTTAAATACACTTTTGAGCGCAAGTGCGTTAACATGATGATGACAAGCAAAGAGTAACATTTCTCTTTCCAATGCTTGCTCCAAAAGCACACAAGCTCCAAGCTCAAGCGACCTGTATTCGATGATCTCGTATCACAGCACATTATTTGTACCTTATTATTAAGGTTCCAATCATTGAGCGCATTTTGTACTGCATTTGCTTGATCTTTGCCGGAAGAGCATTAATTTGTTCTTTCTCTTTAATTATTGGCAAGCGTTCTTCTTTAGAGCTTTTTACGTTGAGACTAGGTAACAGTTTTCCATCCCAATGAACAGCAACAACTTCGGGCAGATTTAGTTGTTTCTGCTCTATGCTTTCTGATTTCCGTTCGGATGCGTTGAATAGAGAATTTGTTGATAGAGAAATCATCATAATTAAGACCTAGAGCTTCCACTACAGCTTGAACTACATAAACAGAATTTCGAATGCTGAGTTGACATCTGTCCAAAGACGCAACCAATTTTGGCGTAACAAAATTATTTCTTCTTCTTTTTGCTACTGCACTTAAAGAACTAATTGATTGAGAAATGGAAGGAGTCGGTTCGTTCAGACTTTCTTCAGAGCTTGCAGATTGGTCATATAATTCTGTGTCATATCCTTGTTAGCAGCAGCAGATGTCGGCAAGGCTTCTGAGAGCATTTCTTTTAATCTATATTTTTCTTTTGCTAATTGTCTAAGCCTTGCCTTTTCTTCAATTACAGCCAACTTTTTGCCTACACCCATTCAGCAACCTGGGCGCCTTGGCTCTCTCTGTTATTGTAAGAATATTTTATCTTCCTCTATTTTAATTACGCTGAGAGCATCAGCATGGGCGATATCGAATAAATTATCCAAACCCTGTTGAAACTCCTCCTCGCGACGTTTATAAAAATCCGGGATCTCCTTCAATTTTTTTGCAGCTCTCGCCAGCATTGATAAAGATCCACAATTTTCTTAACACAATTAGGAAAAGCTTTGGTGGGTATTCTAGCCTTTTCCCAGAATATAATGCACTCCCCAGCCACAAGAATTTGCAGTTTCGCTAATACTTAGCTTTATTTCGCGAATGTTGAAAAACAGAACCGCAAGAATTTGACGATTCGACGGTAATTTTGCACCTGTTATTTGGTGATTAATCTCACCCACCAGAAATATATTATATTTATTGCTTCTTAGTTCCACTTACATTTTCGAAATGAAAAACTATCCGCGTTACTCTACAACTCAAGACTAATACTGCGTGCACGTCTTATTTGAACGAAAAGTTATGTAGAATTTTTTTCTATTATTGGTAAACGCTTCCAAATATGTTGGTCCAGTATTTTCAAATCTTTTTATTTGCAAAAAGCTAGCGCATTTACAAAGCTAGCGCATTTACAAAGCTGCGCGACGTTACATTGTTACGCTAATACAGAAGGTGGCGCCACTGCCGCCCAACACTTTCCCCGTGTTCCAATGGACAGTGATCCAGATCCGGATAAAAATTTAACTCGAAAATGCAGTAACAATGTAATCCATATGGATCAATTTGTTGTTGCATTTGAATGTTACATTTTTATCGAGATCTGGATCACTGTCCATTGGAACACGGGGCTTGGCATAATTGTACCAATGAGCTAAAATCCTCCCATCTACACCACCGATGTTACTCCTAAAATTATATTCTAAATAGAGTGTACTAACAAACCTAAATCGTAAAAAATTCTTTATAGAACACTTCATTTCCAATAAAAATATTTTGATCGAAAGTTAACCGTTGAATCTGAACTAACTTGTTTCCAAAGTAATTCGGCATGGTTTAGAGTTTTCGTAATGAGCTTATATTTTTTTATAGAGTATATTGGATTAAGGAGAACCGATCTGAAGGGTATGCGTTAGAAAAAAAAAGACTTCTAAAAATAAGGGACACCCTAATATACAACCATGGCATGAAGTTTTTCGATATATGTTTGAAACTTTTTATATTTCATATATTGGAATTTTTTCCCAAATATAATGTGGAAGCGATAATGCAATTGTTCTGAATTGGTTCCAATATAGTCGTAAAATAACTTTTAAGTTACCGGAAATGTTCACTAATTGATACATTAGTAGTCCAAAAATGTTTCAAGAACATGGATACCGTCCCATCTCCTTCAAAATTTGATTGAGTCCGTGAATCATTATCCATCGACAAAGGTAACACTTAGCTTCATATTAATTGATATGCACGCGCATTTTTGAAATTGGCTTCGTTTAACGAAATTATATCTTTTCTGGAACCCATTACTTTCATAGACACCAGTTGCGTTTTTGAAACCGTTTTTATGGTACCAGTTACTTTTGCATTCGGATAATTTTTGGAATCGATTAATTTTTGGAACTGAATTCTTTTAACCATTTTTCGGAATGGTTAACTTTTAAAAGAATTGATTTTTTTGGAATCAGGTACTTTTTGAACACGTTACATTTTCTGAACTGGTTACTATTTCTGAAACGGTTTGTTTTATGGAACCAGTTACTATTTCTAACCCACTTAATTTTATGGAACCGGTTACTGTTTATGAACCGGTCACTATTTCTGAACTAGATACTATTTATATACCGGTTATTGTTTCTCAACCGTTTAATATTATGGAATTAGTTACTATTTCTTAACCGCTAAATTTTATATAGCGACTGCTTTTGTGAAGCTGCTTAGTTTAATGGAACCGGTTAATATTATGGAACCAGTTATTATTTTTTATGAAACCGACTAGTTTTATCGAGCGGCTGATTTTATGAATGCGCTCTGTTTAATGAAACCGGTAACTTTTTCTGAGCCGATTACTGTTTTGCAAAGGAAAATTTTTTCGAAACGGTACTATTACTTTTTTGAAACGGTTACTTTCGGAGACGACTATGTTTTTTTGGAACGGTAACCTCTTCGATACCGACTAGTTTTTTAAATCGGAAAATTTTTCGTAACCGATTGTTTTTTTTGGGACGGTAACTTCTAGAGGGGTTCTTTTTCCATAACCGGTTAGTTTTTTGGAACGGTAACTTGCGGAACCGGTAATACTTAGAAAAATTTCACATATCAGAACTTTGAACTTTTCGAATAATTTGTCTTTTTAAAACTGGAAATCGAGCTTTCTGTTTTTGGACAGGCAAGATGCTTGGCCTGGTTTGCCTGATAGAAAGCGTCATTTATTCACACTTTTTTCTCAAAAAACTTTGGTCTTAAGTTTTTGAATTTTTTTAAAGCACGATAATGACGCTTCCGTTCCCTGCTCTCAAGGACCACGGTGTATATTATAAAATAACTCCGTTTTATTGAAACCTACTCGCAGAATTCTAGGGAATTTCCTTCTTAGTTCTTGGAGATCTAATAGCTGTGTCGCTTCTAATAGTTAGAAAACAGGACAAATACACAAGACGTTCTCCCCCGTTTTAACGCAGAGTACATTTCTTCTGTTTCTGTTCTGATTTCTGCATTGCCACTTGTTGAGAAATTATGCTCTCATTTTTGATATCAAATTTGAATTATTAGCAGCCTCTTAATTATTCCGGAGAGAGGAGAGAGTTATCGCACTCGGACTTTTATTAGACATCTATACCACTTTAAGTAATATCTTAATATTTTTGGCAAAAAAGTAACAACCAAATCCAAATTTAGCATGTGTGCAAGCTGAAGTTCTATTAGCTGAAATAAATCGACTCGCAAGTCAATCCAAAATAAAGAAAAAATTATCGAAATCAGTCGGGCAATGATTGGGTTAAAACGAAGGAATAACAGCCAAACTGAACCTCTCTACCCCACCTAAATATGCTTAGCTACATTTGGTTTTATTCTTGAACGGATAAAGTTCAATCGGTTTGACGTAAAGACCTTCTAAAGGCCAAAAATAGCATGATTTATTCATGATTAATTTGTATCGTTCCTTTGTAAATATGAAACATGTACATATGTATGTATGGGTGTATTCATAAAATATTTTGTATAATTTTAAACTTAAGACCAGAGATAAGTAAAAAATTGTATAAAATCTATTGGGTACACGTTGTCAAGCGATTTCCTAAACATGACGCATAAGCCATCATATGTGGTATTGTGTTCTGTTCGTAAACACCCGTAAATAAGTGCGCCCAAGGGCCTAAAGCAAATACAGCAACATCGTCACCGCCATGTGTCTCAGAAGCAAGCGGCAAAGTTGCAGGATATTCATCCCGGGGCTTACCCTTTATTAATTTAGTTGGATCATGACGCTCATGTTTTTCCACATCGTAAAATATTTTAAAGCTTGGACCATTTGCATAATTCAAAATCATATATGGTGTTTTGTCATTGGGCGTAAAGGGTGCGCCACCCAAAATATCACTGCCACGTGTCTACAAATGAATAGCGGAGTGATTATTGAATTAAATTTAATGCTATACATTTAGGTATTGTGAAAAACCTTACCCCATATCCAGAGTACGAAACTGCATGCGAATGATCAGCTGTAACCACTATCAGCGTATCGTCTTCGCTTGTAAGCTCGCGCGCTGCTTGTATGGCTTTCGAAAATTCCACAGTTTCATCTAAAGCAATGCGTGCATATGTCTTATGATGACCTTGATCTATGCGACCGCCCTCAATGAAAACAAAGTAACCTTGATCGTTGCGACGCAGCAATTCTAAGGCTTTACGCGTCATTTCTTCTAAAGTTGGCTGATTTGTTTGTGCGTCGGTCTCTAAATGATAATTCATGTGACTGTCTTTGAAGAGACCTAGCAAGCGTTCAGTTGTATTTAAATTCAAACGATTTAACTCGTCTAGCGTTTCAACGTAGGCATTTTTACTGCTCATGGCTTTGTATTCATCTATCAAATTGCGCCCGTCTATGCGTTTGCCTTTCTTATAAAATTTTTTATCTACAAAATATGATTTACCGCCACCCATTACAACCGAGAGCTTACTACCCACTTCACCATGTATCAGCTGATAAGCAATATCTTCTATTTTATTATCATTACCGCAATCGGCAGCCACTTCGCTATCATTTTCCCAATCACGTTCAGCTACATGCGCATAGACACCAGCCGGTGAGGCGTGTGTGACACGTGTTGTTGTAACGACACCCGCCGATTTGCCTGCATCCAATGCCCACTTTGCAATTGAGTGCACATAATTTTTCGTATTTAAAGTTGTATTGCAATCGGTACGTTCTATATTAGCATCAACACCAATGGTGCCACCGTTGGTCTTAACACCGCACAAATATGCCGTGGCAGTCGATGCAGAGTCTGACACAATTTTATTCACATTGTAGGTGCGTGAAAGTCCTGTGTAGGGGAACTTTTCAAAAGAAAGCGATTGTTCTTCATCTCCCAGTAGATTGCGTGCCGCCGAATGCGTAGCGATGCCCATACCATCACCCAAAAACATAATCACATTTTTAGCCATTTTGTTGTTCTTCGGCATTTGTAGTTTTTCCTTGACAAATTGTTTGCCTTGGTTTAGTCAATATTCGTTAGTTTCTTCGCCAGCTATTTTAGTTGGATAGGATGATCTACCATTTGCTGTAGCAAAATTTGGATGCCTGCGACTTTCACGGCAGTCCTCATCGTTGCGTTCACAAGCGGGCACTGTGTGTACAAGGGTTAATAGCGCGCAGGCTAGTGCGACGCGGATTAATTTTTGTTGCGTATACGACATGCTGCACCAGCCGGGAGTAGAAAAACGACTAAAGCCAGATTAAAACGAATTGAGATTATTAAAGTAGAAGAATAATAAAAGCAGGCATGCTTAACCAACGAACCGATATCATTTCGTTACGATAATTTACGTTAATAAACGAAACAAAGTCATTTCGTTTCGTTTATTAACGTTAAGAACGTCAAATTAACGAAATGATTTTGCTTCGTTTTCTGCCATATCAAAACGAATTCAAATCGTTTATGTTGATTATTAATTTCAAACTATGCTGGCAAAGCTGATTGATGGCGGAGTCATTAAAGGTGAAAGCATTAGCCAAGCTGATTACAACTTTTCTCATGAATTTTGACAGTACGAACATTTCTCAGAGTATTTTTGACATTACCACCAACGAATTACACAAACAAATTACATAGAGTTTGTGTGTATGTCCGCTCGCTGTTACCACCTTACGGCTTCACCATGGCTATGGCATTGCCAGCACAATTCAAACATAATGTATCACATTTTTGTCAACGTTTTTAACGTTAACGAAAGCTTTTCGTTTCGGTTAAAAACGAGATACAATTTATCTTGATAATTTCTTTATCGATAATATTTCTAAGTGTTTCAACGGAAACGGTGGAAATTTTTTGATAAACGATTAGCTTAACGTTAAGGTGCATCCCTGAATAAAAGTATCGTTGGTATTTAAATTATCTAAAATACAATATTTATTGGTATGCCGCTTTGGAACATATAAAGTCTTGTGATAAGTCTGACATATTCAAATTTCATGCTGCTAATGCACAACATGATTGTTATCGATATGTACGCATGTATGTGTGTATGTTATAAAACCAAATATTTAACGGAATACAAAAATTATAGCAATTTCGGCAGTAATGCTAGGCAATTAAATCATAAAAGCATTGTACTTAATTTACAATGGATGTTGTTGGAGAGGGGGAAAAAGGGATATACACTTTGTGTCTATGATATGTTAAACATTTGTTTTTGCACGTGACTTAAATGTCAGACACTCGGAAGAGGTCTTTCAAGCCGGTTAAGTATTTTTTATTGGGGAATACAGAATGTGAGTGGAAGTTTAATCACTAAACTGCAGCGAATGTAGGAATAAGGATAGAGTATATAGGAACGATTTCAGAGAGTAAATCAGTTAGTGGAAATCAACCAAGGCAGAAAAACAAACCGATGATACATTAAAAAGAAACCAAAGTGCTAACGGTGTATTGTCATCGATATCGTAATTATATCGACAGGATAGCGGCCGAGTTATCGGTTTGCTATCGATGTGTTATCGATGAGGTATACACGAGTTATCGAAGTGTTATAAACTTGAATGAAAGAGTAAAATGACCCACGAGGCTTGAGAAGATAATAACGATGGACTCTACGCCATTGCGTTGCCGGAAAGATGTGGATGGAAGCTGGCGATGAGTGGTGAGGAGTACCTTATATTTACTATTTTGCACTCATACTCCAGATGAAGGTCTTGAGCAGTAATCTGCTTCGCGTAAGCGGAATGCCATCCATCCCCCTTGGAACAGCCAATTTGCTAGTATCATTAACTCTTTTAAGCTCTACAAAATTTATGGATTGCTTGAACTTGGAACAGGATTCCTCTAGAGCAGTTCATGGTTTCTTAGCACGCTATTGTAAAAACTGGCCTATAGAAATGGTTCTTCATTTCGTTTCCAAACTGACAGAGGGTCTTCTGAAAGTAAAAAAATTTGTGTTGAATGACGTTCCTCACGCTAAAAGATCCTTCAACTTTTTAAAAGAAGGCATGGAACGAAGTTAGAAATAACTACTAGACTGGTGAGCTGTAGAACTGGTAGGACAGAGCGAAGAGGAGCACGATTTAGAGAAAAGTTAGAAGGGTCTATTAAGGCTTAGGTTCAGTTCAGTGCTGTCGAGTAGCAATTTGCAAACATACCCTGGCTGTATAATACAATGGTCGACCTAATTATTTTCTATGGATTTAAGGTCCGGTGAACAGCATAAGACTTTACAACTAGAAGTAAGTGGTGCCACTCTTCCAAAAACACGCTGACACTTAACGGGAAGCAGAAAGTTTACTGTTTAAATACCGTGATAAAAACGGCCGTAGGCGGGTCGGTAATAATATTTCTAGATGCAGGGTATACGCTCGTTAATTATGGGCATTCCATCGGCGGCTTTCGATCTTACTGCATCATATTCACCTAGGAAAGGAATGAGGTGGAGAATTTAAAGCACACGGTAGTCTGGTGATTGCATTCTCGATGGAGCCAAGCGGAATGGGTTAACAGGACAGGAGTGGTATTATGGAGTTAATTATGATCTCCGTAGCTGTGTTATCGAAATAAGCATAAGAACAACTGTTACGTCGACCCCTTTGGTCGAAACTTTTGGGTTCCGCTGACCACTTTCTCATTGACTAATGGATGTCGAGGTATTTGTTTGAACAGTTCTTGGCTCCAAATGCTCAACAGATCTATTAGGATAATTGGAGCGGGCCTAGTTATATCCAATAGGGACACATGCGGTGCACCTTAATATCCTGCACTTCCCTAGGCAGATTTTAATTGCTGCTTCGGACTGAGCATGGCCAAATATATGTCGCGGTACAAGATCAAAGTAGGGTTATTTGATAATATAATTTCAATTCCTCTTCCGCTAAAAATTGTGATAAAAAATTTATAGTAATATTTTGAATTTTGATTGACAATGATGTCAAGGTCGCGTAAGTCAAGGTTTTTTAAAGAGTATGTGAATATTTTAAGTAAATCACCAAATCTAAAATGTATGATATGTTATTGTGTTATTTTGTAGCAATGTATAATTGTTTATACAAAATTTAAATTTAGCAATCTATAACGCTGATAAATTAAAATTTACTAAGTACGTATGAACGACTGATCGTTGTAGAAATAATAATAGTATTTTGACGCTCCAAGAAGATTAAGGCCGAGCTTTTCTTTCAGTTTGTGAAGTGTTGATTGTCAAATTTTCCGACGAACGGCATCTGTTAAATAAGAAGTAATTGCCGAGCAGCTTTTCTTGGCAAAGATACACTTGAATGGCGCGCCAAAGCACTGTCAAGAGATGACTCCGTCTGATGTATGTGGCACCGTCACTTGAGTGGGGAACCTTTGGTTAATTAAGTCGACACGGTTCTTGTGCCTCACAGCGGTCGCCAACTGCTTGTTGTATCAAGGCCAAGGTTGCTGCCATATCTCGACAGTGCTTTCTTTTTTCTTTAGTTTATTACTTTGGTGGACTAATAAATATATATTTTTTGTGCAATGGTGGTTAAATCATGAGGCTTAATTTCGCTTATAGCTAATTTGAACGATTTCGATTTGGAACATTTTCATTGCACGTGTTGCAAACAATTTTTAATGTGGTAAAAATATATTTAATTCACAAAAGATATCAATAAACAAGTAAGGAAGTCTAAGTTCGTGTAAAACTGAACAATACATACCCAGCTGTACACTTGAAATGGCGTTGTTGTTTGTTTTGTGTGCTTAATTGTGTTACAAGGCTGCGCAAGAATACATATACATATGGTTTTATTCTGAACTAATTTTTATTCGAGTTATGGCTTCCGAAACATACAAAATTGCTTAGTCATAAAAGGGACGGTGCCACGCCCATTTTTTTTCAAATTTGAAGTTTTTCTTATTTATTGTTATAAATCCACTTGGCAAATGAAACACCATTGATATAAAGCTCTTTTTTGCAAAGATATGGGCAACTCCCCAAAACTTTTACTTTTTCGGGTACTCGGGTTTTACACACGGGCAAAAAACTTAAGGCCATAAAAGGGTACAAGGACATTAAGCTTGACCTTTTGACTATCCGATCTGATGATTTAAAAAATCAAGAAAGTTGATAGTAAGTTTTTGCAGAACTTCGAAACGTAAAAAACGTGGATTTTTACACTTTTTCAAGCGATACCCTTGATTATTTTTTTTGAATTTTTTCGATAAAATTGTGAGGCTTCGCTGAGACGCTATGGAATTTAAACTGAATGTTTCTTTTGAGACGGAAATTCTAAAAGTATGGGCAAAATGAATGTGCCCCTCCAATACTCAAAACTATCATCACTCAAAGTAGCGATACTTTTTTTTTTGTCATTTTCAATATTGACAGTTTTTTACCTATAGCTTTTTGAGGCAACTGGGTATTGAAATTTGGATTATGCACGATAATAGCATATCAGGGACTAAAAACACCTGGGTCTTCAAATTCGATGTGCCCCTTTCAGTTTTGAAGGTAGAGGCAGAAAAGTGGAAGCACTTGGTTGCGTAAATTTTTTTCAGGAGCATGTTTTTTTGTGGGCACAGCTACAATTTTACTTTTATCACTTCATACTCGTTTGTTATTTTTTTTCTACACCACAGTGGTATACCATCAATTGCCTCATGTTGGAATATTCTCGCAAGGAAAGTTATTCATGTTTGTGCATGGGGCAAATATACGAAATTTCCGACAAAAATTGGCAATTGTCAAAAAGTGTAGAAATTTTTTTTTTGTTTTTGTAAACCAGGTTTTATTTAAAAGTAAATGAAAAGAAAGACACATTTGGTACAAAAATTTAAAAAAGAAAAAACACTTTTTGACGATTGTCAATTTTTGGCGAAAATTTCGTATATTTGCCCCATGTACAAACATGAATAACTTTCCTTGCATGAATATTCCAAGATGAGGCAATTGATGGTATACCACTGTGGTGTAGAGAAAAAATTAACAAACGGTTATGAAATATTTGACGGTTACCCGGTTTCATATTTTTGGCGATATCTCTAAAACCGGGTTTCGGGTATCAACAAAATTTTACCTAAATATACCCCACATAGATATGTACATCCTGATAAAATTTCAACACAATCGGTTAAGAAGTATTTAAATAAGTAAAAAAAATTAAGGTTTTCCGGGTTTATATTTTTATCAATATCTCCAAAACCGGATCTCCGGTATTAAAACTTTTTTACCTAAACATACTTCGTTCACATATCTATATGTTTTGAAAGTTTCAGAAGAATCGGTAGAAAGGTGTTAAAATAAATGTGTTGCAAACTTTGCAATAAAAAATATTCGGCAGTTATCGGTTTTTTATTTTTACCGATATCTACAAAACCGGGTCTCGTGTATCAAAAAAATGTTACATAGCTAACAGCTGTATATATCTCCATATTTGGTTAAAATTTCTATATAATTGGTACAGACGTTTTGATATAAATGTATATTTAACACTGCGACCTCAGTTTATATATATATTTTGCTCGACCTTTTGACTATATCTTCTTCAGGCATTATGTAAGACGAGTAACGGCGATGCACTATAACTCCAATTTACCCCTCAATGTTCCTAACAAAAAGATATTTGCGTGATACCAGGTTTCAAAAAAATGTTTTATCTCCTAAAAAACCAAAGTTTGGCGGATTTCCCCATATATCTTATTTTATTCGTCTACGACCTTTTTAAAAATCTTTTATATAAAAGTGGGCGTGGTCCTTAGCCGGTTTCGTTAATTTTTCCTCAAAGCATTCCTTATAGTAAAGGCAACCTCTCTGCCGAATTTTGTTACGATAGGTTTAACGATTTTTGATTTATGATTAATAATATTTGTAAAATTGATTTTATCAGAAGTGGGCGGTGCCACGCCCATTTTAAACATTTTTTTCAAATTTTTATCAAGAGTCTCAATATCAGTCCACACGTCAAATCTCAACATTCTAGGTGTATTATTTAGTATATAATAAGGTTTTTTGTGTTTTCCAAAATGTTATATATATATAAAAGTGGGCGTGATTACCATCCGATTTCGCTCATTTTCAACACCAATCTATTCTGGGTCGTGTACCAAATTTGGTGAAGATATCTCAATATTTACTCAAGTTATCGTGTTAACGGACAGACGGACGGACGAACAGACATGGCTCAATCAAAATTTTTTTCGATCTGATGATTTTGACATATGAAAGTCTATATCTATCTCGATTCCTTTATACCTGTAAAACCAACCGTTATCCAATCAAAGTTATAATACCCTGTATACTAGTACAGCTGGGTATAAAAACACATACATTTTTTCAGTTTCTCATTATCATTATTTTGTTATCAGCTTGTTTCGAATTTATGGTACTTTCATACGCAAAAAGATTTATTGATAATATCACGAGTTTCAGTAATGACTTCTAAATGAGCAATTATTTTAATTATACACCAACGACAATATTTTCATATATGTAGGTAGCTGATTAGGAACTATTTATATCGCACATTGTAACGCCATCAGATAAGCACGAAGCAAATGCCATTATGTGTGGAATTGTATTTTGTTCATAAACGCCAGTAAACAAATGAGCCCAGGGACCGCTAGCAAATACAGCCACATCGTCACCTCCATGCGTTTCCGAATCAAGTGGTGCAGTAGCAGGAAAAGTTTCATGAATATCCCCAGTCATAAGTAATGTCGGATCACGACGCTCATGATTCTCAACATCATAGAACTTCGCATAACTTGGTCCATTGGCATAGCTGAGCGACAAATATGGTTTGTCATCAAGAGGAGTTTTGGGTGCGCTACCAAAGATGTCACTGGCACGATACTACAATAATAAGAAGAAAATACAAAAACTATTGAAAATGAGGGAGCTCACAGTTTGACCTCAAATGTTATATACCCAGTTGTATGCTCTAGACGTAAAGCTAAAGCATTTTTTGCTGTTTTTGCAAACATTTTTTGGACAATTTTTTCTAAATAATTTTGATTAACTTTTCCGGGACTTCAATCTAGGACCTTAAGCTTGGTGGAAGAACATGCTCCTTCAATATCACACACGAAGTTTTGTTAAGTGTAGAAAACTCCCTGAGGAAGGTACAAAATGTTACTAAAACGGGTGTGCAGATTAGAGAAGATGTTTTTTTTGCTCCGTACTAAGCCGCAGTGAGAGAAATGGCCAAAATGCAATTAAACTCTCTTTTTGGATTCTCAATATGGGAACTATGGCTCCAAACTTCTGCTTTTACTTGACTTTCCGTATTGCTACGGAAATCGCTGTTATATACTTTCTTCACTTTAGTTCTTGGGAACATTTCTCGGCACATATCATTTAGGAGCCCCGAAACCGAGCCATGGCACCTGAACCAGAGCCGCATCAAAAGGTGTGTCTGAGGAAATGTAATAAAGCTTCATTGAGCCACTTGTTTTCCTTCATCACCTTCATTGTCGACTACATCTTCTTTTAACCCATACGTATGTTTCTCAAGGTTCCTTTCTACTTCGCCTGCTTGTATCGTGCTTTGATTGCCACACGTCTCTCTGTCAGCCGCGAAAATGCCTTAGCCGCAAAAAATTTTTCCGTCGTCGTCCCGCATGGGGTTATTACCTCAAGCTTTGGTATAGTGGCATCTACTTATTGTCGACTACTTCTAACCAAGCGCTGGTACCTTGATTTTGGAACTTTCAAGCCACCTCCTCTAGCCCCATAGTCACTACTGTTTTGTTAAAATTTGTATCCTATCGTGGACAGCCATACTCACAAGTCAAAGATAAGCTTTTCCTAGAAAGCCATACTCTTAGTCTTTCCTCATTTCATCATTTTCATCACAATTATTTTCCTAATCTGTCTTGTAGACGCAATTATTCTGCCTCACGGCTCTATTACTTGTTGATTTTCGTCTCATAAAAGCAGGTATATTGCTTTTCCGCGATCGCAGACTTTTCATTATACACGAAACTTCGTGCACCTTCTTCTTCTTTTTCCTATAAGGGGACTCTATGAAGGTTGTTGGGAGTTTTATCGAAGTTGATGGTCCTTCGATGGATGTAAATCCCGTACGTTAAAGAGAATAACACCATTATGGCACAAGCTCGATCATCTCCGGAATGATGTGTTATGAGCACCTCGAAACTGCTAGGCCATCCAACCCCTACTTACGAGTGGAATTTGGGATGGCCAGAGCCGGGCCTGCAAAAAAAAAACGAGACTCACCCCGCATAGGTGAGATTTGCAATTGCGTTGGAAACATAAAAATTCCGCTGGAAATCCCTTGACAGGATTGCGGTACACGACTCCTCTTATCTTCTTATATCGAATTCATTATCGAAGGTTTTGCGCTGTCAATTTCTTGTCAGTGAACTGCCTTCGACGTGCTTCCAAACCCTCGCGGTCGTCCACGGCTCCGAGGCGATGTACAATTCCTACTGCTGCCCGTGGCTCTCTTCTGTCTATACATCGTACATCAGACTAATGTCAGAATCATCATTTGGAGCGATCCTATCTCTTTTGTACTAAACACATGTGGATAAGGTGGTGGTGCTGTGGTATGGTCACCTTACTTTCTGAGGCTGTACCTATGCAGCGAAAAACGTGGATGCAAACAGCTATAAATCTATACCGTATAGGAAAAATTCAGTCATTAAAAACTACCATTATGTGAAAAAGGAACATTGTGTGAAAATGCAACTGGGTATAAAAATTATGAAAACTCTGCAAGAGCGTATCGAATTACTCACTTGGTAACCAGCATAGGTGAATGCATGTGAATGATCAGCTGTCACTACAATCAAAGTATCCTCCTCGCTGGTCAACTCTCGTGCTGCTTGTATGGCTTTTGAAAACTCGACGGTTTCGTCCAATGCCAAACGTGCCATATTCTTATGATGTGCCGTATCGATGCGTCCACCTTCGACGAAAAGGAAGAAGCCCTGCTGTTTTTTGCTTAAGAATTCCAACGCCTTGCGGGTCATTTGCTCTAGTGTAGGTTGTTTGGTGTATTCGTCTGTTTCCAAATGATATTGCAAATGATTATCAGCAAAAATACCAAGCAAGCGATCATAATTATTCAATTCCAAATTATTTAATTCGCTGATTGTTTCTACAAAGGCATTCCTCGCACTTTCTTGCTGATATTGTGCAATTAAATTGAGACCATCACTGCGTGTACCATTCATATAAAGGCTTGCGTCAATGAAATGTTTCTTACCACCGCCCATCATAACCGAAAGCTTACTACCATCCTCACCATTTATTAGCTGATATGCAATATCTGGCACTTTGCTGTCAACACCGCACGATGCTTTCACCTCGCTATCATCTTCCCAATCACGTTCGGAGACGTGCGCATAATTGCCCGCTGGTGAAGCATGTGTGATTCTAGTTGTTGTTACAACACCAGCCGCCTTGCCAGCATCCATGGCCCATTTGGCGATCGAGTAAACATGATTTGTGGTATTTAGCACACTTTCACAATCTTCGCGTTCCACTTGCCCGCACACACCAATTGTACCTTTAATAGCTTTAACACCGCACAAGTATGCTGTGGCAGTTGTTGCAGAGTCAGATACTATGCGATCTACGCAATACGTTTTCGATAGTCCAGTGTAGGGAAATTTCTCAAATGCTAAATATTTCTCTTGACCACCGATTAAGTTACGCGCAGCAGTATGCGTGGTCACGCCCATACCATCACCCAAGAATAAAATCACATTTTTAGCTTTGTTTGTATTTAATGTTTCAGCCAACTTAGCTTTGATGAAATCTTTGCTTTGATTGTGCCAATAATCATTGGTATCCTCACCATCAACTGTACCCGTGAATTCACGTCCTTTGGGTGTAATGAAATTCGGATGCATGCGTTTATCGCGACATTCTTCATCATCGCGTCCGCAAGGTGGTAGTGAATAAACTGATGCTACGATGACGAGAATAAAAGCCAAAGTGGCAGGAATAAGTCCGCGCTGTGCGAATGACATGAGCTTCAGGGCTTTGTGTTCAATAGTGACTAAAATAAAATTTTAAAAATATTTGTGGTAATATAATATCTGGATCGTCAAAGTGACCATGCCTGTGATTTACATTTTAAAAGTACTTGATAAGTAGTTCAAATGACATGTATTCAATTTTTATGTTTGTAATAGGCAGATAAGATTATAGCCGTAATTTAGGTGTTGTTGTATTGGACCCATCAAAATTGAGCATGTGCAATAAAAGTGGACAGCTAAGTTTAAAATAAATATAATAATTTTTCGGCTTCTGTTTAATCAAGGCTTCGACATTCCTAATTCAATGAGATTCTGTTTTATTAAGGAATCCAACTATCCTATTGCGAGTCCCACCAGTTCTAAACTGGCGTAGAATTTCGCACACGGCAACAGTTCCAATTATCTGATGGGAGTACACGGCAAACGTATAAGAATCACAACGAATGATTTCTGTCGAAGCTGCAGGAACGAGGAGGAGATAGAAAGCGGTGAAAATTTCATCTGCAGATGCCCTGCTCTAGCGCGGGCATGCGTAAAATGTCTGAATAAGCACTAAATTGGCTTTTTAGTGGACTTAAGTTTGGCTGAAATTTACGCTATATTAGGCATACAAATTGTTTTAACTTTTTATATGTCTAAAGTAGGAAGGGTATAAACTCACTCAGTTGTATAAAAAGTGGAAAACTGGCCTAAGACTGCCCCAAGGCCTTACTAGGTGTCAGCCACTATAACCTAACCTACCAATTAAAGCCAGTTAGTTTAGCGAAGGAGGCTTACTTGAATGTCAAATCATGTTTATATCATTAAGAGCCAATTAAGTAAGTAAGTAAGAGTTTGTTCATTGAGGAAGCATAATTTCTTCCGACCGAGGTTTTCCCTTTGAGGCATACTCTCCATATATTTTGTATTGACAAGTACAACTTATTAAATACACTCAAAACAAATTTGCTAAAATTTGTTGATAATGATATTTTCAGTTTCATCATGGCCACCCTTCTTAATTTTCATCCCTGTTAACATGTTTTTCTAAGAGGTCGCTGAAAAATTATTGGCTTAATGCAAAGAACATGGCCTTTCCAAAAACTATGCTTAAAAACTTTTTTCTGTTAACCCACGATATATTCCTCTCTGCGCTCTATATGTACCCTTTATATTTAAAAAAAAAAATTGAAAAAATCCGTAATGATTGTTCGTTATCTTTAAATCTGCAGGACCTACCTAAGTTTTGTATGCACAGTTTTATTACCTTTTAAAAGCTTCAAACCGTTTTGGAATTGCTCAATTCGTTCTTGAGATATATATGATTAAGTCGACTCAATTTTTTTTTTTTTTTAAAAACAGCAATTCGTAAATATCTCAAAAACGTTACCATAGAATTAAAAATAACCTCGATTTTGGGAATCGGGGGGTGATTTTACATAGGAATTTCATAATGGCGTCTCTGGTGCAGAAAAAAACTGGAATTTGTGATCCAGTGCTATCTTATTTTTTACAAATTTAAGTGCCACCCTTATGTAAATTGATACTAACTCTGCTATTTGCTATCTAATCCGAATTGAATTCTAATCGAAACCCCATTTTATTGTTGTTTGTTTTACTTTTTCAGAAATATGTCAGCGAACTATCAACAGTGCGAGATTGTGCCACTGAATGCGTCGAGAAAGGTAAGAACAATAAAAAGTTAATGTTTTCAAAATAAGTGTAAAATATATGTAAAAAAACTAGAAAGTGACTTAAATTTTTTTATTTTATAAAAAAAAAATTTCGTTTCAGAAATTTGGGAGACACAAACCTATTGCTGCAATACAGATGGCTGTAATGGTTCCAACAATTTGCAAATCTCAAAACCACTGTTATTAATACCGTTAATATATTGTATTTACAAGTCGCTGTTAGTGACTCTGAATGAGCGACATTAAATGGCGCGGAATGGTGCGATGAGAGCGTAAAGAGTTAATGTTATTAATTATAATGGTTATATAATAAGGCGCAAATAAAATGGGGAATGGAAACGAATATAAAATATTTAAATAAAGAAATAATTTACTTTAATGTTTAACTAAACGAAAAGAAAAATTTGGATAAGCTTGTTTTATTTTCAATTTTAACTATAGTAAGCTTTAAATTATATATTTTGTAAATTAAAATTTTCATTGAAGAATTTAATATTTAAAAATAAAAACAATGTACGTAATTTTTTCAGTTTTGATATTTTTTTTAAGAATTTTTATTTTTTTTTTTTTAATTTTTAGCAGCTGTGCACTTTTGCTCATTGAAATTCTTACTTTTTAATAGTCTTCCCAAGCGTTTTAGTAGCAAATATTGAAAAGCGAAAATTTATATATATATGCAAAATTAATTAGCAAGGAAAATAGTAATATATTTAAATACTGAAAAATATATAGTATTAAATAACTTAATACAAATATTCGAAATCTATGGTTATAAGGAATCAAGGGGCAAGTTACAACAAATTCTAAACACAATACAAAATGCAACAAAAAAAAAAAAAAAACATGCTTGCATACGCATACATACATACATACATACATGAAAAATGCAATTATGCAAAAATTAACAATACCTGCGTACCAAAGAGTTTGAATCTTTTTTTTAAATTAACAATGTAATATAAAAAGTAGTTTACGATTTGCTTACTTTTTTCTTGATAAAGAAAAATACATAACCCAAAATGTTGTGCAAGTATATACACTTTTTTTCTATCGAGCATACTTTAGGGTGTTTATTTAATTCACAGTTGTGTACTATCGCCATAAATATTGCGCTATCAATCGCCCCACTGAGTTATATTTTGGGGCAAGTAGGGGCGATTGCTTCCTAGCAATATATGAAATCTCAGAAACTGCTTCTTTTTTTTTTTTTAATATTAAGTAGTTAAATATTTTTATTATTTTTTATGAATTTACTTTTATTCGCGCCATTTTTATGCATTTACACTTCAAAAAATTTTACACTTACAAAAAATCTCGTGCGGAATACACAAAAATATACAAAATTTACTCACACTTTCTAAATTTGACATAAGAAATATTTCAAGCTAATAGGTAACTTGAAATTCCATAGTGCATTCCCATTTTTAAATTGTAAGTGATATAGTAGCGATTTCTATATATAAAACAAATATAAATGAAAATATATATAAAATGCTATTAAAAATTGTAGAAAATTAGGAAACATTAGTCTAAGGTTTAAGATAATACTTTAAAAAAAAAAACGCAACGAACTACGCCAAAATCTCTGATAAATTAAACAGTTTCCAAGGTTATGGACTCTACATGAATGCTTTGTTTAAAACGAAGAAGAAAAAAACAACCATTAACGGTGTTTTGATTATAGATTTCGAGCGAAAAGTTTAAGGTAGATTTTTCTCAAAATTACTATAAAGCTTATTGACTCTTGATTTAATTTTAACTATTTTTGTTTACCAAAATATAAATTTTAGTTGAGGTGAACTATTCCCATATTAGTGGTGTTCTTTTTCAGAAGCAAATATGGATGATACTGGAATGTGAGGTAAAATTTTCAAAGACTCCTCATGTTAGATTTTACTACCGCTTAGATCTCGATCCGACCGCAACAGCGCAAGATATTGAGAGGGTTTGTTATTCGTTCGTTAAAGTGGCTCTATCTGCTCAAGGTGCGCACTATGAACAGATCCACCTTGTTCTCAAGGAAAATACCTTTGCAGATGTCGTCATAACGTCGTTGTTGACTCGTTAAAGTTTAATACTTAACTTTGTTGAATCCTGGAGTACCCTGTGGAGGTGAGCGCGCTTGAAAAGTCGAGCCACGCGACCATAATTGCTCTGCTCATTTGGTGGCGACAATGAATTCTGTGAAGATGGCTCAAGTCTAAAGTATAGAAATTTTTCCATTCGTGCAGCTTATAGATTTTGTGCAGTTGTCTCTTGGGTTATTTTGCTACTTTAATCATTGCTTTCTAGTACATAACATATTTTTATGTTTTACTTAGGGGGAATTTTTTTTCAAAAAAGTGGTTGAATTTATTGAGTTATTTATTTAAATTCGCTTTAAACGTTGAAAGCATTGTTGGCATTGGTGCACTATACAACAACAATTCTTTTTTGAATTAAAGTATTAATAAAAACCGAAAAATGTCGAAATCGAAAGTTGGAGAACGAGCAAAGTTCTCTCACCAACAGCAATGAAACTGTACCAGAAATTCTAAATTATCTTTTGTATTAAAAAAAACCTAAAATTATAAAAAAATAATTAGAGTTATCTATATTACAAAATTTATTAAACATAAACAAAACAAAATTATAGATCTGTAAAAAATTGCAACAAAAAAGAACCTAAAAGTTACACGGAAAAGAGTAAATTGTATTGCGAAAAATGGTCATAAATGAAGGAAATCTGAGAGCTAAGTAATATGTAAAAAAATTTTTTAATTTATAGATGATTGCATATCTGCAAAACGAAAACTAAATACTCACACAAAAAGTGCATCACACCATTTCAATATATTAAAAATTAAAACCAAAAATATTAAAAGCACATACTTTTATATTAGATACAAACTCAAGGCTTTCAAAAAACTAAAAGTTAAAAAAATAGTTGGAGCATTTTAAAGAAAAAAGCACATCAAAATATAAACACACATACACACAAACAAATTGAAAACATAAAAGTGCATTAACCATCGAATCATAAGCAACCAAACATTCTTACAAAAAAAAAAACAAAAAGAAAAAATACACTAACAAGCAAACCAACAGAAACAGAACAAAAGGCAATTAAGAAAAAAATAAATGTATAAGTTCCTTAAATTAACAGCGAAATAGGTAATAAAGAAAAATAAAGCATAAAGAAGGCAGAATATGCACTTGAAAAGATATCATTATCAAACAAAACAACAATAATAGCAACATATAAAACAGTAAGAAAAGTGTATTTATATTATATTTACAAAATAAGTTTTTCTTTATTTCTAAGGTAGCAACAAAAAAGGTTTCTTTTGAGCTTTTTTTATTCAATTATAAAAATCAAACTTTTACAATTTGAAATGCGTAGAGAAATGTTTTTCAAGCCGCTCCGATAAATAGAGTCCAATATTCAAGGGCGACGTTTGATTTAGATGTGTTTTAATTGGAAGTTTCCTTGAAATATGTTTTTTTTTATTTTTCCCGTTTTATTATATTTTTTTTTAATATTAAGTTCTTATGCTGTTATACAAAGTATTTAGGCCTAAGCAAACGTCATAACAATTTAAAAATCTATTTATATAACAATTTAGAGACTTTAGTATAGAAAATTCCAAACCTTCATTATAATATTTGTTTGATACTAATAGCCCAAAGAAGTACCCAGAATTTTCGTCAAGTTTATAATAGGTCCAAATAGTGAAGAAGAGAACAAGGAGTTAGCAGTTTTACCTGATTCCCTATCTGCGGTTCGAGGGCGATCTTAAGGCCACAATAGAGGTGGACGTTTGGCGCAAGGGTGCTCAAATGGTGGACGAGGCGATACATGTGTACACAGATGGTTCCAAAGTAGTGGAAAGAGTAAGGTCTGCGGTATACTGTGCTGATCCGGAAATAAGGAGATCCCACAGGCTGCCGGATTACTGTAGCGTTTTTCAAGCGGAAATAGTAGCCGTAACCAAAGCAGTAGAAAGAAACCCTGGAAGAAAATAGCCCAAGTTGCAATCGTGTTAACTTTTATATTGACAGTTAAGCCGCAATTATGGCAATAATCTCGCATAGCACAGCATCTAAATGCGTGTTAGATTATAAGCAGTATACATCTATATGGGGTCCCAGGGCATATGGGAATAGATCGGAATGAAAAAGCGGATGAACTAGCTAAAAAGGGCGCATTCCTTGAAGCTTGCTCCGTAGACGTCCCAATTGGACTAGGCGAGATTAAGCCAAGGCGAGAGGTGCACATGATCGACCAAGCAGGAAATGCGTGGGTTCAAGCGCGGGGCTGTAAAGTGTCGAAGATTATGTGTAGGTCTTACAACCTTAGACTAACAAAGTTGCTTCTATCATTTAAAAGAGAGGACTGTAGACTCATGACGGGTGTTCTAACTGGACACTGTCTTCTGGCGTCACATGCCTTTAAATCAGGCTTGGCCAGTGATAGCATATGGAGAAAATGCGGGCTGGAGTAGGAAACGATCGTGCACGTTCTGTGCTTGTGCCCTGCGCTTGCCAGGCTAAGACTCCAGCTATAGGAGTTATACAGCTCTCAGATCTAGAGGCAGCAAGTGGCTTAAGTCCTAGGAAGCTTCTAGTATTTGCCAAGAGGACAGAGTTATTTTATAAATAGGTCCTGGTTTTTGATAGGGGCGCTTGCCAGGCTAAGACTCCAGCTATAGGAGTGATACAGCTGTCAGATCTAGAGGCAGCAAGTGGCTTAAGTCCTAGGAAGCTTCTAGTATTTGCCAAGAGGACAGAGTTATTTTATAACATAGGTCCTGGTTTTTGATAGGGTTTTTCAGTCTGGTTTTATTCTTTATTTTCAGTCCGGTCGATAAAACAAACTTCTGGTAGCACTACGGACTTATTCAGTCTATGTGAGGTCCTCATGGACCGGCCAGTTCAACCTAACCTAACCTAGTAGTTTTACAGCATCGTTGACGATATATTGGTACTGAAGACGGTCGAAATCAGATTATATCCAAGCCCACTTTCAAAAATGAAAAAAAGGACAATGCACTAACAAATACTGACGTGATGAAACTTGACGAGGCTAACTTTAGGATAAAAATATATTTTACAATTTCGTGAAAGGGGCGTAGCACCGCCCACATTAAGTAGAACAAAATCTAAAATCAAACGCCGATGATATCACTTTGAAATTTGATGGAAATATGGTCCTTGGTATTATATAAATATTTGAGCAAAATCTGATACAGACCCCGACTACTTAAAGAGGGTTGTTACAGTTTTAATCTTAACCCCTTACGGAGCTTCCTTTAAATCATTTCGTTCGTGACCTTTCTCTTTAAACGTTTCCTTAAAATATATGTAAGAGCAGACAACTGGGTAGATAATGTTCGGTTTCGTCGTTGGAACAAGTATGTATATTCGATACCTTTTATTGAGTATGAATATTAGGATTGACTCCTTGATCCAAGTATTTTAAACGATTATGGGTATCGATACTTTTTCTAAAAGTTCTGTCACTACTCATATGTAAATAGTTCTCCATTCAAAAACGTATGTATGTTGACTCTCAAAACGTAAAACTTACAGATATAGCGTCTTTACGCGGCTACGATGATACGTGCATGTGCAGTGTACCTTATACTCAATAAGTATTTACCGTTTTGAAATGAATATAGAATTTAAAAATTTTCCCTAATTGGCAAGCTGATAAATTTGTTTAAGTTAATAATTTCACTTCATTAACACACGCACACATCCATACAGAATATAGCCCATTCCAACAAAAATATTTCCCAAAACGCTCCTCACAGCGAAATTTCTGTTATAAAAGGTATAAAAGAAAGAAATTAAATTAAATGAAAGTACAGCAAGCTACAAAACCAAACAAAGCAAAAAAAAACAAATTAAAATGAATTGTAATGTGACGATATTTAATAAACCTTTATATTGAATTGAGTAAATTATATTGATTTCATTTTAATTCAACTACGAGCTTTTAAGCTGTGCATAGTAAATCTCTTATTTAGTAACTTACAAAAAAGTTGTAAAAGGAACAAGAAAAAAAAAACAAAAAATAATAATTGAAATTTATATTTGTTAAACACATTTTTTTATTATTATTGCGTTTTTATATACACATACATATGTAATGTATATAAATCTATATACAAGCGCATATATATACATACATACGCACATACAACTTGTAATATAATATTATGTAATTATATTGTGTATCATTATTGTATTGTTGTATTGTACGTATGTAATAAGTATGTATTTAATACATATAATGAGCATTACTGTTTCACAAAACAACAACAAATTATTAAATGAATATATACATACATACATATAACAAAGAAACAAAAAAAAATTTAAATTCATTTCCTTTTCCGCTTATTATCAGAATAATTAATTAATGACATAATTAACAATAAATGCCTAAAACGTTTGAACAGATTTAAATGAAACAACAAAAAACAAAAAATAATAATTCATAAAAAAAGCAACAATAAACAATAGCTGCAATAATACATACATACCTACTATTTATATTTAAAAACCTCACGCACACACGCAAATGCATAAATAAAAGGCAACGCGAAATCATTCAAAAGAAATAAAGGAAATTGAAAAAAAGGAAAAGATATTATGTATGAATGTATGTTAAGTTTGCTGCATACAAATTTATAAAAAAAGTGGAATTAATTATAATAAAAATAACATTTGTTAACACACACTCACACACATGCATATTCACTCACAATCGTAAAATTAAATAAATGAAAACAATTGTAACAAAATTCATGTAAAATGTTTAATTTAAAATTTAGTAAAATAAACTTAATTAAAACACGAAAAGTGCGGGATTTACTTTGTTTTTTTTTTTTTCATATGAAACTAGAAAGGTAAGTCCTTAGTTAGCATTCCCTTTTTAACGCGAATTCCTGCTTTAAGCTAGCGATAAAGGAGATGCACATTTAAAAATACAAATATTTTCAAAAAGCCCACGTTTTACTAGGTTTGAGCTGATTTGTTGATAGGCGGAATTTTGTTAAGCCCTGAAGAGTATTCACACTTTGAATAAACAAAAAAAAAAAAAAAAAATAATCATAGCCCTCACATATAAATTCGATTCATATGAAAGTGCCTGAATTTCAGACGAAAGTGCAAAGAGGAAGCACTTCCATATGAGCCAAGGCACTTCAGTATGATATCAAAATTTACACTAACAAATTGAGGCCAAAAAACTTTTCAAAAATATTTCAGCACTGAGAAAAATTTTAATTCAAAATTTATTCATTAAGGGGACCATTAAACATTTACATATTTTTTTTTTCCATTTAAAAATGTTTATAATTCTTTATATGTATTGTGATTTGTACCAGAGCTTACGATTTCTTTTCAACCACAAGCGAGATTTTCGAGACCCGCGAAATCGAGAACTCGACTTCTCGCGAGATTCTCGTGTCTCGAAGTACTCGTAAATCTCGCGAGCTGCTCGACGTAAATTTAATTGCTGTATGGACAGTATTTATACACTTGGTTTTTTTTACTTGTGAATTTTTTTTGATTATATTACTTTTCAATGACATTTAACTCAAAACATATTTATTATACATATAATTTTATCGAGAACAAGGCTTCTCGCGAGCTTCTCGACTTTCAATTCAGTCGCTGCATTGGTAGTACTCTATACATTTCGGTGTTTTTTAGTTGGGGTTTTGTGGATATTTTCGCTTATGCACCAGAAGAAATCGTAAGCTCTATATAAAACAGCAAATTAATCGATTAAATTGAATGCCCTGAAGCTCGCGAGCCTTACGAGTAATCCGAACCAGTGCGAGAAATCGTAAACTCTAATTTGTACCTCAATATAAAAGCTTTTGAACAGCCCTGATTATAACAAACATTTAGAAATTACAGATATATTACGTTGTTAACATTTTTAACACGTAAAAAAATTTTTTTTAAATTTTTTTAAAATTTTCGTTTTATATTTTGTTACGAGTTAAAATAGGATAGGACAGTTTTCTTCATAGGAAAAAGGACTCACTTTTATTTTCATCCAAAGAATTCGAATGAGTGTTAAAGTCATTACACAAACACCTAAAATGTTAATTTAGTTTGAAATAAGTTCCACGCCATGATGCAATAAACCAGACAGGTGAAGTAAATATTACAAAATGGAGTCGCATTCAACAATACTCGGCCACATAATTTTAAGTGTTGCTTCTTGACGTATCTGCAGCATTGATTTTTTAGTAGCATAACAAAATATTACTTTCATGCCTTTCTGATATATGAAGTAACATGAAGGAAAATAATGCCTGCGGTCTGTATTTCCTTTTCTTGAAAGGAACAGTTTTAGTCAACGGACCTGAATAGCTGGGTCTTGAGAGTATCTCATTGTCCACAGCTAAAGAATATGAAAACATACTGCTGGCATCAATGAGATAGGATGCTTGTAATACGAAAACTCGGCATCGAAGGTATGTGATTCAAAGACCAACATTTGTCTATGTAAATCAATCGGTTAGGTACGCTCACTGAGCATAAAGAGGTAGCTGGTGTAAAAATATATATCGGCATAGGTTTTAGAGCTGTTAGATTTACCTGATTGCAAAAAAAACTTTTGGCTTATCAGAACTTTATTTTAAACGCTTTGGCTAACCCTGAAAATGTTGTGACAAACATGAAATACTGCCAGAGCAGTATGACCAAACCTGAAATAAATTGTTCTGACTTTTTCTATCTATCCACCTGCCTGTGGTCTGTCTAAACCTCTTCCTTTCTTATTTCCTCTCCCACCTGCATTTTCGAGTTTACCTAAATCAGCTAACTCAATTCCCCTATCCCTTTAATTCTTCCGTAAATCTTCCCGTTTTTCCTCTTACTCTTCCCTCTCTTGCCCTTATCAAAGTTTAACTTTCACTATTACTCTTAATCTTCTCTTTATTCTTGATCTTACTGTTAACCTCTTTTTCAGTTTTGTCTCAAGCCAGTACCCTTTATCTTACTTTTACTGTCACTCTCCATCTCACTTTTGTTCTCTTCACTTTTCTGACTTCCCTCAAACTTGAGAAGAATGCAAGAGTGCGCGATGAAGGTATTCATATTTATTAATAAAGCCATATTTACTCAATGAAAACGTTTTGATGAAAAATGCTATTAGACTGGTAGAACAGAAAATATGCAGAAATTTCTACCTATTATTACATTTCACACCTGAGCGGAATCTACGAAATAGAGTGGCAAGCCCATTTTCCCTGCCGCGGAGGTGCTCTGTGCTATATCCAACCTCCTGCCTCACCGTAATTTCTTTAAAACATTTGCAGCTTCTTGCCCTTCTGTGAGATACCACGTGCGTTGGTATCTCACAGAACTTTCGCCGTATGCCAGCATGGAATAAAGACGCCGACCAAAGTCTATGCCACTTCCATTTATGTTTTGGACTAGGCAACGGAACTTCACCTGCCCCAACTACCGGCACAAACAATAGGCAGACTAAGATTCCAGTCGCCAGTGCCGCAGTGACCCACGCTACCTCACCTCATCCGTCCCTTGAACGCCTAGTGCATAGTGCCCTTAAAAATTCACAATTTCAATTAGAACAAGCTTAGCAGTAAGACAATATAAAGCGGCATAACATCCGCATTGCTGTGCTCCTAACCGCAAAATCATATCTCTGAATCTGCTATGGCTATATAATCTATTGAAAACATTGAAAAAGAGGTGGTGCTTTCATTTTTATTGCCCACTGGGAAGTACTCACTTCGCATTTCGACATTGACAGATTGATCAGATATAATTGCCCGGTCACATAATGCATCATATCAGGTACCAGAATAAATGAAATTTGAGCTGCGATCACTGCCATGAGGACCGTACAGGCTTCCGAAGCTATCGAAAACGGCAGAGCCTACAAAGCTTTGGGCCTCGACGCTATGATGGGATATTGGTTGATAGCTGTCCAATTGTGTGATAGCTGCCCAATTAAGGAACAGCTCACTTGGACACTTTTATGTTGGTACGTTGTGTTACGACATACTTTAGCAGGGAAATTGGCTTCCAACTACTAAGCAAGTTTTGGAGTTACCAGCGATGACGTCCTGTTCAGAAGCATAGAGCGAGCGGTCACTAGTTTCAAAGTGAACATGTCTCATTTCGCGAGTGCATGCACGGGTTAAGATATCAGCCCTACAATTACTAACATTCCTTGAATTTACGATGGCAGAGCTTGACGCTTTGATAGTCACCTGAATATTTGAGCAGATGTTCAATTCCACATCAATTACAACCTCCTTTGTAATTTTTGAGAAGTGAAGCAGGAAAGGTTAGGAAAGCAGCCATTTAAGAAGAATCATGTTGTGGCGAATGTTGACGTCACTAGGATGTTAGTAAATAATCACGCAATAACAAAAACATGAAGCAGCCACTCTTATGAGCATGTACATATTAAAGCTAGCAACACTTATGTACAAGGCAACGAAGAGATATCTCACACACACACACAGCCGAAATTGTTAGACACACATACACGCACATATAACTAAATTACCAAGCAGGAGATTCAACAGTTCTGGAAGGTGAAATTTTTAGACCTTTGGAGAAATTTGCGGACGAGGCAAAATAGTGTATAGAAGCAGCCCAAGCTGAGTAATAACGAATCAGTTTTGATTTAAACACGCTGTTGGTTGTGAAGTACTACTCCCAAAGTTACAAAAAATAAAAACCAGTTTGCAATATTGAATATTGGAGTGATTTATTCAACAGTTTAGCGATTCGAACGTTAGCAGAAGGTTGCATAATAACCAGAAATACCCAGAATTCGTTACGATATCATTCTACTCTTTTCAGTTAATATGATGCCTAATATCACCACCAATCCAGCGGACCAAACAAAAAAAGAACCATTTTTGATTCAATACACCAAAGTGGCAACCCTGTCTTAAATGGCTTTTTTGCTGATTTAATTGATTGGTGAATTGTTGTTATCGCTGATGTCTTGCCATTGCTAAACAATTGATTCAGTGTTTGTTGTTATTGTTTGCTAACACTTCACGCACCAACACGATACTTTTGTTGTAGTTGAAGCAGTTTACAGCTGCTAGCATAAAATGTTTTCGCGCGTAACTGTATAATCCGGATAATCTACGCGTATCTCTTTGTGTGTTGCGTCACTAAAAAGAATCGAAAAATAGAATTTGTTTTGTGGAAAGTTTCAGACTTTAAAATTTTCAGTGATGAAAATTCTTACGTTAAGCTAATTTACGAAAAATGACGGGAAATTGTTTAACAGTAAAACAATTAGTAAATTTAACTAATTAAGTAAGTAAGTCAAATATTTGGGGATTGCTGGGAGTTCTTGTATTGAAAACATTAGGTCATTAGACGGAGCCCGAAATATGCTCAGCACGATTCAAGGTTCCTATAAGAAGGTCTCACCATTGTCCCCTATGATGATAACTGCGTTAAATATTATCTCCCAGTCTTTCCAGTTTTTTTCACTTCCCATAACCTGACATTATCAGCGACCTTATTGAAATCGTGGTATGGTGGTAGTGTGCTACGCCTATCACACCGAAGATCCTGGGTTCATGCTCCGGGCAAAGCAACATCAAAATTTAAGAAAGACGTTTTCTCAATTATCAAAAATTTTTCTAAGCGGGTTCGCCGCTCGGCAGCGATTAGGCAAGTAATCCGAGTGTATTTCGGCCATGATAACTTTTCTCTTCTCTCAGAAAAATAATCTGCCCTGCAGACGCCATTCAGGGTCGGCATAAAACATGTAGACCCCATCCCGCCAATTTCTAAGAAAAATGAAAAGAAGCACGCCGCAAATTGGAAGAGAAGCTTGACCCAATATCTCTTCGGAGGTTATCGCGTCTTACATTTATTTATTTATTTATGGACATTGTAACATGGATGCAACAAACGTCAGTACTATTGGAAATCCACGCCGATGGCATTACGCCACCACCTTGAAGAAGACGCACTTCCATGAACATGCAGCACTAATTGCATCTAAGATACAGAGCCGCAACAAAATCATCAAGTCTCTCGATGGCAGTACTTGAGGTAAAACAAAGAAACATTGCTAATTTATAAGGAAATTGTCCATCCGCGCATTTTTACGTATTGCTGGTATGGTCATTGAGATTTAAAGAAACAAACTGGAGGAAGCTGCAGCCATGTCAAAATACTGCTCTCAGAACAGCCACGGGATGTCTCCCTAGGACAACTGAACATCATTTACACTATACACCATAAAAAATCCCCATTAAAAAGGGAAATGAAATGCCAAACTAGAAGATTCTGGTAAACGTACGGATGGCGTTGTAGGGCCCTCGAGGATGTAATTTTTATTTCTAGACGGCGGGTACTTCCAGGGTGTAGAAACATAACCTTTTGTTTAAGTGAGAAGATAGTTTTTTTTTTCTGGAAGGAAACTAGACAAAAAACCAATAGAAATCATGTCTGAAAGATTAAAAAGAAAAGGCGGTGAAAGACCGAGGCGTTCAACTCCGTGGCGTATTCCGCTAAGAACGAAAAAATACCACCTAGTAGCATATTTTCAGGAATTCCTAAATTACAGAGGGAAAACTTCTCCGATCTCTTAAATGTATATAGCGATGTAGCAGAGGATTGTGGTGTTCTCCAAACCGACTAAGATGACTGTTTGCAGAGTTATTCAAATGCGGTGTCGAGGAGTTGGTAAAGCATATTCATGTCTCTGCAGAATATAGTCAGAAGACTGACTAAAATCTTTACCCAATCGACAAGTAAGTGGTCCTGTTAACTGCGCCAGCTATCGTGGAATAAGCCTTATTAGTATCCTATATAACTTTATTTCGGTAGAAAAGATATCTGTAGTACACGATTTTAGCGCAAAGGAAAAGATTTGAAATATAATGAAATGTATCGGGGATAAAAACGAGTGCATTTTAATAGTGTTAATAAAGGAGCTGCTATTTGGAACACTTACCTCTTAGCTAGAAGGATAACGAGCACAGTTTTATCACCTCCCAATCGTTTAAGAGCACCTAAGATAACTATCCACTTGCATTTCCATTTGTTCATTTATTCAGAGCTTAAAAGTTTGCTTAAAAATTATGTCAAGCTAAATAAAGACCAGCATTACTGCCAAAGCTCAAAGACCACCTTCATTTTCCTCATCCCCATTACACGCCCGCTTCAAGCATTTTAAATACCAAACTACTTACCACTGAAACTAGTTAATTAACTAACGACCACATTAAATGCCAAATTAGCCTCAAGAGGAACACATCTAAGAGGCTAAAGCTAAAGACAGTTGCATGAAGAAAAGAAATGGCAAAATACGAAAAAGTAGCTGGCTATCTATGTATGTAAATGTAGCTTTGGAGGTATATACAAAGAATTGAAATAGCCATAAAAGTATTGTTACAATTGTAATAGAGCAACAGAGGGAGCACGAAAGGGTTAAAAAAAATATAAAGAAATGTTATTGGGCACAAAAAAAAAATGCTTCAAGTGTTGTTAATGATGTCTCAAGTGTACATTTTTTTAGTTCCATGGCTTTGTTCGTTTTAGTTATTTGCTATAAAAATGTTTTTGTGGCATTTTACAATTTTCTTGGTATTTCTTATTCACTTGCGATTTGTCGTAGCAGAAAGTGCAGTAAATAAAATGCCGCTTTCAAGTGGATGCTTCCAACTCTAATCAGTCCAAATATAACAAAAGGGCTGTGTGAAAACGTGCGGCTTATATTCGCAATCAAGTAAAATTTTGTTTCCTTGTCCATGCTCAAGTTGAAAGCGCGCTTGGTTTATTTGAGCAATCAGTCGCTTACTTTTGACTATGGCCTTTGTTGTATCTTTTTAATAGAAGTAGATTAATAAATAAATATCAAGACATACTTTTGGTTTTGAAGATGATAGTGGGCATTAAATATAAGATAGCATTATGGCGAATTAAAATTTTCAGCTTGTCGTAGATGACATAAATCCGCAGCACAACTAGATGATGACGTGGGAGTTGGACTGGGAGTTAGAGTTTATCGAGGGAGTTAGAATGGGAGGTAGAAGAAAAATTAGAAGTTTATAGAGATTAAAGAAATAAGGAATGGACAGAAGTAAGAAAGCGACATGGAAGATAAAAGATAGTGGCATAAAGAGTGACAGCCGCAATGTAGACAAACCAATTATCGGCGGGACAACGTCTACGAGGTACGCTAGTTACCTTTAAAGATGCTAATAGAGCCAGCTTCGGGTAGTTTACAAAGAGTTACTTTTCTGCTGCTTTTTTCCTACTGAAGCCCGACAAAGGTGAACGTAAGTTTTGCAAGATCACCGATTCGACATTTTCACGCTCTATATTCGCTCGTGGAGTGGGAGAAACACTGATAAACTTAACGACAACTAAGCGCGCAACACCTCTAAGTTCAAGCACATCATTTGTAAATAAAATGGCTTGTCTACCAATACAAACTAGCCAAATTGGAAGAGCATGCTAGGAATTTCAACTTTTCGGGTGGTGCTGATAAACTCTGGTCAACCGTGAAGCTCTTGCAAAACACGATTAAATAGATATTAATTGCTTTCAGCGGAAAGAGTTTTGTTAGCTCGGAAAAATGCCTCAAGCACTTTCACCAATATAAAAACAACGTGCATACAAATTTGCGGGACGGGAGCTACTTTTTTATGTTGACTCCGAACGGAATCTGCAACACAGATGATCTTTCACTGAGAAGCGTTTTATGGCAGAAATAAAGTGCGTCTCACAACTATAGCACACATTTTTGCTTAGATAACTAACTGCTGAGAAATTTTTGGGATACGCAATAAAAAAACTAGAAAAATTTGAAAAAAATACAGCTGTTTATCCTCTTTCGTCTCAGAAACTGATTTTTCAAATTACTATCTTCCATTAATGTTAACGTCATGCAAAAGAGTGCCCTTATTATGCATGAGAAATCGTTTCATAACTATAGCATATTAAAAGAATTGTCTAAAATTCAAGTTTTTTTCATTTATTAGATTTCCATTTTGTTGAATATATTTAAGAATTCTATTATACATAGAATTTACCAAATTTAAAAGGAAATTATCCTCCAGTTGCTTCCATTTATCCACAATGGCCCACTTCATTTCTTTTCTGGCGCTAGATTGGTGATTTTCGGCATAGATTTTACTGGCTAATAATCCCGATATATTTGCCATGTGATTTAGGTCGGGAAAACAAGCTGGACAATCCAAAACATTCACTCTATTTTCAGAAACAATTTCTTTTGTCTCGCAGCTGACAGGTATGGGTGCATTGTTCTAGTGAAAAGTCCACCGTTTTTCACTACTTGCACATAAAAAGGGAAAAAGAATGATTTGAAGAGCATTTACGTAATGCGAACTCTTCATTTTTGAGCTCAAAAACAGCAGCTTTAGTACGGCATCGCCAGAAAATGCTTCCAAAACCATCAACGACCCACCTGGAAGATTTGCCTTTGTTTTATTTTTTTTTTTATTTTTTTTTATTTATTGCCCAAAAAATTACATTGGTCTGTACTATAAACTAAATTTTCTGCGTTGGTATTATAGGTTTTGTAACGTCTATGATAATAAATTGTTTTGTTATTTTTATTTAGTAGAGAATTGTTTTTTAATATTTTTAAATATATTGGAGATAAAAATCTTTCTGTCAAGGGTAAAGATATTTCTGTTCTCTTTGACAAATATTTACTGATCAATTCGTTTTCTAAGTATGTCATTCTTTCAACAAATCTATCTGAGGATTTAATTAAAAAAGAATATATTCGTGAAATTTTACATTTTACATATAAAACTTTATTGGAAATTCTCTTCGTGAAGGTGCCCGTTCTGTATGGTAGGCGGTTGAGCCCGCTACAAAGTCGCAAGATATATCGCTCAAATCGTCTGAGTCTCTCCATTTGGCTCGACGAGATATTAAACCATATAGGATGGGCATATGAGATTATTGGTCTTATTATTTGTTTATATATATTCAACTTAATACAGTTTGAAAGGCCAGTCTGCATTTTAATTAAGTTGGAATAACCGAAAAACATTTTTTTTTGCTTTTGGCAATATAAAATCTATGTGTCTCGCAAATGTAAATTTGCTATCCAATAATACTCCCAAGTATTTTATTTGCTCTTTGTTGATTATATTTATTTCATTAATTTTTAGTTGCGGTTCATACTTACGAGCGTTTGGAAGCAAACTTTTTTTTGTTCCCTTAATAATTATAGTTTCGCTTTTAGCGACATTTAATTTTAATTTCCATTGTTGGAAATATAAGATTAACCTTTAAAAAAACTTGGGGCTCCTTCTTCAAATCTCTCCAATATGATCTATTTCTGTCCGGGCCATTTAAGTTCTATTCTTTCTTATTTGAAGATATAACCTGCAACAAAAGGCGAGATATAAATATGGGTTCAAAAAGCAATTCAACTTCCCTACTTGAGTTCAGTCCATTTTCATATGTTTCTTGACAAACTCAATGCAAGCATTGTTATGGCCCTTATTCCAAGATATAGAAAAGTGTTCTCTGCCGCCTTGTTTAAGAGATTGACCGCTTATGAAAGGTTGGTGGCTATACATCTAAAAACGAAGACGTAAGCTGAAAAGAAATTAGATGGTGCCTGACATAGTGCGGCCCCGATATCCACTTCTGGTTAATTTCTACATATCCAGTAATGGCAAGGGGACCAATTTTTTAGAAGTGCTTACTCTTCGAGTACTGCAAGATAAACAGTAACCTGCTTTGTATCTCAGGGGTTTTACCACGCGTAATTTGACACATCGCCAACAATTTTTATGGCTTTTTAAATGAACATTCTTCATGCTTGTCGAAGGAGACGTCATTTAAAGCGCCGCACAATTATGTTAACAAGTCGATTAAAGTTCTTAAATGAGCATAACGGCTGGGCAGGATGGAGTGATCCTACTACACAAATATCTCAGTATTTCATACATAAATTTTTCGCTACTCGAAGGGAATCAGCTACTTTCTTCATCTCCACTGTACTCATACCGGGCTTAAGGTCACTAATTTCATCATTTATTCTCCTTAAATACTCACTATTAAGATTCCGTGCTATATAATGAGATCGGCGTGATGTAATATTAATAGATCGTAACTTTTGGTTATGAAACTGACGGGGTCTAATATCTGTTACCAGCGACGTTACTGCTCGGACGCCACTCTCTCTTTGATGACAGCAAATAAATCGTGATGCCTTTATTTCTCGCAAGACCAACAATGGCAAATTATCATATCTACGCATTCGTATGTATGTATATCTGACCATAACATGAAAATTTATTGCCAATAACAATAAACGAATATTGAAGTGTTAAGTCCGAGGAAATATTTAAATATGCGGAAATCTAGAGCAAAGAATAAATATTAATAAAAAAACTCAAGTATTTTGGCATGTAATCCAACCAAAATTTTAATTACGAAAAAGTACTTCATTTCGCATCGTCTACACAAAAAAGGGAGGGCAGGAGGAGCAGTATGAGATGAACTTAAATGAAAAGCATCCAATGAAATGGGAGTGTAGTTTGGCTTAAAATCAACAACGTTTTAATAAAAGTCCAACGAAAATCACTTCTGACATATTCTCATTTTTCACATTCAACGGCTCAACGCTTCTCAACAACCCCACTAGCAACGTAAGTTATGTTGAATAAAACAACAAAAGGAAACAAAAAAATTGCCAAAAAATACAAATAAATTGGTGCAGTACAAGCTGAGCACGAACCAACGATAACGCCTGAGCAAATTTCAAGGATAATGCAGCGCAATGAGATATTTTGCCATTCTTAATATGAAATAAAACAAAGCAAAAATGAGCTTAAAGGAAACAAAAACGAAATATGGCCTATACAGAGATGGCCGGCGCACAAGGGAAGTGCCAAGCGGGGCATGGTCTCGCAGGAAAGAAGCGCTCTTAAGTATATACGAAGAAATTGTGATATGAATAAAAGAAGTAAAGAAATAAATTAAATTAAAATACGCTGACATTGGAAGGGGCGCAGGTAGAAACAGCAGTAAATAAAAGAAAGCAAGCGAGATAGAAAGCAAAAATAGTTATGAAAGTATATGCAGCAAGGAACAATTTGTAGGTGGCACTCGCCGTCGGACAATGGGGCAAGTAAAAAAGAATGGATGAGGAGAAAGTACTCGCAAAAAGTGATCCGTCAACATTTGACCTATGGCCCATTTTTCATGCATTCTTTACATTTGATACCCAAAAAGTATTATTTCAATAAAATTTGTGAAATTACCTTAACCATAACCATAATAGTAACTGTAACGGTAAGCGTGATACTAATCCTTCTTAAAATCTTAACTGTACCCGCACCAAGAAAAAATCAGCGCATTCCCGCCTTGGCAGCCACGCCACTGTTGACGAATATAAATTTGAGACTGTGAAGGACTTCGTCTATCTGGTAACCAGTATTAATATCAAAATAATACCAGGTTAGAAATTAAACGGAGAAAATATTTTGCCAACAAGTACATCTTTGGACTGAGTAAGCGAGTAGTTAAGTCCTGTTTCAACGAGCAAAAATTAGGCTCTACAATTCGCCTATCTTACCTATCCTGAAGTATCGCTTGGAGTCCGGGAAGGTCTCGACAGAAAAGAGGTGGCTTTTTGATGTTCTAAAGAAAAAGAGCTGTTTGCGTTCTATGCAGATATGAAGAATCAGGGCCCAAAGGCTTTGCTGCTAGCTTCTGTTATGTGAATGGACGAAGACGCGAATATAAAGGAATTTATCTTAATTATTATTCCTATTTTCTTTTTTGTTTTTTGTTTTGCCCTTTCTTCCATCTTCTCTTATCTTTCCCATTCACTTCAAATTTATTTTGTCTTGCTTAGGCCCTTTTCAATTTCTTTTTTCCTTCGTCATCTACAGTAAAGTGAAATATGTACTTCGGTTTTGTTCTAGGATAGGTGTAGTTGGGATTGAAACTTTGTTCATTGTGAGCGTGCTCGGCGAGCGTCAGGTTGGAACACATTCGTTCAACCAGTTACTTCCTAATTATTCTTGAACAAACCATTTGTTTTCACATAAGAACTTTTGTACGAGCATAATACCCACTTTTATAACCTCCGTCAAACTGTTGGAAAATCATGGGCTCAGAAAACTCCGTCGTCTTGTTTTTTGAGTCTTGCAAATAGGAAGAAAAAATTATAAATCGACTGCTATTCCACCTCGCCCTGCAAGCGCCTGCGAATGGTGCTCTTTGGTATACGCCATACTTGAGGCATCATTGCAACATCACTGTGAGCTATCAAGATACCGGTAAGTGATCTCATTGCCGATTTATTTAGTTTGAAAGTAAATGCTTTCCTCTCCTATCCAAAAATGGTCATAAAAGCTTAAGATCGCACAATCTTCCAATTTTGTATTGTTTTAGTTACCGTGCTTAACTGGAACAGGCTCAGACAGCTGAAAAAAAAGCAATTGCAGTCTTAGTTTTTACTAGACCAACCTAGATAAGAGATAAGATAGATAATGAATGAGATAAGAGAGATAATGAATGCACTCAGCGGCACATAGCTGTCAGACATATCCTGTTCTACGGTATCTCCACCTGGAACTTGACAAGAGCCCACACCTGCAAAAGATCGGTTAGTGCAGTTATTGGGGGCTCGCAATATGAGTACTCCCTCATAATATGAGGAGGCTTTGTCCGGGAAACCAAAAAAATAGTGCGCGCATCTCTGCCAAATTCTAGTGTACAACTTTCAATTTTTCTAAAATATTGATATTTATTCTCAGCTGAGCAGAGCTCACAAAGTATGTTAATTTTGCTCGCATAACGGTACCTCGTAATGGCGTTAACTAATTGAGAAACATATAGACTTCAAAAATGATCGGGGCGAAAAAAGAAATTAATTTAGTCATGTCCGTCCGTCTGTCCGTAAACACTATAACTTAAGCAAATTTTGAAGTATCTTAATGAAATTTGGTATGTAAGTTCCTAGGCACTCATCTCAGATCGCTATTTAAAATGATCGAAATCGGACTATAACCACGCCCACTTTTCGAAATCGAAAATTTCGAAATATCGAAAAAGTGCGATAATTCATTACCAAAGACGGATAAAGCGATGAAGCTTGGTAGGTGGGTTGACCTTATGACACAGAATAGAAAATTTGTAAAATTTTGAACAATGTGGCAACGCCCACTTTTAAAAGAAGGTATTTTAAAAGTTTTTGCAGCTGTAATTTTGCAGCTGAGTATGTAATGTTCGGTTACACCCGAACTTAGTATTCCTTACTTGTTTTCTAATAAACTTTTCGTATCAGACAAGCTTCTTAGTGCAGGCTAAGCCGTTTGCAATTCGAAAAGTTTTATCTTGAGTAGTCGATAACACACCGCGATAAGCAACTGATAGCACTCCGATAAAAAATCGATATCTTTTCGATATCAAATCGATAACTGTTTCATAAAAAATCGATAACTTTTCGACAATACGCTGTTAATATGGTGGTAATACTCCGAAAACAATCGACGGCTTTTTGATAACTTATTGTTAACTTTTCGACAAATAATCGAAAACCTTTCGATGAATAATCGATAACGTTTCGATAAATAATCGATAAATAAATTATAAAAGATACGCTTTGAGTGTAGCTACGTGTATTTCTATTAGAAAGAACATGCATGAATTTTTAATAACGGTGCATGTGCGGTGGCCCCATAGTGCGTGGCTGCGATATCGCCTAATTAAGAAAAAAAGAAGAGAGATTAAATAGATTTCACCAAACATCCGTAGGCCAAGTAAGTACTATAATTAGTGCAGTATATATCCGCTGAGTCAACACATGAGAAAACCCCGTAGCAAAGATTCGGGCAGAAGTTGTTATAATCCAGTAGGTTATGTAAGCAGATCACGAAGTAGCAGCTGATAGTCGGTGAAAAGTGTTGAGCTCAAAAGTAAATGAGAGCACGCGGTTTTTACAACTGCACGTATTAAATACAACAAAAAACAAAAAACGCAAAGATTCAAGTACTGGCAAAAAGGTTGGTGATTTGCATGTGGCTGACGATAACCAAAGTGCAAGTATAAGAAAAGAGTTAGTCAGTCACAAGGACGTGGACTATGATGTGGTATTCGTTCCCTTTACGTGCATGTATGTGTAAATATGTATGTATGTGTGCACTGTATGAGTGCTTGTGTCAAACAGAGGATGCGACTCTTAGTCAAACATTTGTAAGCGAATTGTCAGTGACAGGAGTCATACTTTTTGCATTATGACGATATTTTTCATGAAGTTATAAATCACTTTTTTATACCAAAGATGTCTTTTAGTGCTATGAGGATGCAAGTAATATTATAATAATATTTTTTAAACCCACTGCGTATTTTATGAGCTATGGGTGCTTTTTATTTTGATGAGCGTAATAAGAAAGAATTTGAAACAAAAGAGTTCTAGAAAGTAAAAAATTTTGCGAATGCATTTTTTTAAATATTTTATGTTTTGTGGAATAAGGCAGAATGGTGAAGAGGTATTATAAGCATAAAAAAGCACATCTTAATTTGGATTAAATCGTACTTATGTATTTATATTCATATTCATTAAGGGGATGGTGCCTCTAGCCTTGATTTTATGAACGCCCACCCACCGGTCCCTTTCTCATAGCAGGTGAGATGTTCGCGCGGCTGCCGCTGAGGAAAAAATTTGATAAATAAGTGGAGAACACAAAATAATAACTGCTGCAATGAAGAATGCCATATTCAAGCAAAATACAAGACGCTGTGTAAAGTGCCAAGTACAGAACGAATGCATTCAGGATAATACTCGAACGCTACACATGGACGAAAAAATAGGGGCAGAAAGACTAGAATACAATGAGAATGCGCCTACAAAAATCTTACCGAAAAATTCGGCAAAATTTGGAAGCTCGAAAAAGACAACCTATTCAACATATAGATAATGTTTAGACTATTCAGGGTACAGTTTTCTGTTCTTTCAGACTCAAACAGTATTAAAGCATGCATGTAGGCTGCTAAGCATGAGCACACAATCGCAAATGATGGAATTGATATTCCACCGCGCGACTTAGATGAGGTGTAAATGGAAATAAAAGCATTACAAGACAATCACGCTACTGACGCAGATAGTTTGCAGCGAAGTTGTTAAAATAAGATGGCGCTGAGTTAGTGAACCACAGCATTTGTGGTCTTGCAAACTGCATCAACTATGCGAAACCAACCCTTTTGGTATCGTAAGGCTCTAATAGCCTTATTATGGTTATTGGAGTAAGTCCGTCGGTAAACGACTAATTGGTTTTTTCGGTGAGATAAATTCACACTCGATTACATTTTCACTTTTTGCCAAATCTTGAAAGAAAAAACATATGAAAAAGAATCGACACACGTTATCTCTTCACTCAATTTCTTGAAAGGATTGCTTTGAAAGGAGTTGCCTATATGTCGCTATATAAGAAATCAATATTCAGGTAATATTTATCAGCTTCATGTAGAGATCCTCAACTATTAAAACATAGTGTCAATAACAGCAAGGGAATGGTAGAAGATGATGTCGCTCAAAAGTTATATCTATCGCAACCCACCTTTCGAAGTAGAGGAGGAGGGCCTACCTTCCCTTGAAGGGATAAAAGGAAAATGTTCTATGGTGCTACAAAGAGTAGAAGTGACGGCAAGGTTTTATAAACGACCGTGCGCCAACAAAAATGTGCGAAAAAAGGTACCCAAGACAATCAGGCAATAACAATAATAAAGGAGAACCTACTGTATTATTTGTCTTTACATTGATATCGACAAATAAATACTATTTTTTTTTACGTCACAACTAGTATGAGTACTAAGTTAAAATGTTTTTTCCGCCCCGCTGAGATCCTTAACATATTAAATGCGGATTAAATGTAATAACTCCACACATAAAGGTTAATTTCGATATATAAAAAAAAAAGAATTTATAACATACACCCATATAATAAATTGCTAAAATGTGATAAAAATTAATAAACTTGCAGTTTGTACAGTTATAAATCAACAAAGAACCGTTCATTTGAAATAATTATACCTTTCATGAACATGAAATGGTATATTAAATATGGTCCGATGTTTGTAACGTTGAGAAATATAGAAGATATATATTCTAATATATCAAAGAAGATATCCTGAAAAAATCACTTTGATCGGAGCTGTATATAATATATATCCCATACAACCAATCGTTCAGATGGAAAGGTTTTTGGCCATTTCTCCTTCAGTTTCCAATATAAAAACGTGAAACTTGGTGATACATATTCTAGTATATCATAGAAGATTTCCTGTAAAATACATTTCGATCGGAGCTATATATAATATATATCCCATAAAATATATCCCATAGCCGAAGACAGTCCGTTCCTTACTTGTTTTTACTTGAAATTAATCCTTGACATATTTACTTTAGTGCTGCTCTGAAAAAAAATTCCTTCCTTTCTAAAATTGTTTATACAAAAATTATAGCAATCGTTTATTTGTGTGTTCGGTGTCAACCATTCATTCAAATGTGCGCTCAGCCAAAGCATTCCATCACATCATATATTGAATAAAATCAAATGGTAAAAGGGGGAGAGCTATCGAAAGCATGCCTACCTACATAGGTACACATGTAATGGAACAGTTGGAGTATTTTCCAAACCACTGCTAAATGGTGAACCCATTGGATAAACCCTTTAAAAAGTATTTCGATGCCTCCACTGGTTGTCAAGCGAGCACATTACCTCCATACTATTGAGAGTATCAATATTAAGAAAATATTGTAAGTGACACTAACGCTAGGTTAGGACCTCGTATAGACTGATTGGGTCCGTAGTGTTACCACAAGTTTGTTTTAACGACTAAACTGAAAAACCCTATCGAAAACCTCTTGGCAAATACTAGAAGTTTCCTAGGACTTAAGCCACTTGCTGCTTCTAGATCTGACAGCTGTATCACTCCTAATAGCTGCAGTCTTAGCCTGGCAAGTGCAGGGCACGAGCATAGAACGTTCTCGATTGTTTCTTCCTCCAACTCGGACTTCCTACATCTGCTATCTCTGACAAAGCCTATTTAAAGGCATGTGACGTCAGAAGGCAGTATCCAGTCAGAATACCCATCATGATTCTACAGTCCTCTCTTTTTAATGATAGAAGCAACTTTGTTAGTCTAAGGTTGTAAGACCTACACATAATCTTCGACACTTTACAGTCCCGCGCTTGAACCCACGGCTTTCCCGCTTGGTCAATCATGTGCACCTCTCGCCCTCGCTTAATCTCGCGATTGGGACGTCTACGGAGCAAGCTTCAAGGCATGCGCCCTTTTTAGCTTTTTCATTCCCATCTATTCCGATTCTATTCCCATATGCCCTGTGACGCTTACTGCTTTATGATCTTTGGTAGAATTCAAACACAAAACGAAAGTAAACAAAACAAGCTGTAGCAACTTAAAATAACTTGCTTTAGGCAAATTTTATAATTAGGAAAACAGAATGAAATCCCCTCAGCTGCATCGTTTTTATTATTTTAGGCTCATGCCTCATATGACATTTATCTCAAAATGCGCTCTCTGCAATTTCAGTGTGTTTTGACAATATGAAGAAAAGTAATTTTGAATGCCATTTCCACCTAACAGCAGAAAACTCATACAAATGTACGCAACGCATAAATATATTAAATTGTATGTGAAGGACAGCAATGCAAGCTTTCTTAAAAAAAGGGTAAAGCGAAAGCAAAGGATGTCATACGAGGCAAGGATTGTTGCTGCATAAAATGTTAGTGTCCATGTTTGTTTTTGAGCGCACTCGATTTTGCGTAAGTAAAAATCTCACTCATCATGGTCATTATCACACTTAGCTGCAGGCATTGGTATAACATACACACGCACACACCAATGAATGATGAGACTTCGAACTTTCAGTAGCTACGTTAGTTCAGTATTTTGTCCTTACGTTCTTGTTCGCATTGCAACACGAAATTTGTTTTAATTCCGGAAAATCCTTGCTTCTATTTTAGTTGCTGTTTCGTTCCAGCTTATTTGGTTTACTTTCTAGGTTGAATATTTTTAATACCACACAAAGTGACCATACATAAAAAAAGACATGCGAGTATACATATATAGGTACATATGCAAATGTGGTCTGTGTTTGTCTGTGTACGACACAAGAAATAGTGACATTTCTCGTTATGTAATTTGTGGCTTTATTATCAACAAAGATAGCAAAAATGTCAACCACGTGTGGTAAGATCTTTCATGTTTGACGCCTCCCAGTAAACAATTTGTTTAGATCTTTGGCAAATCGTCGCGATTATTCTAAAAATTTTTGGTTTTGAAAGCGGCTTTCGTTTGAAGGATCTAATGAAGTGCGTATGGGAGGCTCTACACGACTTTGTTAAAAGGTTTCACTTACCTATGGCAAATAACAGCAAATTCTAGAGAAAAAACCATTACATTTTTGTTTACCATAACATTTTTTATCTCATTGACAGGTTTGGGTCACCAGTTCTATTACCCATATGATTATGGTTACATGTGATACACATATGAAATACAAGTTGTTAAAAGTTAGGATCTGTATATGGGGTATTCCATCCCATTTCGACCAATTTTGAACCCGACCCCTTTAGAATTGGCTGAAAGTTTTTCTTCTTTTTCTAGCTTACGAAAGACGTTTTTCAGAATTTTTAAAAACTTTTTTCATCTACTTCAAAAAAATTATGAATTTAAAAAAAAAAGCGTTTTTTGTCAAAATGCTATAGCTTTTTCAAAAATTGACCGTTTGGGATCTTTTTTTTTTTGAAATTTGTTTTTAAATGTACTTTTCGGAAAAAATACAGAAAACTTTTTTAAACTTTTTTTTCAATTAAATAAAAAAAAAAAAATAATATTAATCGGTCCACTCCGGGATTAGTGGGGATGATTGCAGATTTGATTGAAGTTTTTTATGAGAAAAAAAATGGCGAAATTCGAAAAATCTCGAAAAACTGAAAAATTACAAAAAAAAAAAACTTTAAAAATTTTTTTGTATTTTTTCCGAAAAGTACATTTAAAAACAAATTAAAAAAAAAAGATCCCAAACGGTCAATTTTTGAAAAAGTTATTACATTTTGAAAACAAAACGGTGTTTTTTTAAAAATTCATAACTTTTTTTGAGTTGGATGAAAAAATTTGAAAAAATTCTGAAAAACGTCTTTCGTAAGCTTGAAAAAGAAGAAAAACTTTCAGCCAATTCTAAAGGGGTCGGGTTCAAAATTGGTCGAAATGGGATGGAATACCCCATATACTTATGTATGTAGATAACAGAGCTCCTAGAATACTCTCAGCCAATTAAAAACATCTCATAATTATTGTGGACATATATGACGTTATCCCGTGGGAATGTTACAGAACCAAACAATTAATTTTGCATATCAAAGTCAAGTTAAAGTAGAATCAAGGTTTATCAAAAATTAATTCAAAATCAAGGCTAAGTTCAGTCAAAGTATAATCAAAGTCGACTTCAAGTCAAGAAGATTTCAAGTGAATGCAAAATTAGGACCAAGTTAAGGTCAAGTCAAATTTAAGTCAAGTTAAAGTCAAATTAAAATCGAGCCGATCGAGTCAAACTAAAACTAACACAAACTTAAAGTCAAGACAAAGTCAAGTCAAGTCAAAGTGAACTCGAAGTCAATTCAAAGTCAAGTCGAAATCAAGCCAAATTCAAGACAAAGTCAAGCCAAAGTCATGTCAAAGTCAAATGAAATGCAAGCTAAAGTCAGGTCAAAGTTAAGTCAAATTTCAGTCAAAGTCAGGTCAACGTCAAGTCAAGTCAATATCAGTGTTAATTCAAAATCGAGTCAAAATCTGATCAAAGTCGAATCAAGTTAAGTTAAAGCTAATTCAAAGTCAATTCAAAGTTAAGTCATAATGAGGTCAAAGCCAAGTCACTGTTAATTCAAAGTAAAATCAAGGTAAATTTAAGGCCGATTCAAAGTCAATTCAAGGTCGAGTAAAAGTCAAGTTAAAGCCAAGTCAATGTCAAATCAAAGTCAAGTAAAATTCAAGTCAAAGTCAAGTCGAAAACACGCAAATATGGCGCCGTTTTAGTATCATATCTCCGCTATACAACTCGCTTTGTAGCGAGTTATTTAATAATATTTAATAATAGTAGGGTCTGACTGTCCATTGCGCGCCTAGCCGAGAGAGTTAGAAACAAGCATACATACAAGTGAAGCTAATATAAGCGTGCAACTCGTATGAATTTTTTCGGAGGTTTGGAGGAGTGTAGCGGACGTGGATAGATTCGGTACGCTCTGGTACCAGCCGCGCTGCCTTGGTAACGCTCTTTTTTATGACCACTTGAACCTTTGGGCATGTAAATTTTTGTCGTCTTTCAAGAGAGGCATACCTTCTGCTGGTATACTCTATACTCTTAACCGCTGAGGCAGAAGAGTAGTATAAGTTCTCACATCAAATTTCACGAGTACTTGCTATTCACGCATTTTTTTTAATTCAACCTAAACCTTTTTAATTTAATAATTTGGGATAACTTAACAACTTAATATTTTTCCCAAATTATTAAATTAAATTATAAATTAAAAATCGCTTCAAATAAACGTTTTCATGCATTTAAAAGCAATAAGCGCAGTCCCCGCTTAATTGATACAAATTAAACTTGTTTCGTTTCAAAGAAAACCTTTTTTGACTTTCTATAGTCCGTAAAAATGATGGAAGTCTTCGTACTTTGAATAAAGAAAAAGAAAGTCTTTCAGTAAGAAACCGTTACCATTTGCGGTTTATATATATGGACATATAGATGTGTTCTTTCGTTCATTTTTGTTATATGACAAACATGGCCACTAAGCTTATAGTTGCATTTCAATTCCATTTTTACAAAACATATTAAAACATTCGTACAGACATTCATATTGGTACCCTGTGCACAAAAATATAAAAAAGTTAGTAATAACTGCTACCTCAATTTGTTTACCAAGGGGTGGGTGAATTGAAATAATCTCATATCAAAACCTTGCATGATCCTTAAAAAGTCTTAAAATGTCAAAATGGTCACGAATTTATCACAAAGTCGTATCGAGATTATCTCGAAAACATTTCAGAAAGTATACCAAATTAATTTCGATCGTTCGTTATAAGAAATCTAATATGGTCTCGAAATAGATCCCGAATTGTACATAAACGATCCCGAAAACAGCTCCAAAACTATCCTCAAATGATGCCAAAATTATCCCCATTAAAATAAATTTTCAATTGGTAACCATATTGATATTTAAATCTTTTCAAGCAGATATAAGGCAACTCTGTAAAATTTTTCTGAGTGCCAATCTTGAATTTAGCTCCCCTCGTTTTTTTCCTTTCCTCTCCTTCATACTTTATTTCCTTTATTTTTGTTTCCACTTGAAATCCTTAATTTTAAAAGGTATTCGTGTTCATTTTTTTCGATACTATTTCGAATGTATGATAATTTTTTCTTAGAGGGTAGGAAAGGTCAATAGTTGCAGTTCATGAACATCAACAATATCGTCTTTCTGCCACACGTGATGGATAATATTTGCTGCTGCGGTTGAGTACCAGCGAACAACTTTAAATACACAAATAAATATATATGTACATTAAGCTGGGTTGATTTGCATGGACGAAAGTTAACCCATATCGCCCATCGATTTTTCGATAGGTTTTGGGCTCAGGAAAAAAAGTTCCACTAAGTATACCCAAAAAAATAATTTTCGAGCCTGCAAGATTTGAGTCTTTTGACTTTTTTTTCTTTGATTTTTAAGGTTTTTTTCATGACCCACTTAAAAAATTTTAAAATTTTCATGTATACCCTGTCCGACTCAAAATTGTCCGCTAAAAACATTGGCGATAACAGTTTTCTGAAAAAAAAAAAATATATATATATATTTTTTGGGTTTTGAGGAGTATTTTGGTGAAAATCACCAAGATCGGACATATTTATAATATATATCCCGTACAACCGACTGTTCAGGTAAGAGGATTTTCATAATTTTTGTCGAAATCGATTTTTAGTCCGATCTTGATGATTTTTTCAGACAACAATCTATGCCCAATACGTAAGCTTGTGGTAAAATTTGATGTTGCTAGCTGTTAAAATGAGGCAGAAATGGGGCAGAAATGGCCAAAACCCTCTTATTGAACAATCGATAGTATGGGAGGTATATGCTATAGTGGTCCGATCCGGTCGATTCCGACAAATGTCAAATTCCTCATCAAAATATGCCTGCTTACCAAATTTCATCAAGATATCTCAAAAATTAAGGGACTAGTTTGCGTTGAAACAAACCGACAGACGGATAGACGGACGGACGAATGGACAGACGGACGGACGGACAGAGGGACATGCCTAAATCAACTTAGCTCGTCCCCTGCTTATTTTGGTATACTTATTGATGGGTCTAACGGAAACATACACATAAGAAATGATTTTGAGCCTTGAAAATGAAAAAAATCGATTTCGACCAAAACAAGTCCCAAAAACCAAAAACAAAAATTGTTTTTTTAAAACTGTTAATGCCAAAATTTTTATCACATAATTTTAAGTGGGATAGGGAACTATGAGACAAATTCGTTTTCATCGGCAACACTTTTGCACGTTTCTGAAGAAACCCTTTAAAAAAAAAAAAGATGCCGAAAAAATAAATTTTTTCACCAAAACACTCCTCAAAACCCAAAAAATATTTTTTTTTTGCAAAAAACTGTTATCGCCAAAGTTTTTAGCGGACGATTTTGAGTCGGACAGGGTATACATAAAAATTTTAAAATCAAATGAAAAGTTTTTAAGTAGGTTATGAAAAAAACCTTAAAAATCAAAGAAAAAAAAGGTCAAAAAACTCAAATTTTGCAGGCTCGAAAATTATTTTTTTGGGTATCTTAGTGGAACTTTTTTTTCCTGAGCCCAAAACCTATCGAGAAATCGATGGCGCGATATAGGTATAAATCGACCCAGCTTAATGTACATACAATATGTTTCACATAACATTGGTTTATTGCCAACTATCGCATGCTTTCAGTCATTTTGAAATATTCATATACGCAAATATGTAAAAATATTGTTTGAGTGTGATGCAGTAAATCTTTGGCGCCAGCATCCAAATTAATTACGCTTGTGATATAATTTTTATAAGTTTTGGTGTTAAAAATATGTTCTTGATGTGTCTGAAGTTATTTATGTCTTGATACTAAGAATTGCAGTATATTAATATCTAAACCTAAGCTCTTGAACAAAAATTTGATATGCAAATATATTAAGCACTTGCATCTGATGTGCTGACAATGATGATAATAAATAATTCAAAATTGAGAAACCAAACTTTGGCAACTTAATTCACAAGGGAAAGTTTATGATGGATGTACAAATAGATAATTTTAATGACGCTTTGCATTTCATTTTCCATATATGTACATAGTAGGTACACATGTTTCCCAGAATTTGAGAGGTAAATTTAAATTTGGTTGCGTAGTGATATTTAATCAGGAATGTCATTATTAAACGCATGGATCAAATAAGGCAATACTTTCAGATTTGATACTCTAGAACCCTTCAAAAAATATAAATTGGTATATATAGATCAATGCTAGCGAATTGCTGCGATATAACTGCTAGTAGATAGTGTACATGCCTTTGTTTCAGATTGTCGTGCAGTGCTGCCTAATTGCTCTAACAAAGCGACTAATCTGCACGTGTTATGCCGACACCGAATTAAGGGCCACGTTATGTATGACGCCGTGACATTTTGCGTTGCAGTCACGACTATATAAGAATTAAAAATTTCATAAAGAAATTCAGGTTTATTGTCACTCACTGAAGTGAATTAATGTTCCTATATGATTGGAATTTTTGTTCATACGAAAAAAAAATGACTCGTTGCGTTATACATAATTCGTTCCATAAGTTAAAAATTACATTCAATACCCACCACTTTGCAACTGCCTTGTGGGTATAAATTAATTTGTGCGTGTATAAATAATTACGCGATTTCTTTCACACGATTATTACTGAGTGAGTGCAGTTATTGGCAAATTGACAGAAAAATGCCAAATGGGATGCTATAAAACTTAATTGAGTGTAAAACAAAGGTCTGCGAATTATGAGAGATGATAAGCTCAAATTTAAGGAATTTGAGGCTTAATGCTTAGATTGGTATGTTTGAGGAGACCGCAGTTGCAAATATTTGTAAAAATGTCAATATCAAACGAAATTTAAACTTTAGCAACACAAGTTTAGCAAAAAAAGGGTGTATGTACTTATGTACGCGCGTGAGAAGTTATACTTCTTTGACTTCATTAAACTAAGCAAGGGCTACCTATTTACCAAATTTCAGGCAAATGCAACTGTGAACAAAATGTGTTCGAAAAGATCGGTCCTTGATCCACTTGCATAATTAGGCAGATCCTAGGTACTAGTCATTACCCTCCTCGCAAAGCGATTTCTATTCCCGTATATAATATGTGTGTCCAAACATTAGCCAAATCGGACTACAAATATAATTTTTTGAAAAACTTCGATCCATGCGCCACATATCGGAGTTTTTTTCTTATTATTGCATTGTCATCGGGTTCTGAACTATATTTGTAAAGATGTATGCATTCTTAACCATTAACACGCATAACTGTTATGCATGTCAAGCTAATATCCCTGCAAAAAATGCGATTAGTCTAAGATGAATTCGAGATCATTTGCAAAGGAGTATGCGACTAATACCACTTTTGATCTCTTTGTATCCATTGAAATGTTCCCTCTTGTTTGAGCATATCCTATGAAGAGACTAATTGTACCAATTTATGCCCGAACGGGAAAGATGGGACCAATTCGTTTTGTACACATTTGGGAATGAAAACTAACCCCCTTACTTATCAAGTTTGTTTCTTATGGTTCGATGATATGTGCATTTTAAACGCAATGTTAAAACTTGAAGAAGGTCGTTAAATACGTCTTATTAAAAAATTATTTAGTCTCCAACTCATTGCAAAATATATGGATGGACGATAGTTGACCATATGGTCCTAGGTTCGGTATACGCCTCCACATTTTTTAAAAAATTTCAATCAATCACCTATAATCTTTTTTATTTTACTAATCTTGTAATGTAAACAGAGGAGATCAATTGCCTACTACTATCTTCGGGGATCAATGAAATAAAGAAAAAACATAAATAAATACTTATAAATGCACTCTCGAATTTAATAACGCTTGCGAATGATGGCTTTTTTTGCATATGTATGTATATGAATTTACATATGTATATGCCACTCAAAGCTAGTTTGCTCTTACAATACACAGCGAACATACACACAAACTGCATTTTAAACCTGCAACTTTTGTGTCACATTTTTTAGAATTTCTCTCTCATCAATTTTTCATAACGCGCTTAAAGAAGTATAACCTCAAAAATGTTTTATATCTTTTTCGTCAATATTCTCTGAGTAAAAATATATGACAAAAGTATCTTAAAAGTTATTAGTTAACCCTGTATAAAAAATCATTTGAAACTCTAGCAGGTCAACCAGGAAGTGCTAATGGAAATGGCTACATATTTTCCCAAACTATTCAGCTGTTTATATAACACGGTGTATAAAGAGAAATATACGTATTAATACCTTCCTGAAACCAACCAAACCAGAGTTGAGGGCGAAAGCTCTTTTTAAAAGATGTTGTATATCAAATCGCGGAAGTTATCATAAAAACTAACTATTTCACCCTAATCCACTTTGGAATTCATCTGCAGGAAAAGAAGCTTCACTATATGTTGGTGTCCCTGTCAAATAATCTAGTACCCATTATGTTTTGATTATTTTATTTGAAAGAAATTAAAATTGTCGATGGCAGAGAATAGTTAAAGTTGTTTAACCGTGCATGAGATGTCAGCCAAAAAATAGTCGCAGCGTTGAATAACTCCGCAACAAGTTTGGTGGCTTACGTTATGTGAGCTTTCGCATCTACAGTACTAAATTGCTACTTTAGTAACCTTCCATTTGGGCTATGGGCTTTCTGACTTCGAGCACCCTAGCCTTCTTACTAGGCTCGACTTTATTCTTGACAGGATAGACTATTGTGTGCCGATAAATGCTCCCCGTGCAAGCTTCATCCTAGTCATACCCCCGAGAGAGGAAGAGAGGAATGGGGAAGGGGACTAATCTTGGGGGACTTGTTCACGGGTGGCTTTCTTTTTTGTCTGGCCTAAGCCAAAGTATATTGGTATATATTGGTCTCTTTCGAACAAAAATCGTTGCTACGCAATGAATTTCTAAATAGCTACACCAACATCACCGTTATTACATTTTATTTTATACGGTATCAAAACGGACCTTCATGTTGTACCAGTTTGCTTCCCCTACTATGGCATCTACCACCTACTTAACCTTGCCTAACCTTCTATTTGATATAGTGTCCTTTTGAAAAACTTTATTTTCCTTGTAATTTGCTATTACTTGTCAAGTTCACAGAGGTCAGTTTATTGAGAAAATATTAGCATCTGCAAAAAGTCTTTGAAGAGCATATGGAGTTTATTAGCAGTTTATGTTTTGAGGTCAAGTTATTCTTTTTAAGTTTTGAAGTGTTAAAAAAAATCTAGCAAGGGACTATCGCATTGATGTGCCAAAGACGGAGAAAGTCGCAATGAACAATATAAAAGAGGACTTGTAAAATATATAACTTTATATATATGCATATATATAAAGTCATTGGAAAATTTGTACTATTCTTGCATAAAACATAACAAAAGATATTAATTCTATTACAAAGGCGAATGGAATATGAATATTAGCAAAATAAAAAGAATCGGACTGCTGAACGTACAGTGTTGCTTTATTGTTTTAGTGCCTTAAAAAGGCTGATGTAGTTTAACTAGTACGCGAAAAGAGCTTAAATAAAAGAAATTGAAGTGAAAAGCGAAAATGTCATCTAAGCGTAAAATTTATACGCCATCTGGGTACAGAGATTTATGAGTTTGATTTTAGTGGCTAACTTACAAAATTTTATTGCCACTTTATCATTGTAAAGGCGAAACAGAAAAATTACAATCGAGTTGCTGAGAATTGAACTTATATTAAAAATAAAAAGCAAGATTTTCAAATATAATTTAAATTGGAATTAAATTTGATTTATTGGCGTTATTTATGGCCTAACACAAATATGCAGTATAGCAAAATATGCTTTATTGACAACACTACTTTGGTAGTAGTATTTCACAATTAAATTGCTCGCGTACTTCACTTATATAGAATTAAAATCAAACTATCTCCTTGTTCCTCTACTTGTGCTGCTTTTATACTCACAGTTGCCTCGCTCGCCTTTTTTCCTGTGGCTGAGATCCTTTGCAAACAACCGTCTCGATCACTTGCTTATTTATTATTCGTTTCTTTATTACATAGTTGGTTATTTACATATATATGTGTGAGTAATATCATCTTCGCTGATTGCATGTATGTTTGACTATACTTCGTTCTTCTTCGCTCTCAGCTGTTAAATGTACGTGAAATATTCTCTTCGATCCTGGCTTTGTGTCGCTACTTGCTTTGCTGTTGTGCATTTATTTACTAGCAGCATAGTGACGTATCGAAATGCTAATATTCGTTACAATATTAAGACAGAAACCAATGGATTTTTTTTATGAAAAATTTTAAAAGTTGCCAGAGTGACCACAAATTTTCAAGCTGAAAAAATATATGAAAAATAATAACATAACATTCCTGGCACAGTTTAAAGTATCTGCCAACATCACAAATATTTTACGTAGTACGTAGATTGGTACGTACTTATATATTTATTTTATTATTTTAGAATAGAAAAACTTAGTAAAATGTTCGAAATACAAACATTTTTTGTTTACCATAAGAATAATTACCTGGGTTCTTTAGAGTCCTAAATAATTATTTGGATGAGTTTGTCTGCTATAAATAACCAATGCCGATCACAAAAGTCTAACAACCTTAGTACTTTCATCTGCAAGGTATGAATATATATAATTACGTATGCAAATAATCCCTTGCCTTGAATATTTTAACGTTAATAATCCGAGTCAATTATTTTCCACATTAAGAAAGCGGACTACAAAACTTTTACTTAGATGATAAAGAAATTAGCAATTATAATGATGCCTTTAGGAGGAAAGATTTATTGGCAATTTTATTTGGTGGTTCGACTGGGCATTTGAGTTGCATGAATATTTTGTAGGTCATTTGAAGTTGGAAGCTTAGCAAATGCGAAACAAAGTTAAGATGAACTGTGGAGTCAATAATCCCACTCCGTTCAAACTTAACTGACTGAGTTGGATTGTTTAAATCTTCTTATAATAAGACGTTAATTTGGGTTACTTAATGAACAAAGAAATAAAAAAAGCAGACAACAGTACAGTTAGCCCAATTTCTGTTGAATTAACAGTTTGCTGTCTATAAAGCGAAGCCAGAGCAATGGTAACCCGATATATACCGCCTTAGCATCCAGCTAAACCAGGGAGCGAAAAGTGAGAGTTAGAGAGTGGAAAGGTGGAAAAGTGATAGGAAATGCAGAGAGAGTAGAAAGATGGATACACAAATGAGACGATGGAGGAGAGAGGTATGTGAGGTTAATTGAAATTTGTGCATAAAGCAGATACAATTTTAAATATTTCCTCTAACAAAGCATATTAACGCTGCTAAGTGGCATCCAGTCTGCGAATATTATATATTCGCCCTGTGCCACATATTCAAATGACAAGCTTAATCAATGAAATAAAACATTTTTTATTGTAACTTGCTGGAAATCTTGTAATATACAGATTCCTTTGCAAAACCACCTATCGACAAATTGCAGTTTCCGCCTATCTCGCGGCACTTAAACTTTTTAGAAGAGCAGCAAAACTCATTAGAGACCATTTTTTCTTTTGGCGTTTTTGCTATGATAAAATAAAGTAATCCTTTTTCTAAACATTTAGTTTATGTGAATTTAAATATGAGCCCAAAAAGAGCTTATATTCCATTTTGAAAACAAAATGCGGAAGTGCGAAGAGCCTGAGCTGGGATACTTCCCGCAAATTTTACTTAAAGATTCTGCAGCACATGGAAAATTTTAAGTCCGGGGCAAACTCCTGTAAAACCGAAAATGGCGACCTTGTAACCGATGTTCATATATTACTTAGATAAGGGGGGAACACTTCTCTGCTCTCCTATATGAAGATATCATTGTACCGCACCGGGATGATGAACCCGATCACGCAATCGATGATGATCTAATTAATAACCACCCAGCCGATTATGACAAAATCAGAATATAAATAACCAAATAAAAAAACATCAAAGTTGCTGCAAATTATGTATTGCCTGCGGAGCTATTCAAATACGGCGGCAAGGAGTTTGTAAGGAAGATGCATCAGCTTCTTTGCAAAATACGGACGGACGAGTGCATGCTTGACGATTTGAATCTAAGTTTTCTTTACTATCGGCTAAATCGGCTGATTGGACCTTACAAGTGCAGCTTCAGACCAGATAAATCTGCCATCGACTAGATTTTCACAATGCGCCCAAATCCTGAAAAAACCCGCGAAATAAGAACTGTCACACATCACATCTTTGTCGGTTTTTAAGCCGCCTCCAACAACAGGAAAAGAAGCTCCCTATATGCCGCTATATCTCAATCTGGTTTCCCGCAAAACTTATGCGTCTGTACAAAATGACGTTGGGTAACACCATACGGTCAGTGAGAATTATGAAGGTCCTCTCTGAGCCATTCGAAACCAAACGAGCTTTCAGAGAGGGTGGCCCCCTAATTTGATGATGGAGAAAATTACACTAGCTACTGAGCTTAACCGTTCTGGAACAATATTTTATAAAAGCGTGAAATTACTGGCGTATGCTTATGACATTGACATATCCTCTTAATTGAGTGAAACGAAAAAGAGTGTAGGTATGTAGTTCTGCTTTGATTTCGATTCGCTTTGATGTTCAAAGCGGTGGTAAGCGCAAAGTTTCTTTTCAGAAGGTCAAACAAATTTTTCGTAGGCGCACTTTATTTTCATTAGAAAGAAAAATACTACTTAAAAAATGTGAGTACAAGTGAAAATTACGGAGAAACTGACTTAGGTAACAGGTTTTCAAAAGAAAAATGCGTTGTTTGTATATTTGTTTCCAACCAAAGTCAAGAAAATATTTTTGCTATTCCGAGAAATGCTTTACCTTTTACACTAAACTGTGTTTTAATTAAATATGAAATACCAGATTCTGCAGTTCCGGAAGCAAATAAAATGATTTGCTGTTTAATTTAATATCCGACCTCATCCTTTTACCAAAATTACATTTTATCATCAATGTTAATAAAAGTTAAAATTTGTGTTTGCTTATTATTGCACAGCTGAGGAAAATCCATTAATAATAATTTCGCCGAAATTTCGAGCCACATGGCTCCTCATAAGCCAAGCTTAAAATAATATTTTTAATAATAGAAAGAAGTCGGTAATTTTTTTTCTTTTAGCCTAAGCAACATCAGCAGAACTCAAACGACAATATGTACATCTATGTGTATATATGTGTGTGTGCATTTGTTTCAATATTCACTGTAAGAAAGTATTGTTAGCTAATATTACTAGATTTCCTGCAAGCTTTATTAATGTTTTTGTTTTTGCTTTCACTTTATTTCGTTGGTTGGGATCCTCGCTTGAATGTTGGACATACAGGGCGTATACGTAATCTTAATACGCTCAATGCCAGTTAACAGCGTCAATGGCGAAAATTGCGATATTTTATATTACACTGGAACACCCGGCAGACTTTGTTTTAGCCGAAAATTTGGTTACCTATATTTCAAAAGTGAGCTTCGCTCCCCTTTTCACTCTCTATCCCAATTTCTACTATGTTATCTTCCATTTTTTTGATACTTCTGTATGCCTTATTCCATTTATCTCCCTACCACTCCCAAAACCGTGCCTCCGGAAAATTTCACTCCAACTCACACTCCTATGCCCACCTCTTACTCCAACTTCCACCTCCAACTCCTACTTCTCACTCCCACTCCCACTGCCACTCCCAGATCAACTTTCAGTCCTATTCCTGTATTCCTAATCCTACACTCAGTATTAGTCAAGCCTTTCAATTCCACTCACTAGATACTAAAAAAATTTTGTATCTTCTTGCTTTTCCCTCCTCTTAAGGCTCAATGCCTGTATCTCCACTGTATCTTCCTCATTTCACTTTCTCCATTTTTCTCCTTATCACCCTTATCTTTCTCTCCGTCTCCAATTCCAACTCCTATTTCTTATTTTAATTTTTTTCAGAGTATGAGTATGGCTCGTTGTTTAACTCCTTTTTCTCTCTCGCTCTGCTTCTGAACCTTGTTAAAATCACATAAAATAAATAAAAAACATGCGCGATAGCCTCCCAAGAGATTCCAGGCTTTTTAGTTTCTCTTCCAATTTGAGCCGTGCTCGTTTTAATTTTTCCTACAAATTGGCGGTACTGGACCCAGAGTTAATTTTTTCACTGAGAAGTTTTTCATGGCAGAAATGCACTCGAATTAGATTAGACAAACTTTTACTTTAATATTTGATGTTACTTTTCCCGGGAATCGAATCCAGGACCCTCAGTGTGGTAGGCGGATCGAGCTACTAACATACCACTGCGGTACATACATAAATGGATGAAATTCTCTTCAACATGTCCTACTTGACCGCAATCTGGGATCATTATGGTCCACATTTTGGTGTACATCTTAGAAATGAGCCCAAATATGGAACTAAAACCCCCGTTCCAAGCATCTACGAAACTTTACGAAACAAACGCAGCTATGATTTTAAAAACTGCTTCTTCCGATATTGAGTTATTAACTTACCATCAGATTGTGAGAAAGGTTGCCTAAATAATACATTTTAAACGAATCTCACCATCCTGTCCCTCTTTCCGGAAAGAAGAGGTCCCAAATATTAAGCTTGTAGCTCTACAAATTGGATTTTTTCGATGTGGTCGGCCCTCACTTCCCGGAGATTAATATTTTTCAAAATTTACTATATCAAAGAGGCAACCCCTCCCAACCGATGTTGAAGCAAATCGCACCGTAAATAAGACTTTTTCGAACAGTCCGTCAACTTTGCGGAAATAAAGGTTCCCAGTTAATAAGCCAGTCAAAGAGGTATCGCTGTGCCAAATTTCAAGAAAATCACATCATAAATTCAATTTTTTAGAATGGGTCGGCCCCAGGCCTACTTTACGGAATGAAGAGTTTGTCGAACATTATTTAATTGGCTCATGAGGTACCCTTGTACCGAAAATCAAGCAAACTGTACCACAAATTAATTTTTTTTGGAAGAGATACGTCTCCGGAAAGATAAAAAAGCCAACGAGCGTTAACCGTTAACCCTTTTGTCCTTTTTTCGGGTAAAATATTACATATTTCATTTCGAATGCATACGTTTTTCAATCTTTTTGTGTATTGCCTTTTTTCTGACAATAATTAAAGTATTTGTAATTTCAGGTTAAACTTAATGTGAAAAGAGTATACCCTTGTATACTAACATAAAAGTGCTTAGATTTACCCAAATGTTTAGGTCTTACAACTTTAGACTAACAAAGTTGCTTTTATTATTATAAAGAGAGGACTGTATACTCATGACGGGTATTCTGACTGGACACTGCCTTCTGGCGTCACATGCCTTTAAATTAGGTTTGGCCAGTGATAGCAGATGTAGGAAGGGCGGGTTGGAGGAAAAAACGATCGAGAACGTTCTATGCTCGTGCCCTGCACTTGCTAGGCTAAGACTCCAGCTATTAGGAGTGATACAGCTGTCCGATCTAGAAGCAGCAAGTGGCTTAAGTTCTAGGAAGCTTCTAGTATTTGCCAAGAGGACGGAGTTATTTTATAACATAGGTCCTGGTTTTTGATAGGGTTTTTCAGTTTGGTCATTAAACCAAACTTCTGGTAACACTACGGACTCAATCAGTCTATGTGAGGTCCTCATGGACCGGCCAGTTCAACCTAACCTAACCTACCCAAATGTAAAATAGTACATATGAACAAGTTTAAAAATATGAATATTGTCCTTTCTCACGCCAGTGACTTGTTCGTGTCTCCAGTGACAAAAAAAAGAGAAACAACAAACATCATATTTGCATGACTCTAACTTCTGACATTTTTCCGCCTAAATCTGTCCGAGATTTCTTTTTATCTTGAGCTTGATAAATTATAGTTTGTTGTTGTTACAAAAAACATAACTGAAATAACACAGATAGTTGATTGTTTGTACATACATTGGGAAGATACCTGACAAGATGTGATATTGCGAGTATATACGCCTATGTACCTAAATATGTATGTGTGGGAATGTCTAACGCTTGCGGTGATTTTATTTGGCATATGCTGATCTAATTCGTTATTTATATCTCATTCTGTCATGGAAAACCAAATTTAACAGTTCGACATATGTACATGGCTACCTGAAGAAAGGGTTTGTTGGAAGTGTTTTGTAGTTCAGAAATTTAAAATGGCTCTTGATCCTTGAAGTAAATAGTACGTCATAACTAATACGATTAATACCTAAATGCTTCAAATATCATGTCGCAGATTCGGTAAGGTTGAACTGATCGGTCAATAAAAACCTCGCATAGCCTGAATGTGTATATAGTGTTACCATAATTGTTTGACAAAAAAACGGAAGAAAACCCATGCAGTGCCAGGACTTAAGTTACAGAATAACTTCGTCAGCTTGGAAATACTAGAAGTTTTCTAAGACCTAGCTTAATTGCTGCAGCGAGATCAGGTGATTCCGCTGTCCCTATTAGCGGGAGCCGTGAACTGAACAGCGCAAGACATGAACACAAAACGCTTCTTCCAAAAGCTCAACCGTCTCTTCCGAGCGAACTGTTGCTTTTTCAACATCTGCTGACGAGGCCTAACTTCATGTGACGCCAGAAAGCAGTGTCCAGTTAACATGCCCATTGTGAGCTTTAAGTCTGCTCGCTTCAGTATATCGTAGGAGTTGCACATTATCTTAGAAAATTTGCAGCCCCACTCTTCTGACCTCCCCTTTCCTGCTTAATTGATCATATGCAACTCCTATCTCTTTTTGATTTCTCTCAAACAAAGTGGGACATCTGCCGTCGACTCAGTGAGTGCTGGACCTAGATTTGCCAACTCATCGACCTTTTCGTAACCTTATATCCATTTATGACCCGAAATCCGGCACAGGTGTATGGTCCGGCTTGAGAGAAGTTTTTCCAATGCTTCTTTGCATTCCAGGACACTTCTGGAAGCAGTTCTATGTGAGGTTATTGCTTCAGTCGCGACCTGACTATCAATATATAAATTGACGCGACTGGAGCTTAAGCACGCTTTCTCTAGAGTTTTTGCTGCTTTCTTTACGGCTATAATTTCCACCCGAAAGACGCGACAGTAATCTGGTAGACTGTAGAATATACTTATTTCTGGATCGAAAAAGTAAAGAGAACATTTTTAAAATCTACAACATTTTCAAAGGCGCATTGCGTGTAGTAGCCGCAAATTCTTTAGCTGGTTTGCTGCTAGCTTAAGCCCAATAGTCGTCATTCAAAATATCTGTAAAGCCAAAGATGTTTTCTATGGAGGGCGTACGTTCTTAAATGTGACATTGTGTTCGTTTATTTAAAGGCGTGTACCTGCATTGTGTGGAGTCTTCCTAACTGGAAACTGGTTTATTTTATCGACAAGGGGGGGGGGGGGGCTCACAGTTACACAAATATTTCGATTAGCACAGCAAAGGAGAATAATAGCGTCTTGCAGATCAATCATCACTTTTGTTTTGTGGTGTGGCACTTTACATGACTGTCTCAAAATTTTTCCAAGAGTTCTTTTGAGCCCTGTTTTTAAGCTTTCCGCTGTTTCTCCTAATCAAGGCAGTCTTACAGCTCCCAAATAGTGGTTTTTATTCTTTTTAAATAGGACGGGAGTGATAAACGAAGCGTGATCATATCTGCTGCTTGGTAAATGTCTAAAGGTGAGCTCCATTTACAGAAGGAATCTGACTTGCTCTGGAATGCAACAGCTCTTGGTGCCAAGACTTTATTGTGTGAAGCGTGTACAAAGGGGAAGTTTGTTAGTTTTTTTTTATTCGAGAAAGTCTATCTGTTTCCTGTTTCTGTAAGCTGCATGAGTTGGAGGTCTCATAGAGAGACAAAAACTTTTATATGCAAGGCTTTGATAATATCCGAGAAGAGGGCCGTGTACAGCTTTTTATCTAGATCTGGTTTTCTTTTCGCGCTTTCAAATATAGGTTTGCTACAGAGATCAGCATTACTAAATCTGGAAGACACTTACTTTTGTTGTTGTTGTAGCAGTGCTTCACCTATCCAATAGGTGTGACCGATCACAAATTGTCATCAATATCCTCTAACGGGAGTCCAAAGAAACTTGCTGTTTCAACAAGGGTGGACCATATAAAAACGGGTGTTAGAGGCGTTGGTTCCACATTACAATTAAAGAGATGGTTGGTGTCATGTGGGGACACATTGCAAGCAGGGCATAGATTTTGTATGTCGGGGTTGATACTGGATAAGAAAGAGTTTAAGCTGTTACATTATCCAGCTCGAAGTTGAGCTAGAGTGACTTGCGTTTCCTCTTCTGCAAGTTTAGGGTATTGTTTTTTGAGTACAGTATTCACCGGGCAATTCCTAACATAGAGGTCCGACGTCTGTTTGTGGAGTTCACGGAGGACCTGATTGTGTTTCTTGGCTTCATACGGCTGTGTTCTCAGGTGCCGTAACTCCTCATAATGCTTACGGAGATAAATCCTTAAGCCCATGGGCGGTGTTTGCTCATCAATCAGATGTCTGTTGAGATGCCCAGGTTTCTGGGTATTCAACAGGAATTCTTTGGTTAGCATTTCATTTTTCTCCCTGATAGGGAGTATTCTCGCCTAATTATGTATATGGTGTTCTGGGGACATAAGAAGACAACCCGTGGCGGTTCTGAGGGAAGTATTTTGGCAGGCCTGTAACTTCTTCCAGTGAGAAGTCGTTAGGCTTCCAGAAGGTATGTTTCGGTAACAGGCACGGTTAACGTCCAATACCGATCATCTCGGAACGAATTAATATGATCATATTGAATTCTCTAGGCCATTCTTCTCCCTCACACCCTAACTCAATGAGGAAGTTGAGGTCGCCAGAGCCTCGTCTGCTAAATATGTGTATAATACATTCATATTTGTAACCCTTGCGTATGTGTGGGCGACAATTGGGTTGCGGAAGCTGTAAATTGCGCTAACAAAACCCCTTGAATCCCATACTTACCTTTGTAATTAGTGTCTATAGAACCCCAACTTTTATTTTGAGAGTAAGAGTGAGCATCAATGATCAGTGGCAGCTTCCGGCGGTTTCTTCCGTTACGGCATTTGCGTGGCTGTTGGTTGAAAAAGCACAACTGTAGTGCTCCATATACGCTTCGATAAACCAAATTTGTTTGCCCTCCAATTAGAGAGAGATCCTCCTCGGCTCACTTTTTTTACAAACGAGTTACTGGTAACAAATTTTCGCAAGGGCAAATTCACACCAACAATATATTGGTGGCTTTGGAGGTAAATTTTAAAGCTGCCCTTTTTTAAATAAATAACGGGGTTCGGACCATGTTTAAAAACCATTTAAAAAGGTTGATTTTTGCAAACTCAGAATGTGGCGTACTTTACATAACTAATTTAACGTAACCTACCACATCTAACCAATATCAATCTGTCAAGAGTAAGTGTTCAATAATGCTCTGAAAAAATTCTAAAAAAAAACAAAATCGAATTATTTTTCACTATAATTCCAATTACTTAGGTGTCAGATTTATTGCTATCAGATTTACTATGCTAACACGCCTAAGCTTATTTCTCTTGCTGTTTGCGAATATCTGAATAAATTTACATTTCACTAAAGTGGTGCTATTTATACTTCTGTGTATGTGTGTGTGTGCTATCTAAATATGCGAGTTTCTTACTTGGGTATAGCGCGGCCCAATGGAAGCGTCATTTTAGTCAATTTAAGAAATAAACCATCGAATTAAGCACATTAATCACACAAAACTAAATATGCGTACATACGTACACATGTATACAGCAGCAATAAAAGCTGACCACTCAAACAAAAACACACACACGTTTACGTACACCACACACACATACAAATATGAGCATTTTCACATCACTAAAGTGATTTACGACACTGCGACAGTCATTGCTTTCTTCGCAAGCTTTTGTTAGCAGTGTTTCATGTGCATGTGTGTATGTGTCTGTATCTGTGTGTTAATATATTATGTTCATAGTCAATTTTATTTTCATTTGCTCACCTCACCGACCGTGACCAATACACATACACATTGTACATTGTGTTGATCGCATTTAAAGCCTGTTAGCACACATTTTGGCGCTACTCATTTGCGAACGTCAGCAGCAAAACTTCAGTTGAATGCTTTGGCATTGGCCCAAATATAGATTTGCCCACATGTAAATTATTACAGCGAAAATCATAAAAATATATGTAGTTAAAATGGAAACTTCAGCTAATTTTTTTGCTCGAACGCTTTGTTGTTCAAGCGCTGTAGAAATAGCAATGAAAATATCATTTAGAACGTGCGAAGTAAAATGTGAAAAATAACAAAAAAAAAAAAAAACAAATAAAAAAGAGACCACGAAATATTTCTTGTGCTTGACTGACTTTGTGGTTTACTGGTGTGACAAAAATGTGGGAATATTATTAATATGCTGCCTTTATTTGAACTGAAGTACTTTTTTATTGTGAGTTTACAGACAGCTGCGGTTCGAGTGTTTATGCTGAAAAAGGATACAGGAATAACTCCAAAATCGACAAGCTGAAATGAATATGATGTTCACATGATACCTCTCATTCGGCAGACGGGATTAGGGGGTTAGAATATACCCGCAGTAGGTATGCCTGTCGTAAGAGGCGACTAAAGTACCAAATGGATTAAAGGGGTTGTGTAGTGCAACCCTTTCAAGGGGTTGTCAGCGCAATATATAGAGCTTCTCCAACCCAATTGTCAACCTCACCCACCTGTTTCATTAACAACCGAGGATCTGGCGACCCCGAACTCCTCATGGATCTACGGAGTGGGAGGACGGGATGGCATGTGGCATGTCGCATGTGGTCAAAACAAATCGTTCGCTAGATGGTAGGGCTTGATACAGGAACGTACCGGATCTGCATCCGGCGAAGGACCACCAACATCGATAATACTCCCTAAGGCCTTCGGGGAGTGTCCTTATCCCAACAACAATAACAACAACAACAACAACAACAACAACAACAACGGGTTTCAATCTTAATAACTTAGACTTATCGCTAGAAAGCGTGGTTGGAAAGCTGGGGTGAATACCTTTCAGCATCAAATGTACATTAACAGGGTCGGGCTAGTGAAGGAAGTGACAGCCGCAGGATGCAATGGTTGATCGTATTTGGTGCTTTTGAGCTCACCAAACTAAAAGCAAAGGAGGAAGGAGCTATTATTTAACAAAGTTATTGCTTCTTGATATAGTTTTTCTGTTTAGTCGTCGATCAAAGTTTTGAAAAGACTTTGATTGTATTGGATCTGTTCCAGAACTAGCGATTCAACTTTATTCAATCAAAGAATTCTGAAATAGGCTAGGAAATATTTCGTAAACAAATCCGAAATTATTCCCAAAGCAATCCTGCAATTATTTAATCGACGTGAACTTACCTCCAAAAGAATTCAAAAATTATGCTGTAAAATTTACAAAATGATACACAAATAGTGCAGAAGCTATCCGAACAACAACCCCGAAAATGTGCTGAAATAGCCCCGGAATATCAAATGGTTTGTCTTGTGCAAAATGTAAAAAGTAACTGGGAAATTAAACGTACCCACTTTCTGACTCATGCATTATCTTTCAAGCGGAGGTGTATATCAAAGAGAGAGAGCAGCCATACTGCTTCATTATAGTACGGCTTGAGACACCAATGAAGCTATCTTGGTCGACAGCCAGCCCACCTCAAAGGTGTCAGGATCGCTGGCGTCTATTCAGTATTTAAATGTCTCTCTTTGTTGGGTCCCTAGGCACAGTTTAGGCAGATGAGATTGTTAGGAAAGTTTCCGAAATGGAAATAAGTGAGGCATACAGTTTCGTATGACCACCGCTGGCTTATCTCCTAAGTAAAATCGAGAGAAATGTGATTAGGGAAACGGAATCGCTGTGCAGCCAATGGGTTGATGGCGAAGCCTCAAGATCCTTATGGTACACCAAGAAGCTGCCTCTGCAGAAGATGTCAATATAAGGAGGAAGAGTTGGCGATTCATCACTTTTTTTGAAGATTTCCAAGACTGACGCAGAGGATGGGAAGATGGATCTTTCACTCCTACTTAAGTTCATCAGAAAAAGCGATTGGTTGTGGGAGACCATTTAGGGCACTTAAAATTGATAAAAATTTATCGGAGTGGAAGTATGGGAAATTCTCACATATGTACATCCTCTTAACCTAACCTTGCTTAATGCTCTAGGTCTAACCGAAATAGAGCTATCCAAATTTAGAAAAATTTTCCATAAGTGTTGTCGATGAGGAGAGTTAGTCAAGTTTGGAAAAGCGACGGTACTGCTCGTTACGGTAATGATCGCTTTTCCAGACTTGCTAGACCTCGATTTATATAACTCATAGACGCAATGTCATTCGTGAAGGTTAACATATTCAAAGTAGTAACGTTTAAAAAGTAATAATATAAAAACTGTTTCCAAGTGCGAGGGCCAATGGGGTAATGCGGTCCTTTGCCAATTTGTATATGAAAAAATAATTGGATCTACTTCCAGCTGCGTGTGTGCCTAATTGTGTCCTTTCTGTAAAATATTTACCGGATTTAAAACGACGGCAGGATCGCCATGTAAAATGTATGCTTTTAGATTTAAAACAAAATGATTTTGTTGGCGCTAATGTTCAGCGCAGACATCAGATTTATAATTCTTCTTTATTAGCAAAATGCCTTCCCTTATATAGGAATTCTACTTACAATACTATTACAATATATTTGTACAATACCTACACACTAAAAATGACTACATTCTATTTCTATTTACATATTCAGTACAATATTCTTATTACCTAACTATGTAAAAATCTTTGGTCAGTCGCACCGACAAACTGACGTTGTCATTCAGTTATGTTTACGGGTTAAGCAACTGTAAATGGATATGGCTCCCCGCTGGGTTCAGTGTAACTTAGTTATGCCGCTATGAGTAATTCGTGTGTATTCGAAAGTGTAATTCATTTGTTTATGCATTTGAAGTTAGACATATTCTGGCGTGTACATAAGTACAAATATCTTGTAATGCGGTAATACCACATTACGTATTAAGCTGTTCGGGCTTATTTGAGCCACCAAAGCATATATCTAAATTGTTCTATTTTGAGGTTATCAGCTCAAACTTGGTGTTACCCAGAATTTTTATTTAATTCCACAACGGTTCTGCAAAAATTGGATGCTAAAAACCAACTGGACATGATTTCGGAAAAACCGGAAATCATTCGAGTTGTTTGCAATTACTTTGGTCTTGAGCAGCTCTATAGTTCCCTCTAATGCGCTGTCGAACTTTGTGTAGACGAGAGTCATAATTTAAATGGAAGCGAGCTCAAAAAGACATTATAATGAAAAAAGATCTTCGCAAGATTTCAAATAAGCAGATTATTATTAAAAATACATTTTCGGCTGTATTTTAGGGGCTAAAGAGACTCTATTAACATAAGTTTCCAATATAGAGGTGGGATTCTAAAATTTTAGTTCTAATAAGTCTAGCATAAAGTATATACGCTGTTCCAGTTCTGGATTAAAACTGCTTTACATAACACCCTCGTAAGAAAGCCTTTTGCGAAAATGACAATCGTTTGCATTATTTGCTCATTTTAACAAAAACAATGCTCAGTTGACGTTAATTGATGTCACTGTGAATTTAATTAAAACAACAGGATAAACGAAATAGCTTAAGCTAATTGGAAAAATTGCGATGAAAATTTATTGACGTAAACTTTTCATTATGCCTGTTTTACTTTTGTTTTCTCCAATCCTATCACTCAATTCGGAATGGTTAAACGAACCCAAATGCGGCCGTAATCCTTAAAAGTTTTACAGTTTCTCACATGTTTGCTATTGTTGTTGCTGTCGGCTATTCAAATGGAATAACGAAATGTGAAGGTGTAATTAAACTGCAATTAGGCATATGAAAAAGCCATTATAGTCACTGCCATTGGCATTTATCGCTGAAATATCGTCGTTAGCTGTCGCGTTCTTTTGTTGTTAGTGGAAACTTTCAACAGTTGCTTTACAATGACAAAAGTCATGGACACAGATGAGACGGCAGAAGACGCAGCCGCGATACGATTTACTGTTCACTACTTGCCAATTGCTGCTCGTGGCACTGGCAGTGGATGCGGAGTTTTGGCGGTAACAATAAAGTCACTGGGGCAGAGTAATTCAGTTTATTGCTATTATCAAACCAAAAAGATTATTACTGTTATAATGATGGATGGGTTTAAAAGCACTAAACTAGGTATTAACCATTAATTATTTATGCAATATGCAGAATATTTTTCTTTTAAATAGCGAAAGTGCGAAAAGGTAATTTTTGAAATTATTGTGAGGGCCCAGAGTGGTTGATGGTGTGCGCAAAAATACGAAAATGATACTCAAGAAGCATTTCCAAGCGTCAAAGATTACACAAAGACCGAAATTTCTACAGCGCCCCAAACCCGGCATAATTGTACCCGTTCAGCCTCACAGAACCGTGTGACAATTGCCTGGAAGATTACAACGTCTCGAAACCAAGATGATCCTTAATATAAGGATTTAATTGAAGAATTATTCCACAAAATTGCAAAACCCCTGTCGAACGTATCCCACCTCACCCAAGGCTTTTAAAGACCGCAAGCAGTAATTTGGCAGTCGTTGAACATATCATGATGAAATTTGGCAGGAACTTTACTCATATTACTATATATACGCTTAATAAAAATTAGCAAAATCGGAGAAGAACCACGCCCACTTTAAAAAAATTTTTTTTAAAGTAAAATTTTAACAAAAAATTTAATATCTTTACAGTATATAAGTAATTTATGTCAACATTCAACTCCAGTAATGATATGATGCAACAAAATTCAAAAATAAAATGAAATTTCAAAATGGGCGTGGCTCCGCCCTTTTTCATTTAATTTGTCTAGGATACTTTTAATGCCATAAGTCGAACAAAAATAAACCAATCCTTTTGAAATTTCGTAGGGGCATAGACTATATGACGCTAACTGTTTTCTGTAAAAATGGGCGAAATCGGTTGAAGCCATGCCCAGTTTTTATACACGGTCTTCCGTCTATCCTTCCGCATGGCCTTTAACACGAAAACTTGAGCAAAAATCGACATATCTTTTCTGAACTTAGTTCACGTACTTACCTGAACTCACTTTATCTTGGTATAAAAAATGAAGGAAATCCGACTATGACCACGCCCACTTTTTCGATATCGAAAATTACGAAAAATGAAAAAAATGCCATAATTCTATACCAAATAGGAAAAAAGGGATGAAACATGGTAAGATAATTGGATTGTTTTATTGACGCGAAATATAACTTTAGAAAAGACTTTGTAAAATGGTTGTGACACCTACCATATTAAGTAGAAGAAAATGAAAAAGTTCTGCAGGGCGAAATAAAAAACCCTTGAAATCTTGGCAGGTATTACATATATAAATAAATTAGCGGTCCAACAGATGATGTTCTGGGTCACCCTGGTCCACATTTTGGTCGATATCTGGAAAACGCCTTCACATATGCAACTACCACCACTCCCTTTTAAAACTCTTATTAATACCTTTAATTTGATACCAATATCGTACAAACACATTCTAGAGTCACCCCTGGTCCACCTTTATGGCGATATCTTGAAAGGGCGACCACTTATACAACTACCACCACTTCCTTTTTATAACCCTCATTAATACCTTTAATTTGATACCCATCTCGTACAAACACATTCTAGAGTCACCCCTGGTCCACCTTTATGGCGATATTTTGAAACGGCGTCCACCTATAGAACTAAGGACCACTCCCTTTTAAAATACTCATTAAAACCTTTCGTTTGATATCCATATTGTACAAACGCGTTCTAGAGTCACCCATGGTCCACCTTTATGGCGATATCTCGAAAGGGCGTCCACCTATGGACCTAAGGATTACTCCCTTTTAAAATGCTCATTAACACCTTTCATTTGATACCCATTTCGTCCAAACAAATTCTAGAATCAACCGTGATCCACCTTTATGACAATATCCCTAAATGGCGTCCACCTATAGAACTAAGGCCCACTCCCTCATAAAATACTCTTTAATACCTTTCGTTTGATACCCATATCGTACAAACGCATTCTAGAGTCAACCCTGATCCACCTTTATGGCTATATCCCTAAATGGCGTCCACCTATAGAACTATGGTGCACTCCCTCATAAAATACTCTTTAATGCCTTTCATTTGATACACATGTCATACAAACACATTCCAGGGTTTCCCTCGGTTCATTTTCCTACATGGTTATTTTCCCTTATGTTGTCACCATAGCTCTCAACTGAGTATGTAATGTTCGATTACACCCGAACTTAACCTTCCTTACTTGTTTATACCAAGATAAAGTGAGTTGAGATAAGTACGTGAGCTAAGTTTAGTAAAGATATATCGATTTTTGCTCAAGTTATCGTGTTAACGGCCGAGCGGAAGGACAGACGGCCGACCGTGTATAAAAACTGGGAGTGGCTTCAGCCGATTTCGTCCATTTTCACAGAAAACAGTTACCGTCATAAAATCTATGCCTCTACCGAATTTCAAAAAGATTGGTAAATTTTTATTCGACTTATGGCATTAAAAGTTTTCTAGACTAATTAAATGAAAAAGGGCGGAACCACGCCTATTTTGAAATTTTCTTTTAGTTTTGTATTTTGTTGCACCATATCATTACTGGATTTGAATGTTGACATAATTTACTTATATACTGTAAAGATATTAAATTTTTTGTTAAAATTTGACTTAAAAAACATTTTTTTTTAAAGTGGGTGTGTTCGTCAACCGATTTTGCTAATTTTTATTTAGCACACATATAGTAATAGGAGTAACGTGCATGCCAGATTTCGTCATGATATCTTCAACGACTGCCAAATTACAGCTTGCAAAACTTCGAAATTACCTTCTTTTAAAAGTAGGCGGTGCCATGCCCATTGTCCAAAATTTTACTAATTTTCTATTCTGCGTCATAACGTCAACGCACATACCAAGTTTCATCGCTTTATCCGCATTTGGTAATGAATTATCGCACTTTTTTGGTTTTTCGAAATTTTCGGTATCGAAAAAGTGGGCGTGGTTGTAGTCCGATTTCGTTCATTTTAAATAGCGATCTGAGACGAGCGCCTAGGAACCTACATGCCAAATTTCATCAAGATATCTCAAAATCCACTCAAGTTATCTTGTTTACGGGCGGACGGACGGACGGACGGACATGGCCAAATCAATTTCTTTTATAGAAGTCTATATCTAGCTCGATTAGTTTATGCCGTTACGGATTACCGTTATGCGAAAAAAATTTATTTCAAAATAATCTTGAAATACATCAGGAAAATATACAAGAATGATCCAGAAACAAGTCCAAAAGTAAGAGAAAAAGCTCCGTAAGCATAAAAAATAATTCGGGAATACCTGAACTTGTTCCCACAATCGGCTGTTCGGAATAATCCCAAAATGCTTTTAAAAATAATTCCGAAATGATCATGAAAATATTTTTTTTATTATAATTACTGAAAAAGCTCAAAGACGTCGTCATGATAAAGAAAAAAATGTGTTGTATAAATGTCACTGTCCAATTGATACCCATCGGACACCTGCAAGATAACCAAGTAAACCTTGCCGAATTTCGACAGTAAAAGAGTGAATCTTTATGCACAACTGTCACAAAAACGGGCCACTGGCCACATGGTCTTCATACTGAGAGAATGGGGATCCCTTTTAACAGCATTTTCAGGAGCTGTGGTGAGGGAGCAGTAAAGTAACAGTCGCGCTCTACTTGTGTGAATGGCCAGCTCTAGCACACACTAGGTTTCTAATTATGGGCAGTTATATACTCCCGAAACTTAGAGCCAAATGCTCTATGAGAGATGTCAGCAGGGTCATCGTCCGGTCCAGATGGTTGAAAAGGAGTACCCTCTATCCATACGAAATCAGAAGTCATTGGTTCGAGGAGAAATGTGCATCAAAATGGCGCCCCGTGTTCAACTTGGGCTCGGATCTTAGATATCCGGGCGACACAGCAACCAACAAACCAACTGTCACGGAAGAGGTGCTCAACTTTACAGTCGAGTGCTCTTATTCATTGAGTTTGTTGTTTTTGTTGTAGCGATAAGGACACTCCCCTAAGGATTTGTGGAGCGTTATCGATGTCGGTGGTCCTTTACCGAATATAGATACGTTACGTTCCGGTAACAAGGACCATTATGGTACTAGACCAGCCATCTCGGGAACGATTTAATATGAAGGGAACGATTTAATATAACCACATTGAAATTTTAGGCCATCCCGTACCATCACCTCCTTTTTGAGGTTGACAAACGGGTTGCGGAAGCTATGAATCGCCTCTTGAATCCATATTAAGTGAGCTAGCTCGCACATGTTAATATTGTGAAAAATTGAAGAAAATTTTTTCCTCAGATTAATGAGAAGTTTTATACAAGAATGAGAAATTCTAAATCGTTAAACTGAACATTTCCTGAATCTAAAGAAAATTTTGTTAGGAAATGTTTTTTTTTTTAATTTATTAAGTTTTTTTTTCTTAGTGTATTAACTTTTTTTCACAAATGTACATAAAATCAGTATCAATGAAATCACTTCCTGTTTAATAATAAATTAATACAGATTTCAATATGCAAGACTTTGCCATTCTTTTGCGGTGCGACATTATCGTTACCAGACAGAGCGCCACCAACAACTAACGGTGTTTATTAAATGGGGTTACACTGACATCTATGTCAGGAATTGCCCGGTGAATTCAGTACTCAAAGAACAATACCCTAAACTTGCAGAAGAGGAACGAACACTCCCCAGGGAAACGCGAGCCACTCTAGCTCAACTTCGATCTGGATACTGGATACTGGTTAAACTCTTACCTATCCAGTATCAACCCCGACATATGCAATGTGTCCCCACATGACACCAACCATCTCTTCAATTGTAATGTGGAACCAACACCTCTAATACCTCTCTCATTATGGTCCACTCCTGTTGAAACAGCCAGTTTCCTCGGACTCCCGTTAGAGGAAATTGATGACAATTTGTGATCGGTCAGACCTATTGGATGGGGCGAAGCACTGCTACAACAACAACAACAACGGCGTTTATATGGAAAGTGTGGAAAAATGGGGACAGATAAATCTGTGTTCTATGTTTGCATAACAATGAACCAAGTTTTTCAGTGAGGCGCCTGTCACTGTTGAAGTGAGATAACACTACAAATGTAACCCGAGCTGGACTTTAGCTTCTGTGTGCTATGCTATGCTGTCAACGTGACTTCGAATGCCTTTGTTTAAGTTACGAAATGCCAAGCTGATGTGAATGGTGAATGTGTGGTTGTATTTAGGCAAGTATATATGCCATATTTATGTATGTATGTAGATATGTATGCACTTATACAGGGGAAATAGATTACATTCTAAAGCAATTTTGCAGATAAGTGAAAGTAGGTAGGAGTGCAAGGAAAGTACAATTACCATCGTCATTTCAATTTGATAATTAATGAAAAATAAATAAGTAATGAGGAGATAATGACAACACAAGAAGACTTACTTAATATAGATTCATATGTATGAGTCCAAAACTTTGTCATAATTAAGCTCCGTTCATTTTAGTGGAAAATTGCGTCATTCCTTATAGCCAAAGCCTTAATCTGACAGAAGCAGTACACAAACAAAATATTGTTCAACCGCTTCATCACATGGGCCGGAATAAATGCAACTGGGAAATATTTTTGAACCCTCCCTTGCCAGCATTTTCGTTACCATTAGCTCATATGATCAAGAACCTAACACATAAGCGAGTTTCTCGCTGTTTCAATCCTTTATATTGATTCCATGCATTTTAATATAATTCAAATCGCGACCAGATCCACCTTCTCCATGTTCACGGTTTACTGGATGCCCAGTCACGTATATTCCAGAGAGCTGAGCCTTTCTTTTTGATAATATTAAATCTGTGTGCGTAGTAACTTTGACGAGCGCCTAGCCGGGACCCTTTGCGACAATATATATTTAAAACGAATCTTTGGCGAATTCTTTGTATTCCCATTTATACCCTATAAAGTGCCAGTGTGTACCAAGTTGTCTTTGGTGTCCGCCTGCTATGCTGAAAAACACATTTTTGTCCATGTTTGACTTTTCGAGATTTCAGTTTCACTGCCGTTGTCAAGGTCGCTGAATTTGTTGATAGAGGCGCTGTCCTCGCATTCAGCGCCGCATTATTTAGTCTGATGCCACCGTGGTGTAGTTATAGCGTGCTCCGCCTACCACACCGACGGCCCTGGGTTAAAATCCTGGACAAAGCAACATACACAATTTATAGAAAATGTTTTCAAATAAAAAAGATTTTTCTTGGCAAAAAACATGTAGTGCCCGTCTCCGTCGCCAATGTGTAGGAAAACTGAAAGGAGCAGGACTCAAACAGAAGCTCGGCCTAAATTTCCTGGGAGGTAAATCGCACGATGTATTTTATGTACCCGTCAAAGATTATCTTGGGCCATTTTGTTATCGTTCGTCCCGGCACTTGTAGCAAGTCAAGGATTGTTCCTTCCGGACTCGGCGGTTTAATCTTTAATTTTGTCACCGAATTGTTTTTGTTACTTTCATAGAGCTCTGAAACATATTTTAAGTTTCGCTTCGAATAAGCAGCACAAATTATTGAGCGACCCCAAAGCTCATTATCAATAAGTTGAGATTCATAAATCTTTAGAATAACCTTTCCAGAGCCGTCACATCTGAATTTCAATCAATGATAAACACATTTAATGATCAAAATTGACAAAAAAAAGAGCTCTCCGAGGTTGAATTGTAGGTGGCATAAACTTACCCTTGGTTCGATGTGCTTGACTGTGCTGTACATTTGGCATTAAGAAGCGTTGAAGCTTCAATCATTTTGGGCCAATATATTTCTGAGATACTTTTGGCTGCTGCTTAACTAGGCGAAGCAAATTCTCCTGGTAGCTGCTGGTGTTCTTTTACCATAAAGTGTGGCTGCAGTTATTACTTTTGTTACAGCTGTCGTCGTCATTTCGTCCCTCAGCTGCTGCTAATGGGACTTGCGCTTAAAATTTCGTTAGTTGGCTTAATGCTGATGACTGTAAAACATGTTTGGTGGCTCACTCGACATATTGTAAGGTACTAACTAAGACATCAAATGTGCGTAGTACATTTACTCTAAAGTTCATACATACAGCCGAGAATAGCAGCGCCATTTTTATACTCAGTTGAGCAGAGCTCACACAGTATATTAAGTTTGATTGGATAACGATTGGTTGTACAGGTATAAAGGAATCGAGATAGATATAGACTTCCATATATCATCATAATCATCAGGATCGAAAAAAAATTTGATTGAGCCATGTCCGTCCGTCCGTCCGTCCGTCCGTCCGTTAACACGATAACTTGAGTAAATTTCGAGGTATCTTGATGAAATTTGGTGTGTAGGTTCCTGAGTGCTCATCTCAGATCGCTGTTTAAAATGAACGATATCGGACTATAACCACGCCCACTTTTTCGATATCGAAAATTTCGAAAAACCGAAAAAGTGCAATAATTCATTACCAAAGACAGATAAAGCAATGAAACTTGGTAGGTGAGTTGAACTTATAACACAGAATAGAAAATTAGTAAAATTTTGGACAATTGGCGTGGCACCGCCCACTTTTAAAAGAAGGTAATTTAAAATTTTGCAAGCTGTAATTTGGCAGTCGTTGAAGATATCATGATGAAATTTGGCAGGAACGTTACTCCTATTACTGTATGTACGCTTAAGAAAAATTAGCAAAATCGGAGAAGGACCACGCCCACTTTTAAAAAAAATTTTTTAAAGTAAAATTTTAACAAAAAATTTTATATTTTTACAGTATATAAGTAAATTATGTCAACATTCAACTCCAGTAATGATATGGTGCAACAAAATACAAAAAATAAATGAAAATTTCAAAATGGGCGTGGCTCCGCCCTTTTTCATTTAATTTGTCTAAGATACTTTTAATGCCATAAGTCAAACAAAAATTTACCAAGCCTTTTGAAATTTGGTAGGGGCATAGATTTTATGACGTTAACTGTTTTCTGTGAAAATGGGCGGAATCGGTTGATGTCTAGCCCAGTTTTTATACACAGTCGTCCGTCTGTCCTTCCGCATGGCCGTTAACACGATAACTTGAGCAAAGATCGACATATTTTTACTGAACTTAGTTCACGTACTTATCTGAACGCACTTTATCTTGGTATAAAAAATGAACGAAATCCGACTATGACCACGCCCACTTTTTCGGTATCGAAAATTACGAAAAATGAAAAAAATGCCACAATTCTATACCAAGTACGAAAAAAGGGATGAAACATGGTAATTGGATTGGTTTATTGACGCGAAATATAACTTTAGAAAAAACTTTGTAAAATGGTTGTGACACCTACCATATTAAGTAGAAGAAAATGAAAAAGTTCTGCAGTGCGAAATAAAAAACCCTTGAAATCTTGGCAGGTATTACATAAATAAATAAATTAGCGGTATCCAACAGATGATGTTCGGGTCCACATTTTGGTCGATATCTGGAAAACGCCTTCACATATACAACTACCACCACTCCCTTTTAAAACTCTCATTAATACCTTTAATTTGATACCCATATCGTACAAACAAAGTCTAGAGTCACCCCTAGTCCACCTTTATTGCGATACCTCGAAAAGGCGTCCACCTATAGAACTAAGGCCCACTCCCTTTTAAAATACTCATTAACACCTTTCGTTTGATACCCATATTGTACAAACGCATCCTAGAGTCACCCCTGGTCCACCTTTATGGCGATATTTCGAAAAAGGGACCACCTATACAACTACCACCACTCCCTTTTAAAATCCTCATTAATACCTTTAATTTGATACCCATATCGTACAAACAAATTCTAGAGTCAATCCTGATCCACCTTTATGGCGATATCCCTAAATGGCGTCCACCTATAGAACTATGGCCCACTCCCTCATAAAATACTCTTTAATGCCTTTCATTTGATACGCATGTCATACAAACACATTCCAGGGTTTCCCTCAGTTCATTTTCCCACATGGTTATTTTCCCTTATGTTGTCACTATAGCTCTCAACTTAGTATGTAATGTTCGGTTACAACCGAACTTAACCTTCCTTACTTGTTTTAAATCAAATTTCTTCAGCTGCAAACCAATCTCCACAAAATTTTCGAACAAATTCGATAAAATTTTGCGAAGACCTCCAACTTTTTGTTAAGAGTTTTCAGATTTCTTTTAATATGCGTCTTCGTAGCTGAATCAATTTTAGTACTAAAGCAGAGTTTAATTTGTAGGCCTCTTTAAATACGTGCTGATTTTTTACAATTTTTGTTTTTTTCGAAGGGTGTTTTATATATTCTTCTATACAATTTTTCGAAATGGGCGATAACGGATGGTGTTAACTCCATTGAAGTATATATCACCTTCACGATACGGATCGGCTACATGTTTAGTTTCAGAAAGATTACTTCGCAAGAGCAATATACAAAATCAGTATAAAAAGGGACATCGCAAACGGGCCCGGCAAGGGGCCCGTCAAAGTTACTATGCACGCAGATTTAGTATTATCATAAAGAAAGACTCAGCTCTCTAGAATATACGTGACTGGGCATCTGCCATCCAGTAAACCGCTAACATGGAGAAACTGGAGGATCTGGTATTGTACACTAGGGGAAATAAGGTCCAGATTTGAATTGTATTAAAGTGCAAAGAATCGATATAAGTTATTGGAGGAGGGAGAAACTCACATATGTGTTATGTTTCTGATCATATGAGCTAATGGTAACGAAAAGACGAAAACTTTGACAAATGAGGGTTGAAAAATATTTGCTAGTTGCACTTATTCCAGCCTATGCGATGAAGCGGTTGAGCAATATTGTGTTTGTGTACTGCTTCTATTAGATTCATGCATTGGCTATAAGAAATGACACAATTTCCCAATGAAATGGACGGTGCTAATTTATGACAAAGTTGTGGACACATATGTATCTATATTAAGTAAGTCTTCTTGTATTGTTTACATTATCTTCTCATTACTTATTTATTTTTCATTAATATTCAAATTGAAATGACGATGGTAATTGTACTTTCCTTGCACTCCTACAGTAATCTATATCCCCCTGTACGAGCACACATCAACGTACATAAATATGGCATAAACACTTGCCTACATACATATATGTGAGGTATAATCGAAACAGCTTTCGTCTTGTCCGCCCTGATCTTAGGTTGTTTAAATTGTTTTCAAAATTATTAAAAAATTATAAAATTAAAAAATTGCTTCAAATAAATGTTTTCATACATTTAAAAGTAATGAAGGCAATCCCCGCTTAATTCATACAAAAAAAAGAAGAAAAAAATTAATTAAAAAATAAAAATTTCCACTGCTGTTTTCGTGTGCGCTAGTGTATATAGGTACCTTTTACAATAAGAATAAATAGTACAACCCATTCGCTGTAAGAGCTCAATTCTTCTAATTGACAGTTGAATAAATTTTCCATTTTTCATAAGCCTTAAGATAAGTGCCAAATTGATGTTATCTGAAAATTAGAAAGTGCATGCCTCGGACTTTTTATTTGAAATGTGTTCTATGGTGCCAGATAGCTTTAAACTTGAAACTGTGCTGTTGCCTGATGATGATTACGTTGGCGGTTTTCGAAATGGTTCCATCGCAATATGCCAGTAAATGTTTCTTTCTTTTCAGTTTCTCTTAGAAAAAACATAATAATTGAAATTCAATTATTATAAGCCGGTGTTAAGCTCATGAATTCTTAAATATAAGTGCTGTTATTGGTAATTTAAAAAGACAATGCTAGCAAAAAACTAAACATGGATTTGCGACTTAAATTTATTTAATTTTTCCTCCATGACAAGCAGCAGATTTCATTGCACAGCTCAAACTTTACTCTCTCTCTCTCTCTCTCTCTCAATCTCTGTTCGTGACGTGGCGTTTTTTTCCATCCAGGCTTTTACTATACACCAATTCACATTTAAGAGCGCGGTTAAATTTGATTATAATTTAGGGTCATTCAAACCAAACAAACAATTAATGCTAGCACCCAGAAAAATTAATCGTAACAACGGGAATGGGTTTAAAATATAAAAAGCTGAGTAAAACCGTACAGAAGCCAAAACCCAAAAACATCCATTTTGTCTATGAAGTGAAAATGGTTTGTGCGCCTCTTTTTATTTCAACCCTCGCCTGGTTGACTTTTTTGTGCGCGCTTGACCGTAGCATCATCACCGCCTACAACAAAATCAAAAGCGACAACTAACAGCAGCATTAAAGCGGACTATATAACTGGATAGCAAAAACGAGTACAAGCACCAAGAAAAATTTCAAAAATCAAATAAAAGAAAAAAATTTCAAAAATCATATAAAAGGAAAAAATATGGTGTAAGAATTATGTGTAAATCGCCAGGGGCCGAGTTAATTTTATTTTGGTTGACCTTTCAGCGTCACTTCGACCTACCTGCCCTCACACTTCACTGTCTATTCCCCATTTCTCATCCGTATCACCTTAAATTCTCACCTTTATTATTTAGTTTGTGCGGCAGTGCTTTTGAAATGTGGCTTCCCATATCCGCACACCGCCGCACTCGATATTTGTTGAACGGTCTGCCATTGACCCATTCATAATTTTTGCCATTTTAATGAAACTGCAAAATTATGTGGGCTCTGTGTTGAGTTGAATAAGCCATCATTCTTTATTACTTTTTTGTTAATTTTGACAGTATTATAAAAGTGAAAAAAAAAAAAAATTGGTTGGCTGCTCAATGTGTTATTTTCCCTTTGATGCACTTTTTGCTTAAAAAAACTTTGAACGTGAGTAAAAAATTTATTTCCCTTGAGAATTTAGTAAGGGTAAAGTTATTTAGCCAACTTAGGATTTGGGGATTAACTTTATACAAGTTTATTTTCATATGCGAAATGTGTTAAAAAGGGGAATAAAATGTCATTGAATGCTTTAAATGGGAAAATATGGGTTAATCTTATAAAAATTATATCGCACACCTAAATCAATAGGGAACTCATTCGAAATTTCGAAGATATGAGTATCTTCGGACTTCCCATATTCGATTTACTAATACCTCCCACCGATCAGAGCGAGAGAGTCTTATAAAAGAATAAAAATTGCATCGACGCAAATGATAAAGGCAGCCTTTCCTTTCGCCGTTTTCTGAACATTACGATTTTTTGCGTTGATCTCCGTTTTTATAGGCATGCGTTGTGTTTTCATCGGGATCTGGGCAAGCGCTAAAGTTGAATGCCTTTTGCTATACCAATTTCCAATTTAACTATCCATACCCTCATTGAATACCTATGCATGTTGTTCTTGTTGTTGTAGCAGTGCTTGACCCCATCTAATAGGCGCGACCACTTACAAATTGTCATTAATATCCTCTTACGGGAGTTCAAGAAAACTTTCAATTTCAACAGGTGTGGACTAGAAAACACCTATGCAACGATTTTAAATATAAACTTGATTTAAGAAAGCCTTAGTGCGGGTATAACCGAATATTTTATAATGAGTTGTGACACAATGTGGGTTAATAGCCGTTTAACATCATTTGAAGGAATTTAATTGCCGCAATAATTGAAGTTAAGCTTGCGGAAGCTACCCAGATATAATGGAGGCGGTTGCTGGCTTATCAGATACGGAGATAGGCTAGAATGAACAAGGGACACTCATTCGACTGTTAGAATCAAGATTTCTTTTGAGCTGATGTATATCGAAATGATTTTTCGTTACCGGTTTTTACATTGGTTTAAAAATAAACCCGTTTCGACAACGTGCCTGCTTCAGCGTCTTTTTTCTTATTAAAAAAAAATTTAATACGTATGTAAATGTAAGTACTCTTGGGGCTTGATTTGTAAACGGGATATTTTAATTTGGGTAACTAAGGCCGTAACTTTGATCATTGACTTGACCGTAATTGCGGCCAGAGAAGTAATACTATCTATAACTGTAATAATAGCCGCAACAAACATTTTTGTCATAACCAAAAGTATAGTCATAACATTAACTTAAATTCTCACCGCAGTCATAGTCATAAGATTGAACGCAACCCAAATCTTTACCATTACCATAACTATAATCAAAGCCATTACTATCACCATGGGTAAACAGAATCATACCCTTATCAATAAATGTAATTACAACAAGAGAAGAAAAAACCAACCCCCTTACCCATAAAAATATCAATATCCAAAACCACAATCGTGACCATATCCATGACCATAACCATAACCATAAACATAACCAGAACCAGAACCATAATCATAACCACAATCATAACCCTAACCGTAACCACAACGGCCACAGAATCAGCCATCATTCACGCCACGACAACCGTTATCCTGAATGCGCCGTAACCAAGAGCAATAACATAACAATACCGAATTTATAACCATAACCGCTAATGTTGCCGGAACCATTAATCTTACCATTACCATAACCATCATTTGAGTCGTAATAACCGCAGCCGAAAACAAAAAGTTGGAAAACCAAGTACTCGTGCATAACTTAATATCGATAACAAAACGATAGCACTTCTATTTAAAACCGTAAACCATAAAAAAAACCAATAACTCGTCGAAAACCAGCCAATAATACTCCGTTAAAAACCGACAACAAATCGATAGCTTTTCGTTAGAAATTTATTAGTTTTCGATATCAAACCAATTACTCGACAATAAAAAATCCACAACCCTTTGAAAAAAACTTATTGACGATGTTTGAGTCCAGCATAACACAACAACTTCAAGTGTGCTAGAGTAAAAGCAATCCTTTGAAGAAACTGGAAGAGCATGGGAATAGATGGAAATGAAAAAGTGAATGGGCTAGTTTAAAATTGTGCTTCCCTCGAAGCTTTCACCGTCAAACAAATCCTGGTAACACTGTGGACACATTCAGTCTATGTGAGGTCTTTATTGACCGGCCATTTGGAACTAACCTAACAACCTACCCTTACCTTCTGGACTTTTCCATAACGTCACCATAGTTGATAAAACATCAAAAATTCGATTGTCTTTTACGATTCATTTAAGTTTGGGTTTTGTTTTCAACGATTTCATATTAAATATGTAAGCATCAACTATCTTTCCTTGCAGTACAAATATTTACTGTTTAGAGGTTGGGTAAAATTTTCTCAAGTGGGCCACTTTAAAATCGATTGTCTCAGTTTTCGTTGATTAATACGGTTTTTAATCGGCTTGGAGGTAAAGCCGATCTCCACAAAATATTTTTGCAAAAAAAGTTTTTTTTACATTAGTTATTAACCGTTAGAGTTTTTGATCAGGTCATTAAAATGTTATTTTAAAAAATTAATAACTCGTGAACGGTTTATAGAAACTTAACGCTTTATACATCAAACTTTTCGCCAATTGATATACTTTGCTATAAAAATGAAATTTCTAAAAATGTGAGGCGTAGCATAACATGATTAAGGTTCAGTTGGTTTTACTTATGACTATCAATAGAAATATGACGCGTCCAACGCTTTTATTTAATTGTCTGATCAACGCCCTAGATTGATAAGGAGTGTGATGATTAGTACCTAGGACCTACCTAATTATTTTATAGCTTTTCGTATTATTATTATTTCATGTAAGTATTGTTTTCAATAAAACCGTTTAACTTAAAAATTGTTTTTTAATTATTTTATATTTAATGCATATTAAAGTAAGTATGTTTGTCGCGAGCTCGAGAGCATCAAAACGTGCTCGTCTAGCGCTGGAGGTAGGGGCGCGGTCACAAAAACATGTATAACTCTTGACCTAATGCTAAATAATGACTTTTGTTTTATCAACATTTTTTAAGGGATTTTAGAATTGAATGAAATGTGTTAAAATTTTCTCGCAAGCGGAGAAGTTTTATTAATTTTTAATTATTTAAAACAAACAGGATATTTTTAGCAAAATAAAAATTTGTTATAAAAATCAATTTTTTTATGGCAAAGTATATTAATTGACGAAAATTTTGATGTATAAAGCGTTAAGTTTCTATAAACCGTTCACGAGTTATTAATTTTTTAAAATAACATTTTAATGACCTGATCAAAAACTCTAACGGTTAATAACTAATGTAAAAAAAACTTTTTTTGCAAAAATATTTTGTGGAGATCGGCTTTACCTCCAAGCCGATTAAAAACCGTATTAATCAACGAAAACTGAGACAATCGATTTTAAAGTGGCCCACTTGAGAAAATTCGACCCAGTCGTCAAAGTTGTTGTTTTGTTGCCAGGTAGATGCTATGAAAATTGTTTGCTGATGCATCAAGTGGCGTATAACGTATTAATCGGTGGAAATTTAAATAATTGCTGGCTTCTGCACGTAGCTATGTACATATGAACTAATGTACATATATAGCCAATGATGTAAGAGCGATCATCAGGGCATGATGAATTTGCTGAGGGGAAAATTAAATAGAAGTTGAAGTGAAACAATCGATTTACATTGATTGCTTTTGCGGCTCTACCTTTGCGTGTTAGTGTGTATGTTTGTATGTACGTGCTTGTTAAAGAGCTGTACATAAATTGGCGTAGTTATGTAGCTATTTCCGTTATATGGCATATTCTGCATAACAAGTTAAAGGAATAAGTGCGGTTGATGTAATTACACCTATGCATACAATTATTTCACAAACATTGCCAAGTTTTTCCGTTGATAGCGACAAACTGAAGTGTTTGTATGTAAGCGCATTCACTGACACATTTATGCAGTTGCATAAACAGAATAACCCGGTAGAAGCTCTACCTGTCGTCTATAGATTCGGGTATAGAGCTACCTGCCTGCTGCAATTGCGTAGAGGATAATTTAGTGGAATAATCGAGTAAATTTTTACTTATTTCGCCCATGACTTACATATATTTAAGGGCTCAACCGCAAAGTGAATTGCATTAAGGCTATACATTTTGTTTTGTTTTCCAAAGCTCTCCGCTACAGCTGAAAACGTAACTAGTTTCTTTTGAATCAAACACCTTTCCAGTGACTTGCTGGGCAGCCTTAGTAAATTTGTAAATTATGTAATATATTTTGTAGAAAGTTTTTGATGCATTACAACTTCTATTGCAGTTGACATTTTGGTTGTTCGGCTAGGAGGTGTGGACGTTTTTGACAGCTGCTGTTTATCGCAATTCGAATGTGTCACACAAATGTCGTACTTAAGTAGTGATTGGTGGTGAATTGTTTGTAAAACGCCTCTGCAATGGCTTAAATGCAGGTCAGTTTTTGTTTGTGTGCGTGGTATTATTGAGCTTTACTAAATGCCTACACATATGATAGAAGAGAATTCGAATTATGAAATTTATGCGAGCTAAGAGCGCAGTATGTGGTTACTGATGAATAATCATAATTGCATGCATGTGTTGTTGTATTAATAAATATTATACAAACTTAATATTTTAGTCATCACACTATAATGCTCTACTTATGAATAAATTCAGATTGGCGCCATGTTTTGTTGCTTTATTGAATTTATTATAACTTAGCTGCTATGGTTGCAAAATATTTGAAATTCCATATATAAATACAGTTATAAATAAATAAAAACCAATTAGCTTGAAATGGCCTAAAAAATTTGTATTATTATGCTGACGAGTTTTAAAATTCAATTTTTGTTTTGGCTTCATCCTACATCGCGTGAATTAAGTATTGATGCTCAATTAAAATTGGTTTTCAGCAAAATTTCAAAAGTAGCAGCATTTTATAATTTATTAGATTTATTGAGCTAAAAGGCTTTAAGATGAATAAAACTTATTTTTTTGTTTATATTCATTTATAATTTATTTGGTCGATATTTCAACTTCAATCTGAAGTCATCATCAGGACTGGGGACAAAACAAAACAATAATAATAATTAATTTAATATATACTTAAGTACATAGTCAAAACAAAGTCACCGCTTACACATATGAATAGCATTTTATAATAATATATGACTGCTTTCTCTTTCTGGCCCACGTTAAGGGAGGTGGTTTTATGGACAGAGCACTATATGACTTGTAGTATACTCATTGCTTTCATGTTCTGGTTCAAACCTACAGATCACTATACTTCAAAATTTTATCAACTAAACAGGGCAAATGGGAAGTCAGAAATTTTTTTTCGGATTCATTCGCATAGCAAGACCATACCAGCGAAGCCTTTGCTTATAAATAACAAATAAAAACCGGTCGTTCGATTTAAACAAGATATTCGTTGAGTGGCGATTATTCGAATAATCTAAACAATTCAACTATTCGAACAGTAGACGTTGCTTAATATACCATACAAATATAATATCGAATAATCGAATTATTCCAATAGTTATAAGAACCATAAATAACGGAATTCAAGGAGTTGATAAGCACAATATAAAGCTTTATAGCTTCAGGGGCTCCGCAAACCTACACGAGGGCAGTCCTGTTCCAAATATGAATGTGTCATACACATATTTAGCAGGCAAGGTTCTGGCGACTCCAAGTTACTCATAGAACTAGGAAATATGGGGATGTTATGGCCTTAATATGTCCATATTAATCGTTCCCGATATGATCGGGCTAGTACCTTAATGTTACTTGTTGCCAGAATTTACTGGATTTATATCCTGCAAAGGACCACAAACATCGAAAACAAATGTTCAAGAAGTGTCTTTTTAATGCAACAAAAACAACCATAAATAACACCCATTGCATTCTGATTTGCAGTTTCACCATGTGATTCACGGTTCGAATCCCATTGAAACCTTTGATAACATTACAAAATTGCCTGATGATGATTACGTTGGCGGTTTTCGAAATAGGTCCATCGCAATGTGCCAGTAAATGTTTCTTTCTTTTCAGTTTCTCTTAGAAAAATATAATAATTGAAATTCAATTATTATAAGCCGGTGTTAAGCTCATGCATTCTTAAATATAAGTATAAACTGAACACACCATTAAACAAACATACACAAAACTATTTTTCGTTAAGATATAGCTTACTAGAATATGCACACGATAAATTGAGGAAATACGGACATATCTTATTGAAATTTGGTATATTGGTTCCTCGACACCCATCTCCCATTTCTATTTAAAATGAGCGAGATCGGATGATAACCACGCCCACTTTTTATATATATAACATTAAGGAAAACACAAAAACCTGATTATTTAGTAAATAGTACACCTAGAATGTTGAAATTCGATGTGTGGACTGATATTTAAACTATTGAAAAATATTTTAAAACCTTTTTGAAAATGGGTGTGGCACTGCCCTTTTCGTGATAAAACCAAGTTTACAAATATTATTAATCATAACCTCGCGTAATCTTCCTTCTGAGCTCCTCACGACGACCCGCCACAGGGGACACTTATATTAATCTTATATATACTATATAGATATATATTATACTTTAAATTTTTAGCAGTCGACCGCTCTGAGTCGACTATAATTTTAAATAAATTAATAAATAAATAAATCAACAAGTAACGAAGGCTAAGTTAGGGTATAACCGAACATTACATACTCAGCTGAGAGCTTTGGAGACAAAATAAGGGAAAATCACCATGTAGGAAAATGAATCTAGGGTAACCCTGGAATGTGTTTGTATGACATGTGTATCAAATGAAAGGTGGTAATGATTATTTAAAACGTAGTGGGCTTTAGTTCTATAGGTGGACGCCTTTTCGAGATATCGCAATAAGGGTGGACCAGGGGTGACTCTAGAAAGTGTTTGTACGATATAGGTATCAAATTAAAAGTGTTAATAAGGGTAGCCCTTAGTTGTATATGTGAAGGCGTTTTCGAGATATCGACCAAAATGTGGACCAGGGTGACCTAGAACATCTTCTGTCGGGTACCGCTAATTTATTTATATATATCATACCACGAACAGTATTCCTGACAAGATTTCAAGGGCTTTTGATTTCGCTCTGCAGAACTTTTTCATTTTCTTCTACTTAATATGGTAGGTGTCACACCCATTTTACAAAGTTTTTTCTAAAGTTATATTTTGCATCAATAAACCAATCCAATTACCATGTTTCATATTTTTTTCAAATTTGGTACAGAATTATGGCATTTTTTTCATTTCTCGTAATTTTCGATATCGGAAAAGTGGGCGTGGCCATAGTTGCATTTCGAACATATTTTATACCAAGATAAAGTAACTTCAGATAAGTACGTGAACTAAGTTTAGTAAATATATCGATTTTTGCTCAAGTTATCGTGTTAACGGCCGAGCGGAAGGACAAACGGTGGACTTTTTATAAAAACTGCGCCTGGCTTCAACCGATTTCGCCAATTTTCACAGAAAACAGTTACCGTCATAGAATCTATCTCCCTACCAAATTTCACAAGGATTGGTAAATTTTTGTTCGACTTATGGCATTAAAAGTATTCTAGACGAATTAAGTGAAAAAGGGCGGAGCTACGTCCATTTTGAAATTTTCTTTTATCTTTGTATTTTGTTGCACCATATCATTACTGGAGTTGAATGTTGACATAATTTATTTCTATACTGTAAAGATATTAAATTTTTTGTTAAAATTTGACTTAAAAAAACATTTTTTTTAAAGTGGGCGTGTTCGTCATCCGATTTCGCAAATTTTTATTTAGCACACATATAGTAATAGGAGTAACGTGCCTACGTGGGAGGTTCCACGCCCATTGTCCAAAATTTTTCAAATTTTCTATTTTGCGTCATAAGGTCAACACACCTACCAAGTTTCATCGCTTTATCCGTCTTTGGTAATGAATTATCGCACTTTTTCGGTTTTTCGAAAATTTCGATATCGAAAAAGTGGGTGTGGTTGTAGTCCGATTTCGTTCATTTTAAATAGCGATCTGAGATGAGCGCCCAGGAACCTACATAACAAACTTCATCAAGATACTTCAAAATTTTACTCAAGTTATCGTGTTTACAGACGGACGGACAGACGGACGGACGGACGGACGTGGCTAAATGAATTTCTTTTTTCATCCAGATCATTTTGATATATAGAAGTCTATATCTATCTCGATTAGTTTATGCCGTTACGGATTACCGTTATGCGAACAAAGTTAATATACTCTGTGAACTCTGCTCAGCTGAGTATAAAAATCGTTAAACCTATCATAACAAAATTCGGTGTATATTTACTATATGAAACGCTTAGTTAACAAATCGGTTAAGAAACACGCCTACTTTTGTATAAAAGTCTTTTAAAGGTGTCGTGTTCGAATAAAATAAGCTATATCTTTGCGAAAAATAGTTACACCCGAACTTAGACACCCTTACTTGTTTCGATGTAAATTAAATTTTTGCTTCTGTTCTCTAATATGACAATTTGTCATATTGCTTGCATATAACGTTATTTCATTATAAATTTCTATTTAATTAAATTTTGTTAGTAGCATTTATATTTCTATAAATTTCTCCAATGTTCGCAAACCATTACACACGCAAACATATTTGTATAGCAATAACAAAAGTTCACCTAGATTACCGGAGAGAGTCGTGGGCTTAGAGCTCAGTGTATTTTTGCACTGCTCGCCCAGCGTTGAAGTTAAACCAAAACAGGGGCAACTTCAACAGAAATGAATAATTTCGGTGGAAGGTTTTCATCGGCTTCTTATCGGTAACAAGCGAAAACCAAATTTGACAAGGGATGATGGAAAATCGCTCCAATATACACGAAACCGACAAGTTATTGTTATTCCTTATAGCGCGTTATTATCGTCGAGTTATCGATTTGTTATCGCCGAGTCTTCGACTTTTTATTGGTTTTTATCGACTTGTTATCGACGATTTACAGTTCAGTCATCGATTTTATATTGAAGTTTTATCAGCATCTGTTCCATAACCAAGCGATAAGTCATCGATAAACAATCGATAACATGCCGATAGTAAATTGATAACACACCGATAAGAATTCGATAACTTTTCGATACAAAAACGATAACTTTTCGATAACATACCAATAAATTTTCTATAAATAATCGATAGAATTTTGAAAATAATCTATAAATTTTTGATAAAATATGTAGAGATAATTGGTAACAAGTCGATAACTTTCCGATACGCCTTTGTTAGTATCGATAACTTTTCGATAAGTAATCGATAATATTTTGATAAAAAACCGATGGCTTGCCTACAAACAATCGGTAATTCATTGGTAACCTTTGTTATCGTTAGAAAATTTATAACACCTTGATAACAAATCGATACCTCATATATACCCTTAACTATTTGAGTTACATAGGTGTGTGAATCTAATTTTATCTGCTACTGGTTATTTTGTGTTATTTTTTCTTTGCTTTAACGAATTTTTGTAAAATTTGTAAAGAGGTCCCCTGAGCTCGCGAAGCATGAGTAAAATAAATTCGTGCCTTTAAAAGACAATGTTAAAAGTTTATCGAACGTTTGTTGGTACTTAGTAATGCAGGGCGAATTCATTTAGTTTTATGGTTTTTATGTTAATGGTTTTGTGGTTGAGAAAGTTCTGAACTAAATGGCATTTACATGGAAACATATAAGAGAGATTTATTACGATTATTATGGCTGAATAAAATTATTGTAAATTGAATTGCATGATGTTAATGTGTTTGATTTTTAATTTTTTTTTTAATTTTTAGAGAATAGTCTCGGTTTTGTTTGGTTAAGAACCTACGGTACAAGAAAATAAAAGCTCGAGATATAGGAATTTGGTTCAGTATATTTGGTTGATAAGAAACTACGGAAATTTGTAAATTGGTCGGAAATATCTTCCCAGTTTCTTCATTCTTTACTAAAAAATATAAGGCCCCTAAATGGACTAAGCGTCAGCTTAGAGGAAAAATATATAGCAGAAAATATCTAGCAAGTTTTCGTGAAAACTACATGTGGAAGAGAGAGCGAAGAAAGTCTCTGCGGCACTAAATGCATGCAAGGATGTACGTGGGGCCTATCACCCAAACTCCCTCAATGGGTACTTACGCCAATCGTCAAACCGATACTTTACTATCAGGTCTTTGTTTGGTTGACAGTCACTCTAAAGAAGTACCTACACCAAAAAACTAGAGGTGATATGCAGATTATCAATGATTAGCATAACGGATACATATCCCGCCTGCAGACCAAATGACCAAAAATATCATGTTAGCAACTGCAACAAGGCTTAAGGCTTCGGGGCAGCATGAGTGTAGGCCGCATGGCCATAGCAAAAAAGGCGACACCTAATATCGGGCAAACGGGGTACATGGTCCCGTGCCTGAACTTCCAAAGAGTTTTGGGGGGCACAACTTAGCCGGAGGGTAAGCGCCAGGGTGTAGAAATGACAGAGCATACTATTCACGTGCTTACCGATGGCTACAAGCTTACGGAAGTGGTCGGGTCTGATATTTACTGTGTCGATCTAGAAATAAACAGCAGAAATTCTGCACGAAGCGGGCCTAAGCTGCAGTCGCGTCAATGTATATATTGATAGTCAGGCGGCGAATAAGGTAGCAATTTCACACAGTTCTTTGTCAAGAACTGTTCTGAACTGTAAAGAAGCATTTTAAAAACTTCACCTAGGCCGGATCATACATCGTTACTCTGTTCCCGGTTATAAAGGGTTAGAAGTTAACAAAAAGGCTGAAGAATTGCCACAGGAGAGTGCATCACTCGCTGAATCGACGGAAGACGTCCCAATGCTTTTAGGAGAAATCAAAAGGAGATAGCAGTTGTATATAATTCATCCTGCAGTAAAAGTGTGGAATGAAGCGCGGGCTGCATAATTCCTAAGATCATGTGCAAATTCTACAATATTACATACACAAGGTGGTTCATATCTCTGAAGAGAGAAGACTTAAGGCTCACTAATTGGGCACTGCCTTCTGGCGTCGTACGCAATAAGTTAGGTCCCGTCAGTAACGGTAGATGTAGGATGTGCAAGCTACAGGAAGAAATGGTTGAGCACTTTCTGTGGTTGTGTCCAAGTCTCGAGGCAACAATTAAGCTATGTCCTAGAAAACGTCTAGTATTTACCCATAATACGGCGTTATTCTATAACATAAGTTCTGGCAGCTGATTGGGTTTCTTTCGTTTGGTCGTCAAACACTGTGGAGACATTCAATTTATGTAAGATCTTTGTTAACCAGCCAGTTCAATCTAATAAGTAATTCAAAGAACCTCATTGCACTACATAGCTCGACCATACCAGCAAAGAAATTGCAAGAACTGTAAAACCCTCTAAAGCAACGGTATTGAAGTCGTCAAAAATAATATTAAGGGCGTCAACCCAAATCAAGACGGATGGCTGCCGTGTTTCATTACACTACATACATAGGCACGTGCATGCTATGTTGTTTCTGCTCAAAATTACAAATCTGTTCGTGTTGTAATAAAGTAAAATCACACAACGCGAATCACTTAAATATGGAAACTTATGTACACACACGCGTATGCTTCATTTATCCTTGAGCGTTAAAAAGTTTCGTGTCGCTTTTGCTTCTACTATTTGTATAAACGTAACCTACATATGCTTATACATAAGTACGTATGTGTGATTATATGAATCTCATATTTGCACGCATAAACAGAAATTGTGTGCAGTTTGGAGGGCCATTTGTGTTTTAGCCTCATTTTCCCTATAAGGGAAGCCATTAATGTGTGCATTTTGTTGCTATTGCCTGAACAACAGTTGGCACTTGTGCGCAAGAGTAAAAAAAAAACTACAACAAAAAAAGAAGAAAATGTTCAACGTGTACGACTAGAGGCTGCTACTGGCCGCTGGCTGGTGTTTGCTAGCAGCGTTCTTATGTCGAAGCAAATGTTGCGTGTGGTTAACGCAGGAAAGCGGCAATTACCCACCGACGTGTGCCGTACGTACGAACGTTTGTCGTACGAAACACGTTTGACCGAACCCTCAAGCCCGTAGGAATCAATGTGTGCGTCTTTGTACATATACATAACATATTTGTGTGTGTATTGCTTACAGCAAAGCTCTGTTGCCATTGACCACTTTGCATACATGCTTATGCAAACATCAACTTTTGGAATTGCAATTTTTCATGGTGCAAATGGCAGAAACAAATACTGAATAACATTTCTAATTCATTTATTTGTAACCTCCAATTTTATATAATAATTTTAGAATATTTCAACAAAATTTTAAACAATCATTAGGCCTTTTTGTCTAATAACTGCAATTGGTCCAAACATAGCACACAAAAGTTTACTAGGCAACTCGGTTTTGTGAGAGAGCGATCAGCTGACACGTTCTTACGGAAAAAATCAAAATTGTTTTAATTTCTACGTTGCGGGCTACGTACGAACGGGCGTTGGACGTCTGTGAGTTTTCGTTTACATTGCACACTCATAAGATAGGTCGTGTCAGCTGACACGTTTTTGGTACGTACGTTCGTGAGTAACTGCCGCAGAAGGCCATTAGTATGTGGTCAAGCGTTTACGAGGAATATCTAAATACTTACATACTCAAATGTGTATGTTTAACATATGTATGTGCATGTGTTATATATTGCATACACTAAACACCACATACATACATATGAAGTACATGAAGTAAATGCATAGTTACACACACACATAAGATGTGGCCACATTCGTTTAAAAAGTTCAGATATACATACATACATAAGCATAGAGCGAAAGGTAACAAACGGTAAAGACGTTTACCTTGTCCGTACCCGTTAATGCATTCAGCAATTCAGTGTGACAGTGTTGAAAGTGTGAAAGTGTTCCAAGCGAATGTACAATTCCATTGTACACTCCAATTTACGTAGACACTGTTTTCTTAAGTGACTGTGCATGCTGCTCACAATTTAAGTGTCTAAAAACAGGAATTTTCACTTTAGGCTTTGTGGCATAGCCGTTTCATGAGACAAAGATTTAATTTGTCAAAAAGAGAAAGATTTTTATAAACAAGGCTTTTTTCTGTAATATATTTTAAGCTTGTCGAAGTTTAGGATTATAACAAGTTTTATAAAAAGATTATAAATGGAATTTTTTTTTTTTTTTGTTGGAAAATGTCTAAGCGAATACACTCATGCAAATAGTTGATGAAACGTACCGATGAACGTAGACCGCTTTAAGCGACTACTAATTGTGTAAGTGTAGTTTCTGCTCTCTGTTGCTGACAAATTTGTTGGGTGGGCTAAACTAACATAGATAACATTGTAGACCAGAGTATCCCTATAATATTCAATGAGAGTCCACTGACTCTCTCTGCTTAACTTAATAGATGTCATGAATAAAAGCTGAGGTTAAGGCCCAATTCAGATTTTCAAGCTAAGATCTGCTCGGTATGGAAAAAACTATTTGAGCGCTGTCCCTTTACCTCAAATATTTGAGTTTAACTCAAAACCATGTGCATAAAAACAAAGTTTTGATTGCTTAAGCAAGATAAAGCTCACATTTTCCTGAGAGATATTTTTTAAGCACAGTTGTTTACTCCTTTGGCTTCCAAGATCATTTCACGTTTATATCGGATTTTAGGGATTTTTTCGAGACTATTTCGGAATCATTTTGTACCACGATTTAGAGGTCATTTCAGGATGATTTTGTGAAGAATCGTGGTTAACTTGTGGCTAATTTGGGGTAATTTTGTAATGATTAAGGATATAATTCGGGATTATTTGAAGAGTGTACCCCAAGGGGTCCCTTGGTAGCCATTTCATCATTTTGGATCATTGGAGGTTTTTTTGGCGTGAATTTTGGGTCATTTCAGGATGATATGGAAGACTGTTCTAATTTAAAATTCATTGTGAAGGATAAAAAACAGTTTTAAATTTGTTGTTCACTTGAAATATTTCCATTTTTCCTTTTTTCCTAATCACAAATTCAATTATCTCTGTATGTTTTTTAATGGTGTGTTCAATTTATACTCATTATTTAGAATTCACTAGCTTAACACGGGCTCATAATAATTGAATTTTCAATTATTATATTTTTCTAAGAGAAACTGAAAAGAAAGAAAGAAACATTTACTGGCATATTGCGATGGTACCATTTCGAAAACCGCCACGTCAGGCAATTTTAAAGGTTTCACCGAGATTCGAACCGCAAATCACACGGTGAAACTGCAGTTGCCTTAACCACTAGGCTATCCTGCTTGTATTTGTCTCCTTGCTTAATTCAGTTTATCTTATTTCTACACTAACAACACAACTCAGATATTCTCCCTCTATTAGTTTGTGTTTTTGTAGATTTGTTTTTGTAAAGTTTCTTTTATGTTGCGAATGAGAAGCTTTGAAAACTCGGGCTCAGTTTTATATATTGTAACGAATTTACTGCAAATCCTCTTTTTGCCCCTTTTGCTAGGTTCGTATCGCTAAACTGTTGAATAAATAACTCCAATATTGAATAATGGAAAAATGGCCTTTATTAAAATGCTTCACAATAACACTCAAACTGTGCAACGAATAGCTTAATAACCAAACTGATAGCTCAAATGAAACTCCACTATTCAAAATAATACTGCTATTGCTCGCTAGATATCGTGTTAATCAAACTGCTTGACAACTCAAATCAAACTGAGTTACTTCTTACTCGCCTGCACCGCTTTTATAGTTTACGCTGCATACTTCTAGGCTCTTCGATTTCCAGAAGTTACTAGTTGTTTCGGCTACAAAATCGCCAGTCACAACTACGTGCACAAATTATTGCCCTCTCTTGTGACCACTCAGATAAGATATATGCATGTGTTTGTCGTTTACAGTCTCCCGCACACACATAAGCGTATAAGTAAATTCATCGGTGTGTGACATCTCATCTCTCGCTACCTTGTATGTAAATGTTGCTCGTCGGAATGTGTACATATGTGTAGACGCAATTATTGATTCGTTTATGTAGATACATAATTATTGAATTATTGATGTGAATTCACGTCACTGCTTAGCATCGGCCTGGAGATGGCAGCACTCCTCAGTTTTGCTAATATTCGTAACACTGCCCTCCACCTAAGTCTAATCGTCCCGATCAGACAAATCTCCCAATCTAAACGCCGCTAGCATCTCCAAATGTACCACTCTTCTAATCCGTGGTTTCCCAGTGGTTTGTATGCGGTAGGTGGTATCACTGATCTTATTCACAACTTTGTACGGGCCTTCCCAACTGCACCGAAATTTGGCTGGAACACCTTTCCGCCGGTGAGGGTTGTTTAACAGTACCAAATCTCCCGCCAAGAAACCTTCCGAATTAGAGTTCTTTTCATGCCAGTGTTTCATCTTACTACTCATTACCCTGGGCCGTTCCTTCACACTCTGTTGTTTGGTCAATGAACCACTTCGTAGAGCTTGCGCTTTGCATAATCGGTATCGTTCCCATATTTCACAAGAGTATTGCGCTCCGGCTTGAAACTACCCTCGCATTCTTTCTCGGAAATTCGTTGCTTCGTTTTCCTGCGTCTTTTAGGTTTTGTCAATACCAGTGTTTCTCTCGCAGGTACTTTTGATTTTGATTTATTTGGCCCATTCGATCTATCAACCTTTGCCTTTGACTTTCGTGGTCTTTGTCGAGTCTTTTCCACCAGTACCCGATTACTGCTGAACCCTTTTTCCAAACTAAAGTTAAGTGGTATGTCCTGGTTCTTATAGCGCATAATTTTCCTCCGCATATCGATCCTGACGTCATGGTCAACCAAGAAGTCCACTCCCAATATGACTTCATCAACGATCTCCGCCACAACGAATTTGTGTAAAACCATGACTTTTCCAATTAATACCTCACATACCACTTTGCCTTGGACTTGATTATATTCGCCTGTTACCGTACGCAACCTTGTTCCAGGTAATGACTTTACTCTCCTGTAGACCAAATCAGATCGAATCAAGGAATGAGATGCCCCCGTATCTACAGTCAGTACACGCTCTTTACCATCCACATTCCCTCTGGCGGTAAGACTGCTTGATTTCCTTCCGATTTGCGACACAGATATCACAGGACATTCAACAGCCGGGGCAAGTTTTCGTTCTTTACATTCGACACGCTCTTGCTCATTTCTGCCAGCTTTGCGTTTACGGCCACCCACATTGTTGGAACTATTAGGACCAAGATCGCAATGACGTGCAATGTGACCTGGGTTGCCGCACTTGAAACATTTAATAACTCCGGCATTCTTCTGTTGAGATCCCTTCAGTGCTTCCAAAATTGTGTCTACCCACTCCGGCCTTTCTACTTCCACACGATGAGCTTTGTATGCTGGTTTACTCAATAATGACGCCGTTTCCTGGGTCAATGCATGGGATACCGTTTCAGAAAATGTTTGCTTTGGGTTCGCGTATGTGGCTCGCTTCGTTTCGACGTCCCGTATGCCATTTATAAAGCTCTGAATCTTCACTCTTTCCGTGTATTCCACGGGTGCATCCGCATTTGCAAGATGAGCCAATCTTTCAATGTCCGAAGCAAACTCCTGCAAAGTCTCGTTAGCTTTTTGGTAGCGGTTTTGCAATTCTATTTGAAATATCTGTTTCCTGTGTTCGCTTCCGTATCGCCGTTCTACAGCAGCCATCAATGCGTCATAACTGTTCCGTTCGTACTATGGAATAGTCTGTAAGATTTCCGCGGCAGGACCTTTCAGTGCCACGAACAGAGCTGCAACTTCATCTTCAGCATTCCATTGGTTCACTGCTGCGGTCTTCTCAAACTGTAGCTTAAAGACCTGAAAAGGAACAGAACCGTCAAAGGATGGTGTCTTTACCTTTGGATTACTCGTTGAAACTGCTGGGCGATTTAGGTGCAACTGCTCGATACGTCCTCTCAAAGCATCCACCTCGGCCTCGATTTTATCCTGTCGACCACTGAAGCCTTCATGAAACTGGGTTAGTTTTTCTTCCATATGCGCTTCCAGTTTAGATGATATACGGACTTCCTGCTCTTCTAGTTGTTTGGAGATCTGAGATGATATCTGTGCTGAAATTTGTGAAATACGCGTTTCTTGTGCTTCAATTTTCGATGTTATTTCTGCAATACGTGTCTTCTGTTCTTCCATCTTGGATGTTATACGGTTCTCCTGTGATTCTAGTTGAGATGCCATATTTATCTTTTGTTCTTCCAGTTGAGATGCCAGTTGAGATGTTATATCTGTATTTTGCGATTCCAGTTGAGAAGCCACTGTCGATGTTTGAGCAGATATTGCAGCCAAAATCATGTTCAAGTCTGCGCTCGTAACTGTCTGCGATGTTTCGTTTTTCTCTTCAATTTTTGTTACTTCCTCGCCATCAAGATGAAAGTCATACTCTTCCACATCAATTCCTTCCGCTTCCATTGCCTCTCGTAGCCGTGCCTGAAGTTCAAGTTTAACGTCGCTTGTATTCAATCCAGGGCTCTCCAACACCTTCTTTAGTTGCTGGATCTTCAATTCACTGAACTTTGCCATGCCCTTGTTGTCCTCCGGAATTTATTCAACAATTCCTCTTCTGACACCAATTGTAACGAATTTACTGCAAATCCTCTTATTTGCCACTTTTGCTAGGTTCGTATCGCTAAACTGTTGAATAAATAACTCCAATATTGAATAATGGAAAAATGGCCTTTATTAAAATGCTTCACAATAACACTCAAACTGTGCAACGAATAGCTTAATAACCAAACTGATAGCTCAAATCAAACTCCACTATTCAAAATAATACTGCTATTGCTCGCTAGATATCGTGTTAATCAAACTGCTTGACAACTCAAATCAAACTGAATTACTTCTTACTCGCCTGCACCGCTTTTATAGTTTACGCTGCATACTTCTAGGCTCTTCTATTTCCAGAAGTTACTAGTTGGTTCGGCTACAAAATCGCCAGCCACAACTACGTGCACAAATTATTGCCCTCTCTTGTGACCACTCAGATAAGATATATGCATGTGTTTGTCGTTTACAGTCTCCCGCACACACATAAGCGTATAAGTAAATTCATCGGTGTGTGACATCTCATCTCTCGCTACCTTGTATGTAAATGTTGCTCGTCGGAATGTGTACATATGTGTAGACGCAATTATTGATTCGTTTATGTAGATACATAATGATTGAATTATTGATGTGAATTCACGTCACTGCTTAGCATCGGCCTGGAGATGGCAGGACTCCTCAGTTTTGCTAATATTCGTAACAATATTTATACCATCGCAATATGCCAGTAAATGTTTCTTTCTTTCTTTTCAGTTTCTCTTAGAAAAACATAATATTTGAATATTCAATTATTATAACACGGTGTTAAGCTCATGAATTTTTAATAACAAGTATCAATTATCTCTGATTTAATTTATAACATTTACTGCCTTTTTGCTACGGATGGCAATACAGATACAAAAAATTATTATTTTAATTGTTCCGACCTTCAAAATGTGCTGTGAACTTAGACGATTCCTCGGTATATTTGTGAAGCGATATTTCAATGTGTGCTATGCAGAGCTCTTCTTATAAATTGGTGCTGGTTATGTAGGCGTTAACATGCGTTTTTTCTTAACTATGCCATTTTTGATAGTAAGGCACAAATTTACAAAGCGAATTTAAGCTGCTCTTACTCGTAAAGTAAATCTCAATACAACTCTGCCACTATGGCTGTTTACATAAAACCTTTTACTCATAGCAGTTGAAGGAGCCAAAAGAGCGGATTTAAACTCTGGTTGACTTAAACTCGCACTTTTATATTATTCTTCAGAAAATGGGCGTAGTCATTTGCCGATTTTCTTAATTTGTCTAGATCAGTTTCGTTTTAATTAAGGAAAATCATAAATTAGTTCATCTTTATAACTTTAACCCTGCTGAAGATATCGCTACCGAAATCTGATGCAAGGCTGTTGGAATAAAAAGGTTACACCACTCCCACATTTAACAAGTGTTATTCGGATTTAAGTAAAGCTTTAAGCCATATAACCTTGAGCTCTAGTGCGATGTATCATCTTTTGTCTCATTTTGTCTCATCTTTAAACATGCAAAATTAAGACAAAATTCAAGCACATACGCATTTGAATGCATGATGCTCACTGAGATTAGCTGAACCACTTTTGATTAGATAATAAATACATTTGATGTTATAATAGTTCTTTATAATGAAATGGTGCTAAAAGATACGGATTGGCAAAGCGATATTTATAGTTTTTTCCATACTTAATAGTATTCCTCGGGAAAGTGCGCCGTCCAATAAGAACAGATAATTAGATTTGGTAGACCTGTGAACCGGACCGGAATCAGTGTAGTATAAAGGTGTTCCATCATATTGATATTTTAGTGTGTCTGTGAGTGCCTTTATCGGTACACAAACAACAACAGCGTTCACTTGCAGCTGCAGCTATATCAATTTTGCGTTTCATGCATCTCTCGCACTCTCTGGATGAAAAAATTTTAACTAATTGAGATTGGAAATAATTCATTACCCTTTTCTCGAACCACGTATTTGTTTGGCAGCATCCAATCATCAAATGCTTATAATACAGCCGCAATATTATTAATGACGACACTTAAACTCCTTCTTAAATAAAATGATTATATAATTGTTATTTGCTAAATAATTTCTCTTTTTTATGCATGTTTGTTTAATGGTGTGTTCAGTTTATACTTATATTTAAGAATTCATGAGCTTACCACCTGCTTATAATAACTGAATTTCAATTATTATGTTTTCTAAGAGAAACTGAAAAGAAAGAACATTACAAAATTGCCGGATGATGATTACGTAGGCGGTTTTCGAAATGGTTCCATCGCAATATGCCAGTAAATGTTTCTTTCTTTTCAGTTTCTCTTAGAAAACATAATAATTGAAATTCAATTATTATAAGCCGGTGTTAAGCTCATGAATTCTTAAATATAAGTATAAGCTGAATACACCATTAAACAAACATACATAAATATGTAAAACTGAGCCCGAGTTTACAAAGAACTTTACAAAAACAAATCTACATGACACACAAATTAATATAGAGACAAAATGTCTCAATTGTGTTGTTAGTGTAGAAATGAGAAAAACTGAATTAAGCATGAAAACAAATACCAGCAGGATAGCCTGGTAGGTAAAAGGCAACTGCAGTTTCACCATGTGATTCACGGTTCGAATCCCGGTGAAACCTTTGATAACATTACAAAATTGCCTGATGATGATTACGTTGGCGGTTTTCGAGATGGTTCCATAGCAATATGCCAGTAAATGTTTCTTTCTTTTCAGTTTCTCTTAGAAAACATAATAATTGAAATTCTATTATTATAAGCCGGTGTTAAGCTCATGATTTTCTCTTTTTGCTTTCATTTTATTTCTTTGTATTTAAAGAAACGTACTCAAGACGTGGTTAAGAATGAATTATCACAAAATAAGAGGGTTCGTTCTGAAAAAATGGTGTATGGAGTTAGTAGAAGTTGGAGGCCGATCAAGGAATTAAGGATACAACTTTGAATGTGAAGTTCCATGGGGACACCGTATAAGTTTCTCAATAGAAATACAAGCGTTTGCGTTAAAATATCGCTGTTTATCCAAGGAAGTGACAGAAACCCTGTCTGCGTTTACATTTAATTTTACTTTTATAGAATGATCTGGATTCAATAAAAAAAAAAATCAATTAAATTGATTGGCAATGATTTTCCAAAAAGTTTTTCTAGTTTCCTTTTTGTTTAGCTCTTTCCAGACACATTACGAGCACATTTCTGGTTTCAAGTGATACATTTTTTTTAGCGTTTCCCTTTGTCCTTTAGTTTCCTTTGTTTTTACTTTCTTTGGGCCAAAAAATTATGGCCGCTGGGTTCTTTTAACTTTCCATGCGTTTGCTGTTAGTGAAACTAATAATTTGTTTTATTTTTTTGTTGCGGCCGTTAAGCCCAATGGAGGTCGTACTTAGAAGTCAAGTTCCAGCAAAAAAAAAAAAAATAAAAATTATATCGAGAAAATTTAACACCCCAAAGTGCCAAAACTTAGATTCGAAAGGAATAAACTTGAGCTCAACTCAGCGCAATGGAGGTGCTTTGGTGCAGCATTGCAAAATTGCCATTTACGCGGAAAAGGATGTCAGATCAAAGTAAAGGAAAGGAATTTAACACAGTGGCTTTGAACTCGGCCGCTTTGAAACAACATAAACGCGCTTCCAAGTAATTCAAGAATTTGCTAACTATGCTTGTCAATATTTAGTTATATTAGGGTGGGTAAAGTTGCTGGAATAAATTTTAAAGTAATTTTACAGTCTAAACACAGAAAACTTATAAAACAATTTTTCATTGTATCTGTTTTTTTACAAAAAAAGTTTATTGGGGCAGAAAGGTATAGCCAGTGGGACACCACCGACGTAAACGAGCAAAATTATTTACTTGTAATACGTAAATAAAGAGACCTTCATTTATCTTAACGGGCTTACTGCAGCCGGCTGACTCCCATCTACGCCAAAGTTCGAAGATTGCCTTTGTCCCCAAGTAACAGAATATGGTCAAAGTCACATTTGTCTGAAATGCTCTTGTATAACTTCCAAAGACTTAAGACCAAAAATCCTATGCTCGCTAATTTAGAAAATATTATAAAGCGCAGGTTAATCTCCACATAATGGTCATTATTCCTCGGCAATGGTATTCATTAGGTTGTAAAACTGCTATACAAGTCAGTCGAGAGCACTCAGTTGTTGATGGGTGCATCAGAACGGTGTGACCTCAAGACATCGTAGAGCGTGGCAAAAGATCGGGGCAAAGATCATTTATTATCTCAACTCGGCCGAGGGTTGAAGTTAAACCACAACAGCTTCATCTTCTTATCGATAACAACCTACACCGACAAGTTCTTGCTATACTATCGGTTTATTATCGAAAACGAAATTATCGTCAAGTAGTTGGTTTGTTACTGGCTTGATATCACTGAGTCACCGTATTCTTATAGATTTCTTATCGGATTGTTATCGACAGATGCATCTTTGAATTTAAATTGTAGTTGTATCGGTATTTGTTTCATAGCAAACAGACGAGTCATTGATTACAAATCGATAATGCACTGATGGGAGTAAAAAACCGATGGCTTTTCGATAAAAAACCTATAATATGTCGCAAATAAGTTAGTAATACTCCGATAGTTTTTCGATTTCAAATCGATAACATTTTAATAGAATGTCGAACATAAATCGATACATTTTTCGCTCACATCTCTAAAACTAATCGATAACACACTGGTAACAAATTGATCATATTCGATTACAAATCGATGACTTTTTGTTAACATTTCGATAACTCCTTGATAAATAATCGAAAACTTTTTGATAACAAAACCATAACTTTTCGATAATGTTTTTTTAATAGTAAGTGGTCGATAAAGCAGCGATAACTTGTCGATAAGAAATTGGTAACTGCCCCATATCGTGTCAATGACAAACATATATATAACGATAACAAATGGTTAACTTTTCGATAACAAATGGATAGCATGCCGTCCGGTCCAGAGTCGGTTTTTGCTTCTTATCTTAACCTTTTCGTCACTCCTTTTCCTTATCACTTTCCATTACCTTCTTTTCCACTCCTTTTCTTGCCTATTTTTGTCATACGCATCTTTATTATCATCAACATCATTTTCGACTCTGTTATTACACTGCTCTTCTTCTGCTCTTCTTCTTCCTATTCCTACTTCTTTTCATTCTCTTTTCACTTTCTCATTTTTATATCATCGATTGGTTTTTCTGCCTTCGTTAATTTCTTTCAAGTGATTTGCTGTCTGATTTCCCTCACATCAACTCTTCCTCGTACAATGTATCCACATTAGGCAAAGATATTAACACATCAAAAAGTGAACTTTTTGAAGCGGGTAACGGGGCATTCATATGGCTGAATATTAAAAATATTAAAGAAATTCAAGTCCTATTTATCCATAGACATTTTAACTATCCTAATGTGTGTCGGTATATGTGTGCGTTGCATGTCCAAACTTTTTTCCAAGCCACGCATTTCGACAAACAAATTACGCGACTTAAAATTAGAATTTTTTTGTAACAAATGTGAAAAGTTGCCACATTTTGTTATTGCAATATATATTTGTGTTGGGCCGCTATGGTAACACAAACAATTTTTAAGCAGCAACCACAGCAACAAATTGCAAGCGACATAACAAAAAAGCGCTACCGAGCGCAATGCATATTTATATTTATTTTAGGGAGCAAATTGTTGTTGCACAAGCAGGCATCTATATTTATATAATATGTATATTAAAATGTATTGTGTTGTTGTTGCATGTTAAAATGGCGAAACTTACCATTTTTAATTGGAAATTGTTGCTGCTCAGATATTTCTCTCGGCTTTTACAGCAACAGTAATAAATATAAAAATAAAAATTTTTATTTTCTATTGCATTGTTGGCATTTCGCCAGTAAAAAAAAAAATTAATAAAAAAATAAATAATAAACATTTCGCAACAAATGGGAAAGTCTTGGAAATGCGCAAAAAAATATTAACGGTAAACGTTCGCCTTGTCAATCTTGATTTAAACTTTATTTAAATTAAATTTTTCGATCAATTTGCAAGCAAAAACGTTTGCGATGGAATAATTGCGAATTAGCTCGATTGATGCTAAAAAGTGAAGAATGAAATTGATTATTTACTACGAAGAAAGTAAAAACAATTCAAATCGCATTTGGATTTGATAATATTCCAAAGCAATTTTGAGCATACGGGGTTCCAGTGGGATACGCTAGATTGGATCGAAAAAGTGCGCTAAATTTGAACCGTTGAAGTTACTCTGTCTGCATCCTTCCACTGCCTCCCTTTGCTGAAAAGCTGTTTCGACAACTAGTTGAGCATAATTTAAGAACGCATATCGTCGGTCGAGAATCGCGTAACTATTGTGCATCTAACAGATACGAGCAAATATTTATAAATAAATATATTTATATTTATTCGACTGGAAAGCGAAAAAAAGCTAACGAGACAAAACTAAAAACAACAAGTAAGGAAGGTTAAGTTCGGGTGTAACCGAACATTACATACTCAGTTGAGAGCTATGGTGACAACATAAGGGAAAATAACCATATAGGAAAATTAACCGAAGGTAATCCTGGAATGTGTTTGTATGACATGTGTATCAAACGAAAGGTATTGAAGAGAATTTTATGAGGGAGTGGGCCATAGTTCTATAGGTAGACGCCATTTAGGGATATCGCCATAAAGGTGGATCAGGTTTGACTCTAGAATTTGTTTGTACGATATGGGTATCAAATGAAAGGGGTTAATGAGTATTTTAAAAGGGCTTGGGGCTTAGTTCTTTAGGTGGTCGCCTTTTCGAGATATCGGCATAAAGGTAGACCAGGGGTGACTCTGTTTGTACGATATGGGTATCAAATGAAAGGTGTTAATGAGTATTTTAAAAGGGAATGATCCTTAGTGGACGCCATTTCGGGATATCGCCATAAAGGTGGACCAGGGGTGACCCTAGAATTTGTTTGTACGATATGGGTATCAAATGAAAGGGGTTAATGAGCATTTTAAAAGGGAGTGGGCCTTAGTTCTATAGGTGGACGCCTTTTCGAGATATCGCCATAAAGGTGGACCAGGGGTGACTCTAAAATGTTTTTGTACGATATCGGTATCAAATTAAAGATGTGGTAGGCGAAGCCCTCTACCATTTGCACGAAACAAATTTTAAATTAACACGAATCGAAATTTAAACAAACCAAAACTGAATTAAAAACTGAAGGGAAATAAAAATGAAGTGAAAACGACACAAAACTGGAAACGAAATCACGCGAAGTAAAAATTAAATGAAAATTGGAGCAAAGAGGAGTGACATGAAAATAAAACCAAACGAAATCGGAACGGAAGGAAAACGAAACGAAGCAAAAACAACATGAATATTGAAAATACAAATCGAAAACAAAAACGAAATTGAACGATTCCAAAATAAAATGAAAAAAAAGCCAAGCTAAACGAAAACGAAGTGAGAACAGCACGAAAACCATATGCGAACGAAAGTGAAACAAAAAAGCCTTGCATAAGTTTTTTTTTTTGCTCAAAATTTATCATTATATTTCGACTTCTGAGTGGAATATCACCTTATCTTGGCTGCCATTTTAAAACCACCCCATCCCAGAAAACTTTTGAAAAACCTCCTATTTCTTAATTTGTTTAAAAAAAACACGAACCGAGATGAAAATACATATCTCAAAATATATCTCAGAATACGGTTAAAAAATGTTTCGTCCAACGTCAAAATGTATTGAATTTATACTCAGATGATACTTTCTTTAGACTAATACTAAGTTAGGGCATTTTGAAAAAAAAAGTGTGAAATTGAGCGGTTTTTAAAAGTTTGCTGAAGTAAGGTATTTCTAAAACGGCAGCCGGGTTGGGATGATGTTCCACTTAGCAATCGACTTACAGTTTCACAGATTTCGACTCTTGTATTTTGGTTTGTTATAAAAAAAAAAATTAAAGATATTAAGATTACATCTGAAAAAAAATAATAAACATTTTTATAATTTATTTAATAATTTGGGAAAAATTTAAACAACGTGAAATCAGGACGGACAAGGCGACAGCTGTTTCGATTATACCTTCTAAATCTCTTCAAAGCCTTTTCTCCCGTGAGTGGAGAACTAAGGCATGACGTAGCTGAATGCGTTTGTAACCATTTCAACTATCGTGGGAGTGCGGGTTCGACTCCCACTCCCGAGAGAAAAGGCTTTGAAGAGATTTACAAGGTATAATCGAAACAGCTGTCGCCTTGTCCATCCTGATGTCACGTTGTTTAAATTTTTCCCAAATTATTAAATAAATTATAAAATTAAAAAAATTGCTTCAAATAAATGTTTTCATACATTTAAAAAAGAAATCCGGCAATCCCCGATTAAATCAAGTAAACATTTTTGTTCCCTATTAGGGCGCATTTTTGCTCACCGGCCAGTTCCATTTAAGCTAAGGTTTTGCTGGAATGTATTACTAAATCATAAAACGATACATATTGAAATATAATATTAAGTTCAACGTCAATTTAATGGTAGTCAATTGAATTCCATGTGCAACAAAATGTAATGCCAATTTCATACAGAAGTTTGATGAAATAATTAGTAAAGTTTTCTACATTAAAGCCCTATTGTTTTATTGAATACCTAATCGAGTGAAAAATCCAGTCGGTTTTGCTTGGTGCTTCGAATTTTATTATCAATGTAACAAATGACAATCAAAAACAAGTAAGGAAAGCTAAGTTCGGGTGTAACCGAACATTACATACTCAGCTGAGAGCTTTGGAGACAAAATAAGGGAAAATCACCATTTAGCAAAATGAACCTAGGGTAACCCTGGAATTTGTACGAAATGTGTATCAAATGAAAGGTGTTAATGATTATTTAAAACGTAGTGGGCCTTAGTTCTATAGGTGGACGCCTTTTCGATATCGCCATATAGGTGGACCAGGGGTGACTCTAGAATGCGTTTGTACGATATGGGTACCAAATTAAAGGTATTAATGAGGGTTTTAAAAGGGAATAGCCCTTAGTTGTACACGTGAAGGCGTTTTCGAGATATCGAAAAATATGTGGACCAGGGTGACCCAAAACATCTTCTGTCGGGTGCCGCTAATTTATTTATATATGTCATACCACGAACAATATTCCTGCCAAGATTCGAAGGGCTTTTGATTTCGCCCTGCAGAACTTTTTGATTTTCTTCTACTTAATATGGTAGGTGTCACACCCATTTTACAAAGTTTTTTCTAAAGTTATATTTTGTGTCAATAAACCAATCCAGTTACCATGTTTCATCTCTTTTTTCATATTTGCCACAGAATTATTGCATTTTTTCATTTTTCGTAATTTTCGATAACGGAAAAGTGGGCATGGTCATAGTTGGATTTCGGCCATATTTTATAACAAGTGACTTCAGATAAGTACGTGAACTAAGTTTAGTTCAGATATATCGTTTTTTGCGCAAGTTATCGTGTTAACGACCGAGCGGAAGGACAGACGATCGACTGTGTATAAAACCTGGACGTGGCTTCAACTTATTTCGCCCATTTTCACAGAAAACAGTTATCGTCATAGAATCTATATCCCTACCAAATTGCACAAGGATTGGTAAATTTTTGTTCAAATTATGGCATTAAAAGTATTCTATACGAATTAAATGAAAAAGGGCGGAGTTACGCCCATTTTGAAATTTTCTTTTATCTTTGTATTTTGTTGCACCATATCATTACTGGAGTCGAATGTTAACATAATTTACTTTTATACTGTAAAGATATTAAATTTTTTGTTAAAATTTGACTTAATAAAAATTTTTTTTTTTAAAGTGGGCGTGTTCGTCATCCGATTTCGCTAAGTTTATTTAGCACACATATAGTAATAGGAGTAACGTGCCTACCAAATTTCATCATGATATCTTCAACGACTGCCAAATTACAGCTTGCAAAACTTTTAAATTACCTTCTTTAAAAGTGGGCGGTGCCACGCCCATTTTCCAACATTTTTCTAATTTTCTATTTTGCGTCATAAGGTCAACGCACCTACCAAGTTTCATCGCTTTATCCGTCTTTGGTAATGAATTATCGCACTTTCTTTATCGAAAAAGTGGGCGTGGTTGTAGTCCGATTTCGTTCATTTTAAATAGCGATCTGAAATGAGCGCCCAGGAACCAACATACCTAATTTCATCAAGATACCTCGAAATTTAATCAAGTTATCGTGTTTACAGACGGACGGACATGACTAAATGAATTTCTTTTTTCACCCAGATAATTTTTATATATAGAAGTCTATATCTATCTCGATTAGTTTATACCGTTACGGATTACCGTTATGCGAACAAAGCTAATATACTCTGTGAGCTCTGCTCAGCTGAGTATAATAAATTATTTTCAATAATTTACGAAAAATAGAAAAACACGAACAAATTTCAAACTTTAAATTTCGCTGCATTTGCTGCAAAAGATAATATGGTTTTTTCGAAAATAGGCACAATTTTGGTTAGGTGCAACATCTATGGGTAGTTGCGCGTGCATTTTATTTTGAAACGGCTGCTTTCCATTTTAACTATTTTCTTGTAGAAACGAAATATTTTTGTGGGGCTGCTGACAGATGTTCGCTTCGCCCTGTATGAAAAGGGAAACCTAATTATTTCATTAAACAGAATTGTGATTCGTTTAAGTTTCTTTGTGAAAACGGTATAACACTGTTAAACAAATGTGTCCTAAAAAAATCATATTTACTTACTGCCATAATTGAATTCCGTTTACTTTATTACAAAAACTGTGGCATCCGATACACTTTATCCTTATTGAATTGTGTTTATTGTAATTTTGTGTGCATTAACGAGCAAAACAACAACAAGGAACATGTTGAGCAACTAACGAACCAGTTTGTACAACAACGATACAACAATGCAACAATGTCTTCGCTTTGTTGGCCATCATCAACAACAGCTAGAAGTGAACATTGTCATGAGGAGCGGATATGTCACTTCCTGTCGAACAGTTGCTGCAATACCACTTTATGCTGTCCATTTTCCGTTGGCTCGTTTGTTAATACTTGGAAATGCTCCGTCCATATTTTGTCTAGATTCCTGTCACCCTATCGTGTTATCCTGCTAGGAAGCAAGCATATTGACATTGTTCTGTTATGTTTTTGTTGTGACGACTTCATACTTTGTTTTTGTGCTACTTTAATAAAATAGTCCACTGACTGTTCCATTAACTACTTACACGCGTGTGTGGCTAGTGTGGTTAAAATTTAACATTGTATGCACTAAATACTTGCTTATACTTGGTAAGCACTCCGAGTGTATTTCCACCATGAAAATCTTCTGCCTTGCAGATGCCGTTCGGAGTCAGCGTAAAACATGTAGGCAACACGGTTGCCACTTTGGTCCATTTCTTCTTCTTTCCAAGCCCATTTGATCCGCTGGTCCCTTTCTTTCAATTTTGGTCTTTTTTAGGCTGTAATCAAGATTTTGGCACTTTTGCTTTTTTACTGAGGAAAAAATGTTCAACACTGCCTACAAAATTTTCCACACCTTCATTTCCACCCTAATATAATTTAAAATTTACCTCAATGGATTTCTTAAAAAAAATTGCTGTCATTAAAATGTAGCAGAACAATGGCACTTCACCTAGCAGATAGTTTAGAAAAGTGTTAGATCTTGAAGCAAACCAATTTTCGGTAATTGTTGAAGAAAGAAGCGACCAATCAGAAAATCTTTTTTTGGTGGCTAGATATTTCGATCGGTTATCAAACACTTTTCTTGTTAGATCTTTGTCGCTGTTTTAGCTTAAAAAAGGTTGTTGCAAATGTACGTGCATCTCAAAGAAATTTGACGGAGTTGTCCACTGCTGAAGACATTCTTGATTTGAAAACTAAATCTAAGCATGAGAATAATTTGTTTTATATTAAGTGCATTTACCACTGTTTTATGTTCAAGTTATTTGTCCAATCATGTCGATAGGTAATGAGAATTTGTGAAACAATAAATCGGGATGCCAGATAAAAAGTGACCCCTAAAAATTTTTGCAAAGAAATCTTATGTAAAAATTTTTGAAGTGTTAATTTTGATTTGGGATATCGAGTTTTAAATTTTTCTCACACAGCACAAAACAAATTGATGAGTTTTAGGAATAATAATAATTAATAATAATCTTCTCACGCTGCGATAGGCTATATTTTCTATTTTTGTGTCTGGAAGTTATTGGCATTTCAGCTATATAACTGTCAAATGCAATATCAGTTACAGAATTAAATTTTCTTTATATTTCCGGTATGCACTAAAGAGTTCAATCAAAAAAAGTTAGTCTGCAGATATTATTCCTTTTGAGTAATTTTGGTACAATGGTTATGTATATTAAAATATTGGATATTTAAAAAATGTCAATGTACATAATTTAGAATACTAAGTATAACATATTTTTATTGGAAGTAAGGCAGAAATATTTTTGGAAAGCAATAAGTTTACAAATGCTTAAAGTAGATCTGATATAAACGCTTTGTGCCAAATTATTTCCGTTGGAGAGCAGAACGCCAGAAACTTTAATAATAACATTGTTAATAATAACTAATTTATCGTACCTAGTCAAATAGAATTTTTACCACTACTACACAGTTCGAACTTATAGAAATTTTCAATGGTAAATCTGGGGACTGTCGCTAGATTCAATAAATGAACATTTTTTCTCTAACCCAAATTATATGGGAAAAAGTCTACATTTAAAAAATTGCACTTACTGAATATAGGCCATACATTGAAAAATGGAATCGTGAAATTGGAAGAGAAGCTTGGCCTAAATCCCTTCGGAGGGCATCGCGCCATGCATTTATTAGTATACTGAAAAATTAATTTTACTTGAACGAAAAATGACAACATGAGGAGTTCCAAGTCAAAACGTAATAAGTGACTGACTCATAACAAGTTCCTAGATAAATTACAAAAAGTGCCCAGTCTTAAATGTAGGCATATTTTCATATTTCTATAATATTATATAAATCGTATTTATAGGACAGCTAGACCTGAAGTTGAGACGGATAGTTTTAATTATTATTGCGTTTTGGTTTGAAATCTTTTGGACTAATAGCGTTTTGGTTTGGAAGGTATTCGATTTTGTGCACTTTGGCGTTAAGAGTATTGGCTTTTTATAGATTAAAAGGTTTGGTGCCGTTATTGCAGCTCCATGGAAAAAATAGTTGGGTTATGTTTACCATTTTTCTCATTAAATACTCCAACATGAAATACATGAACCAGCTTCAGCTTTGCTTGTGAGTGATCCATTAAGTATTTTTTAGGCTTTTCCGGAAAATTCTGTCCAATAACTATTCCATGTGGTACTCTGATGGAGTACACCGAGTTGAAGTAGTTGATCCTGGCCTAGGACATCGCAATGTACATTGAACCACATTTTTTTTTGTGTATTAGCATCAGTTGTAGAGTACTCGCATACTCCGTAAATACTCGTATACTCCTTAAAGTAGGTACTCGTCAAATCGTCCTCAAGGAGTATACCAGTACTCCACAACTTATCCTCATTCATATAAGCATAACGAATTTTCAACTCAAAATATTTAAAATTTTATGAGATTATTGCGTTTTGTTATGAAAGGTATTTTTTGGAATATTCCAGAATGGCTAAATTTGCTGCCTTTTACTTCTCATATAACATAGTTTTTAGAAAGTAACATTAAATCCTATCTATTACTCAAAAGAGCTGAGAGGTGCACTTATTGCGTTTTGGTTTGGACCTCCTCAAATGTGTAACAGAAAATATTATTATTTACTCCTAAAACGATTTGCTTATGTTTCTCAAAGTTATCGAAAATTCATCGATTTACTATCGAAAATATATAGATTTGTTATTGAAAAGTGATTGATTTCTTATGAGAAAGTTATTGGATATATAACGAAAAATATATCAATATGTTATCTCAAATTTATCGATTTACTGTCGAAAAAATATTCAAAATTTATCGAAAAGTTATCAAGATGTTCTCAAAAACTTATCGACATATAAAAAGTTATTGGTTTTTTGTCGAAAACTTATCGATGTATTATGAAAATGTTATCAATTTACAATCGGAAAGTTAACGGTAATTCATCCCAAGTTTGTCAAAAAGCTATCAATTTATTATCAAAATGTTATCACAAACATACGTTGTGAACGAATTTTGTTTTATTTATTTATTACGCCTCTTAGAGCCTAGACCAACACTTAAAAATATTATTGCATTAATTAACAATATGTACTATGTATGAAATTGAACTTGAATTTGTATTTGAATTTGAATCATGAATTTGAATTTGAAGCATGTAACACAAATCCATTCGAATCCTTATATTTATTTTATATTCATTGATTTCGCGTGAGCATATAATCTTTTCTTAAGTAAGTTATTATCACAATTCTTAATATTTGCAGGTAATTCATTGAAGCATTTTAACCATTTGTAAAAAAGATTATTTCTTTCAGACTCCGTTTTGTAATTAGGCAATTTAAAATCATTTCTCTGTGTCGTATTTCTGTCATGAACCTCGTAGTTAAATTTAATACTTGTTTTTAGATAATCAGGCAAATTTCCGGTTTTTATGTTGTATATAAACTTCATACTGTTAAAAAATATTTGCTGTTTTACGCTCATCCAATTCAAACTGTGTAGAATATCTTTAATGGGGGTATCAAAACATTTCCCTAATATAAAGCGCATAGTTTTATTCTGCATTTTTTGTAGTTTATCGATTTGCTAATCTTTCAAAATAAAGAAAATTGTAGAAAAAATTTTGTAATTAAAATTTAAGTAACTTCCCGATAAACTACAAGCTTGAAACTTGGAATATAGTTCAGAACAATATGACAATGCAATAATAAGAAAAAAACTCCGATAGGTGGCACATGGATCGAAATATTTCAAAAAATGGTATTTGGGGTATATTCGGCTCATATTTGGAAAAAATATAAGTCGAGTAAAATCTTTGGAAGGATTATGTATTGAGGACTTAGATTGTAGCAGATTGTTAGGAAAGAGTCCTTGTAATAATGAGTAAATAAATGAACTAAATATAATGAGAAATAAAAGGCAATTAAAAAAAATAAAAAATGTAAAATAAAATAATTAAAAAAAAATTGTTTAAGTTAAACGGTTTATTGAAAACAGTACTTTAAGTAATAATAATACTAAAATCTAGAAAATATTTAGGTAGGTCTTAGGCACTAGTCATCACACTCCTCATCAATCTAGGGCGTTGATCAGACAATTATATAAAAGCTTTGGGCGTTTTTTTATTTTAAATTATGTATTTAAAAATCATTTAACACGAAGCGTTTACAATATCTTGAGATATCGTTATAATATAGCTTAGAGTAGAGCTGCAAAAGTATCGATATAAATATCGATACATCGATACCAGGTTCGTGGTGCGATTATCGATGTTTTTTTCTAAATATCGAGTACTTTATTCCCATTTCCTATTCTTTTTTCTAGCGGCAGAATTACCAGCGTCTAAAACTTTGGTAAGACAAATAAAACATGAATAAATAAAATTACGTACATTATGTCAGATTTGTGTTTATTTTAGATGAATACCTAACAAGTTGGTGGCTCTGAAAATTGAAAATTTCTAAAAAAAAAGTTCAATGTGAAGGTTACGTTATTTTTTTCATATTATATACACATATATACATGTATTCGTATATGTAGATATATACGCAACAGAAGACATCATTGAGTTTGAAGACGAAAATTGTGTTGCCAAAAAGCTACGAGGTACAAAGTCAAGCATTTGGACCGATTTTGACAAAATCAGTAATACTATTGCAAAAAATGTTATACAACTAGTGGTAATACGTCCAATTTGTTTCACCATCTAGAACGATCACATACAACTACAAATTTCGATTCACGTAGCTCGCCAAATAAGATTAATTTTTATATGAAAAAACATATGAAGATCCATCATCACGTAAAAGGCTTTTGCCAGCACCCTACTGGGGTTTAGCCACCGCAGGCGTTCGAACTTTTTCCATAGTGGATGACAGAGGGTGTCGTAACTTTGTATATACCCTCGCTTCGTTGTATAAGCTACCATCGCGGACAACTTTGCAGAATGTGTTTTATGATCGTTTCGAAGTTATGAAGACAATATTACATATATATATACATGTATATATTATATTTATATAAATGTCTGATATATACCTGATATTGCTTTTAAATTGAGTAAGCGCTTTTCACTATAACAAAAAATTCGATATATATCGCGATATATCGATACTCTCTCTCTTAAATATCGAAAATATCGAGTATGCAGCTCTAGCTTAGAGTGCATGAGTCTTATGGTTTTCTAAGTCATGTGACGTCAGGTTGTATGAATGTCAAGAGCTAAGTCAAATTATTATTTTTATGTGAACTTATTCATCGCGAAAATAAATCCTCTAGGACAAATTTGTGGCAAAATTATGTGCTCTGCATTTTTGAACATATTTCATGTATTACTTTAACATACTTCAATACTCTAAAGAGCATTTACTTTTATATTCTAAATCTATTCAAAAAATGTATAAAAGTAAGTATCATAATCGCACATAGGTCTGTAATAAAAGTATCTTTAATATTTAGCCATGAATGAAACTCTATCACATCTAATTTCAAGTATTTTCATTTAGGTCATCATGCTTTTGATATGTCACTGTCAGAGTGCCACAAATGAAACAAAGAGCGAAACACATACACAGCGGTCGTCCAACTAATGACGTTATTTGTTAGACGTCAGTCAACAATTTGAATTTTTCATTTACGTCATTCAGGCGACTCGTCTCACAGTCGATGTGAATTTCAAAGAAGAGTAAAAAAAGGATAAATATGTGAAAAGTACGTCTGCATGGAAATGTGATTCCGTTTATATGCTAAGACATTTATTTGCTTTTATTCGCATGCACCGCAGCAGATTTCAAGGTTTTTAAACAATACAAGAAAATCCTTCAACAGTCTCTTTTACTTGTTTTATAACTGTTTTTGTACATTTGAACACCCATACTTAGATACAAAAAAAAGATGGGACGAGAATGAAAATGTTGAGTTCATGCTTTTTGATTTTAATATTTTTTGCGGGAGACCGTGATTCACGATTTTCTTAAGGCGTATCTCTTTTTCGTATAGGTTAGGTTGAATTGGTCGGTCAAAATAAACCACACATAAACTGAATTTGTCTATGGTGCTATGAATATTTGTTTCGCCACAAAACCGAAAAGGTCCTAAGTAAAAACCAAAACTTGAGCTATAAAATAGCTCCCCCTTTTGAAAAAATACAAGGAGGGTAGCCTGGATGGACTAAAAGGTTCGATGTGGTCATGCTGAATCGTTCCAGAGATGGTTGGGCTTGTACCTTAATGGTGCTTGTTACGTGAACGTACGTGATCTATATCCGGCAAAGGACCATCAACATCGATAACATTCCCCAAAACCTTCGGGGGTGTCTTGATGGCTACAACAAAAAAACAACGACAAGACCGATTTTGATAAATGTTTTTGTGTGTAAGGGAATTTGAGAATACTTAAGATTTAAAGCAAGGTATTTTTAGAAACCGTGTACTTTTTCGGATCCGGGTACTTTTTAGTTATGGGTAATTTTTTCCAGGATACTTGTTTAAAAAGCGGGAATATTTTACAACCGATCACACATTAATTTTTCAGGAAAGAACAGCTGAATGCCAAAAGAAACCTAACGAAATACAAACAAGATAGTTTATTTTTAATCAAGGTGAATTGAATAGCAGTTGTTTTTATCCCATCAGCTGATTGCTTTTTTTGATATTTTCCATATACCCCCTTGATACAGCAATATGTTAGTTAATTGAAATCAATGCAAATTTTCTTTTGATTTGACATTCTTCTGCGCAGCGAATTTGGTTGAATTCGCTTTGCCATTACCTGGAATGAATCTGTAGCATTGCTTATAACCATATGTTCTCGGTTATAACATAGTGCTTTAAGTCCAATGTCACTGATCAAGTTCTCTAGAACGCACCGAAAAATATTGCACATGATTTGGGACTAAAAAACATATAGCATTTGTGTACCAAATTGTCTACAAAGGGAATAGCGATAACAAAAAGGCAAAAGTTTGAAACAAATTACATAGCGTGCAATGGGGTATTCAAATGGCTGAGTGGATAGAGGCATATACATTAACACCAGTACGAACGCAGGTGTACTAGAGTTCAGAGCTCAGCACCCGAAAAGCTGCAGCAAAATATCCTTTTAACCATCGCCGTGTACAAATTTAGTAATTTGTATCTTATATCAATGATTAAAAATTTACTTGCCGTCGAACCGATTGTATAAAATACTTAAATCATATTTTTTAAATTTTTACACGTTGCATACCGAATTATAATTGACCAGATGAAAACAAAATGACCTCAAACTCTGCATTTATGCATATACAAACATATTTATTTTTAATAAGTTTCCAATGCGGTGTAATTACCTGAACAAAATGCGTTCAAAAGTTATGAAGCACTTTTAAGTGCTTTTGTGTTTTAGAGCTACAGACTGTGCAGCGCATTTTATATACCACTTCCACAAGGCCAATATTCCTTCACTCTTACATGCACACTCCTGAGAGCCATTAAATATGTAGCAAGCCATTACACTATTTTAGCAGCCCTTGAACGTAGGCGGATGTTGAGTACCAATAACTTCTACGCTTTCTAAGTTGAATCGACTTCAATGGGATATATATTAAATGTATGTATGTGTGTATGTAGTATGTGGGTACGTAGGTAAATAGGTAGAGGTAAAAGCGATACCCAAAAAGCTTTGCCAACTAAAAATTGCTTAAAGCCATTAAGAAATTTTGGGGGCAAATAATTAAAATTATTTTATTATGTACGAAGCGAATATTTCAATTTTATAATCAAACCAGCAGAATAAAGATCTATATTTTTTGCAAGAGCTTTATTGTGCTCTACCCTGAAAAGTTAAAAACACTTTATAAAAAAAAAAAAATTTTGTGTAGGTCTCTCAGAAATTTAGAATTAAAAATTTTTTTTTTTTGTGCGCATCGGCACGTGCAGCAGCACAATCGATTCACCATTTGCACTAACCGACTCGATTGGCCTCAATATCTTTCATTTGTTTCTGTGTAATTATACACTTGGCCGGAAATGTCAAACTTTGTTGTGATGACGTTTAAATTTCAATTTTAGTTTTATTCATTGAATGCTGCAACTTTCGAACATAAAAGAGGCAATGCGAGCTTGGGTTGTAGATAAAATTCAATGAAGAGTTCCATTTCAACGAATACAATTAAATAATGCCATTTGCCAATCTTGAAAAATGTGCATAGCTCTGTGAAAATGTGAAAAACTTTGTCTACTAAAAATCTATTTTGTGCTTGGTTGTTGCATTCGATGACTTGTAGGTCACATACAAGTGTTCACACAATAAAGTTAATGATTTAATTAGTTTGGAATTTTGGAGCAGAATGCAAGCTGAAGATTTTCAAAGACTTTTTTTTTTTGTTAAATATATGACTGAAAATTTTGTAGAATATGCAATTTGAATATTCAAATAAAACTTTTAATTAAATTAGTTGCCTGCTCTACTAAATATTATATTTTTCAATAGTTTTCTATGCAAGAAGAAGAAAAATGGTTAGAGGAATCTTGGTATGTTGCAGTCATAAAATAATTTCTAAAAATTTTAAATTATTTTAAATTATTTTATTTTTAAATTATTTACGAGGCATCGCAATGCGCATGACTTTTATATGTAAAATGAAAATGTAACAGTTAATAACTTACTTTTAATATTAAAATCAAAAATAGTAGTTAAAATTTTACTTTGATTATAGAAGTTAAAAATAAAAGACAATATTAGTTTTTTACACACAACAATACAATACAAAAAATTAAATAAAAAAAAAAACAAATTTTGTCAGTGCAGTGACAATTTTATGACTGCCGCCGTGGTGTGGTGGTAGCGTGCTTTGTCTACCATACCGAAGATCCTGGGTTCAACTCCGGGGCAAAGCAACATAAAAATTTTAAAAACAGTTTTTTTAATTATAAAAAAAAAGGTTTCTAAGCGCGGACGCACTTCGGCAGTGATTTGGCGAAAACACCGAATGTATTTCTGATATGAAAAGCTTTTCAGCGAAAATTCATTTGCCTTGCAGATGCTGTTCAGTGTCCGCGTAAGACATGTAGGGAAGCTCGACCTAGATCTCCTGGGATATGTATCGCACCTTTTATTTTTGGCCAAAATGGCTGGGCAGGAAAGCGCTAATTAATGATAATGGTGATGTAATAAAATAAACTACCATTTCAGAACTATTTCCAATTTCGGAATTTTTTTTTTCAACATAAATTCGGCAGTATTTTAAAATCGTTTTAAGATTATTTCAACATAATTATTTGTACTACTAACGTGCTCCGCCTACTACACTAATAGAACTAAGTTCAGAAAAAAATGTTTTCAAATTGTTTTTCTAAGCGTTGTCGGCCTTGGCCTGTGGTATTGCCAGGACTCTGAGTATATTTCAGCCATGAAAAGTGAAAACTCATCTACCAGCTGCCTTTCAGGCTCAGCATAAAACATGCGCCCCTCCAATTTGTAACACAAATTAAAAGGGAGTACGACGCCAATTGGAAGAAAAGATAAGCCTGAATTTAACGGAGGTACATAAGGCTTAGTGTTTATATTTTTTCCTATCATTTTGGGAAATTTTCAGTACAACCTCGAGACTATTTGGACTATTTCAGCAGCATTTCTGGAATACTTCAAGATCACATCTGAAACATTTTGGGATCACTTTAGGACCTTTTTCAGATAATTTCGGTTTTTGTTTTTAAGATTAACTCGGCACAATTTTAAGATCAATTCGTGTATAACTTAGCATGTTTCTTTTGTTCTTTTCACCTTTACAGGAAGTGCACTTTGTACTGGGTAGGAATGTGGTAACCATAAAGTGGTGCAACCAACGGCGGTAGGTGCTTTAGTGGATCACTTACTCACCTCTCAAGCTCAAGTGTGAAATACGCAGTTTATCCCTGTCACCTATTTGGCGCGAATAAAATCTCGAAGGCTTCGCTGGGTTTCTTGTGCTGCGCGAATGGATGAAGACGGTCCGGCCAAGAAATTATTTCAATCGACACCGCTTTTTGGAACCTGAGGGCCACGACTGACTTGATAGAGGCGGCTGAAGGAAACTTGACCACAACTGAGAGCTACAACAGCTCAAAAGGGGGTATATAAAGACTCGTTTCACCTGATCGCGATGTTCTTAGTTCAACCGAAATTTGTAAAATCTGCCAAAAGCCGTATAAATAAATCTAAATTATGATACGCAGCATATTGGTTTTACTTACACATATATCCTTATTTAAAGGCATGATTGATCACAGAAGTTTAAGAAGGTATTCTGAAGGTGAAGCTTATAATTACGCGTGCTAAGAGTGCGCACATTATGATAAATGACTACGGCACGCAATAGCAATTCATAAATAAAATAAATAGAGCACTGGTAGCTGCGGTGAGGTTATTAAATATTCAAAGTTTTATACAAATATGACAGCATACCACAAATTAATTTCACTCGAGTCACAAAGCCACTAATATATGCTACGCACCAACAAAGCGTTCACCATTCAATCAGGACAACATTTGGATGGCAATTAAAAGCGCGAGTGATCGCTTGAATTTATTGTCACTTTATCGCTGATGCCAACCAATGATATTCAACCACACTTCCTCACTTAATCTTTATATTATGCCTTTATCACTTTTCACATTCCACGCAATTCCCACATTTTACCGTATTTCCTCCGTCATAAAACATTATTGCGTATAAGTCCTTCGTATGTATGTATGTATGTAAAGTACAAATGTTTTTGTTTGTGGGTTTTAATATGCGAAAGATGGATTAATTTGCTATGGCGGAAATTAATTTGCTTTTCATTATTGTTGCATGAGTTTTCAGTTGACATCGTTGTTGTTGTTTTTATGTATAGATGAATGCTGAAAACCTTTTGTTTTTCCTCATTGTTGTTCTTGTTTAATTGAAAAAAACATATCAATTCAATTTCGTTCGCTGAATACGAAATCGGCGTGAATTGAGGTTTTATATACTCGGTTGATACATTAAGTGCTACCCTGCAAAAAGTCATGCGATTAATCCCTAAAGAGAGTGATCTCCGATTTATCTCTTTTGTCTACATTTGGGCATAACTAATCCCTTTAGTCCCTTTCGGGTACAGGTGGGATTAGTCAGTTTGAAATCTATGTAAGCAATTTTAAGAAATATTAAAAAAATGGCAACGAATTGAGTAAAATAAAGGAGATTACAGGTGATTGGCGGGATAACAACTTACATCAAATAGATTTGTTGGCTTGGCAAACCCCTCGATTGTGTTTCTGCCATGAAAAATGCGACTGGGCCCTATTTGAGTCCTTATTGAACCGATAATCGTCATATTGTAACGAATTTACTGAAATTCCGCTTATTCCAAATCTTCTGCTAACGTTCGAATCACTAAACTGTTGAATAAATAACTCCAATATTGAATAATGCCAAAATGGTCTATATTAGACTACTTGACAATAACACTTATACTTCGCAACTGATAGCTTGCTTAAATCAAACTGATTGTCGTGCCTCAACTGTTGCTGCTTTTATACTGTTTCGTTTCTTCGTTGACATATTTCTAGGCGCTTCTATTTCTAGAATTTACTAGTTAGTTATCAGATATAAAATTTCTCAGCTATAACTACAGATGCACTATTTTATAGCTTCTGGCATAGCCCATGCGCGTGTATATGTGAGTGATACTTGCAAAAATGATTGCATACTTTCGGGAGCAGCTCAGATATATGCATGTGTTTATGCGTTACTCTCCGCTGCTTGTATGGACATATGTATAGACATAATGATTGATTTATTGATTTGTATACAAGTCATTGCTTAGTGTTGGCTTAGAGATGATAGTATCCCTTAGTGATGCTAATATTCGTCACATTATATACCCTTATGGGTGCAAAGGGGATTGATCATATCGATCCCTTTTGGGTATAAATGGGTACAATTAGTCTCTTTATAAGACATGGTCAAACAAACGGGAACAGTTCAACTCATAAAAAGAGAACAAAGATGGGATTGTCGCATACTCCTTTGCGACTAATCCCGAATTCATCGTAGAATAATCGCATTTTTTACAGGGTATCTACAGGATTCACAATCATAACTCTACAAACACACATAAAACATGGATATTTAAGTATGCAAAGTAATTGCGTATTTTCAAAAATATTTATCGAAGCTTTAAGTGCATCGGCAGATTTTCAGTTTTTCATATCTTATCGATATTGTGTTAATTGCACGTTACCTGGGCCATCACGTTTTAAAGCACTTCCAATATACATCACTTTATTCACCATTAAGATTCATATATTCATGTTTATATAAAGCATATATATTTTAGGGTGTATCAAAAAAAAATTTTTTTTTGGAAGTTTGGTTTTCTTGACTGGGCCACATTTCTTTTGCTAGAAATATAATCACCATGTACGAGCAATTAATACCTATAAGGGTTTTAAGATAATTTATGTAGATAGGATTTTGTCTCCACAAAAAGACATTTTTTTATCATTTATCATCACCACGTGGCCAACATTTTTCTAAGCGGGGTCGCCCCTCGGCAGAGATTTGGCCATGTATTTCTGGCATTTAAAACTCTCAGTGAAAACTCATAAGCTTTGCAGATGCCGTTGAGGGTCGGTCTAAAACCAGATCCAGCACGAAGTGTTTTTTCGTGGTCTCAACCATTTCTGTGTTAACTCTCGAGCAATTGCTGAAACTTTGCATCGACCTAGATTAGTAATATTATTGAAATTTGAATAAATTTTGGATCGCCAGCAATATCTCTTCAAAACTCTACGAAATGGGCGTGGCTGCGGCCATTTTAGATTAAATTTTTCACCACAATTTCGAAGCTGTAACTACCAGAGTTACATCGTATCATAAGAAAAATTGTTGGATATGATCTGAATATCATATTGACGGCTGCACCGCGGTGGTGTTATGGTATCGTGCTCCACCTACCACACCGAGAATCCTGGGTTCACGCTCCGGGCAAAGCAACATCAAAATTTTAGAAACAAGTTTTTTCAATTAGAATAAAAACCTTATAAGCGGAGTCGCCCCTCGGCAGTGTTTGGCAAGCACTCCGTTTGTATTTTTGCCATGAAAAGCTTTCAGTGAAAACTCTAGGAAAAATTAAAAGAGCACGGCGCAAATTGTAAGAGAAGCTCGGCCTTAAATCTTCCCGGAGCTTATCGCGCCTTACATTTATTTATTTATTTTAATGTTATTTTAAAATTTTTAGTTCGGTCAGCTATAAAGCAGTTTTTTTTAGGTTTTTCTATCTATTATCTTATATATTATTTCTAATTGCTGTTTTTAAGTACAGCTCCCTTTTTTGCTATTATTTGGAATCCGAATCTAAAAACAAAGTTTTGGTTGTAAAGATTCGTGCTATTAGCGAGCTTTGGGCATTATTGGTCGTGGTGCCTTTGTTTGGCTATTTTTTATTAAAATAATTTTTTATAAATAAGCGATTGTGAGCCCACAAAGAAATATATTTGTACTATGGCACTATTGTGAATATTTCAATAGAACTAACACTCATTACCGGCAGTCGCGAATGTTAGCGACCAGATGGCGGCGCAAGCGCATGTAAATTTATAGATGTTTGATTGATAGAACAGCTTATTTCTGTTGATATTTGATATGAGACTTTTATATTTGTTGTGCAAAATGCGCACGGGTCCGGCTCGTTTATTTTTAATATTTTACTTATATATTTACTTATATAAATAAATTAGCGGTATTCAACAGATGATGTTTCGGGTCACCCTGGTCCACATTTTGGTCGAAAAGGCAACCACCTATACAACTAAGGCCAACTCCCTTTTAAAAAGACTCATTAACACCTTTCATTTGACACCCATATCATACACACAAAGTCTAGAGTCACCCCTGGTCCATATTTATGGCGATATCTCGAAAAGGCGTCCACCTATAGAACTAAGGCCCACTCCCTTTTAAAATACCCATATCATACAAACAAATTCTAGAGTCAGCCCTGATCCACCTTTATGGCGATATCTCGCAAAGGCGTCCACCTATAGAACTAAGGCCCACTACGTTTTAAATAATCATTAACACCTTTCATTTGATACACATGTCATACAAACACATTCCAGGGTTACCCTCGGTTCATTTTCCTACATGGTTATTTTCCCTTATCTTGTCACCATAGCTCTCAACTGAGTATGTAATGTTCGGTTACACCCGAAGTTAACCTTCCTTACTTGTTTTAGACTTAAGTTGTTTTTAATGTCCACAATGAAAGCAACACAGCAAGATAAATGTTAAAGATTTAGATAAATAGTCAAGAAAAGACAAAAATAAATGACTATATTTACCTTTTTTCGTATGTACTTTTGTATTTTAGAAAGTAAAAACAACAACAATTATTAAGTTAAATAATTACGTTAAGGTCACATTATCACCTGAAGCGCTGTAATTGCTCGGAAAGACCACCAACTGCTGGGCATATCATGCACACATGCATACAAATATAATGACATTTGTTACTAAACATACAAGGACAATTGACAAATGTTAAAAACAAAAACAAACACATGCAAGTGAGCATAAATGTTTGTAGGCAATGTCAGACAACTTGGCACGCTCTTATCCACACTCCGGCTGGCAGCTTGAATGTAGAGGTAATGGCTTGTAACAGGTGCCTCCCGTTATGTATTGTTTACATTAGTTACACAAACATTTGCGGTTTGACAATATTAATTTTGCATGTTAAATTGATGTAACTGGAATACAAAATTTGAGCAATATTTCTAAGGCTTTTGATATTCAATAAAAAAAAATTTGTGCTCACGTCTTGAAATAATTGAAGGACAATGATGAAAAAAAAGGGGGGGGGGGGGGAATATGTGCATTTTGCTCCGAAGTCGGAAAGCACAACCTCCTAATGTACTGGGACAGATTGCCTTCACCCATCAATATTAAAATATATCTACATCGATTTAGATCACTCACTTTGCGATAGAGGGATTAGAGAAAGAGGATAGTGATTCCAACACAAATCCGGGTCATTATCTCATTGTTGCACTTCAGCGGGCAATACAAGAACACAAGAAAATCGAGAAGTCAAAAAGCTGCAACCGCATCGAACTACCATTGATTACGCAACTCTGCTCTCTTAGTACATAAATTAATCTGACAGAAAGCATGAGTATATCGTTAGAGTACCACTCCGCCGAAAGAGAATTTTATACAAAAAATTTTGTACAAAAAGGCACATGGCACGTTGCATACGAAAAGCAGGGACGCTACCCACAGAGCCACATTGAAATCAAATGCCACAAGAAAAGCAATGAGAAGAATGATCCAGAAAATTGCTCTATCTAACGCATTATGAGCTTTTCTAGTGCGCCATATCAGATTTCGTGAAACGTCCTGTGCAAAAGTCTGGAGAAACGGCTCCTTCCTCGGGTGACAAATTGATAGAGGGGTCATTCGATAGTTAGAAATTTGTGCAGCAGTGTTCTCAGCAACAAGGCGTAAGGCCTCAGCGGCACAATATATGGTCCCGTGAATGAGCTTTGAAATAGATTTTGTGGCCACAATTGAGCCGGAAGGTTGGTTCCAAGGTGCAGAACGGGCAGAAAATAGTACACGCGTATATACAGATTGTTCTACACAGATTGGAGAGGCCAGTTCATCTATCTACTGTGTCGATCCAGAAATAAGTAGATCCTACAGGCTGCCAGATTACTGCATCGTTTCTCAGGCGGAAATTATAGCGGTAAAAAAGGCAGCATAAATTCTGGAGAAAGGGTGCTTAAGCTGCAATCGCGTCAATATATATCTTGATTGTCAGGCGGCAATTAAGGCGATAATCTCACACAGTACTTCATCATAAATGTCCTGGAATACGAAGAATCATTGGAAAAACTTCGCTCAGATCAGACCGTTCATCTATACTGGGTTCTCATAAAGAGATAGAAGGTAGCGAAAAAGCGGATGAGTTGGAAAAGGAGGTTGCAAAACTCGCTGAAACGACGATCGAAATCACAATCCTATTGGGAGAAATTAAAGTGAGACAGGAATTGCATATGATCCATTAAGCAGGAAACGCGTGGACATAAGCGCGGGGCTGCAAAATTCCTAAGATCATATGCAAAGCCTAAAATATAAAACTCACAAAGTGGCCAATATCTCTGCAGAGAAAGGACTTAAAGCTCATGACAGGCATACTAGATGGACTCTGCCTTCTGTCGTCACATGCTTATAAGTTAGGCCTCGGCAGTAACAGAAGGTGTTGGGAAGTGCGAGTTGCAGGAAGAAATGGTTGAGTACATTCTGTGTTCATGTACTGCGCTCACCAGGTCAAGGCTCCAGGCGGCAGAGTGATCACAACTCGAGACAACGTTTAGGCTAGGTACTAGAGGGCTTCTAATGTTTTCCAAGAGGACGCAGTTTTTCCATAATATAAGTCCTTGTACCTTACTATTGTTCTGCCGTTTGGTCGTCTGTGAAGTTTTTATTGAGTGGCCAGTTCAACCTTGCATAACCTAAGGGTTATTTTACAGGGGTAACAGGGTGGCCACTTTCAACTACGGGATTTATATATAATATGGTGGTCGAGCAGATTCTCTTCTATGAAGTGTTCTCCTAATAGATAGTTTTAGTCTCTGCTCGAACGGTCAAAAGAATAAAAGTGGTGCAGCGACTGACAATGACTGGAATAAGCGAAGCCCTTTTAATAATAGCTTCGCTGCTATGAAGCGCAAAGTGGAATCTGTACCGGTGAACATCATGGCGGTGAGAGCTTATTTATATTTTTTTAATATTGTAACGTTCGAATCGCTGCACTATTGTATAAATAACTCCAATATTCAGTAGTGCAAACTGGTCTTTATTTAGACTACTTTGGGAGTAGTACTTTACAATTATACTTCACAACTAATAGCGTGTTTAAATCGAACTGATTACTGACCCCTAAGCTTGCTCTGCTTTAATTCTATCGGTTACCTCGTTTTCCAATTCTCCTAATTTTATTTTATTTTATATTTTATTTAAAGTCAACAACAGACACAACGCGGTCGACTACTAAAAATAATATAATTCAATAACAAACTATTTGTAAATTTAAAAGCTAACATTAGGATTACATACATAATAACTTTAAAAATTAAATTCAACTCTAAACAAAAAGAGAATAAAATTTTTTCTTATTTTACTTAACATTCAGGTCAGATATGAGAGTAATGAATTATGCAAAGCAGTAAAAGAATATTCAGATGTCTAGACTTTTCGCGAACATGGAACAGTTGTATTGCATACTTGGTTATTTACTATGCGTGTGTATATGTGAGTAACAACTTCTGCTCATTATCTCTTCACTTCGAACTGCTGATAATGTATCAGTAAAAGTGTGGTTGCTTGCTATTTTTATACTCAGCTGAGCAGAGCTCACAGAGTATATTAACTTTGTTCGCATAACGGTAATCCGTAACGGCATAAACTAATCGAGATAGATATAGACTTCTATATATCAAAATGATCTGGGTGAAAAAAGAAATTCATTTAGACATGTCCGTCCGTCCGTCTGTAAACACGAGAACTTGAGTACATTTTGAGGTATCTTGATGAAATTTGGTACGTAGGTTCCTGGGCGCACATCTCAGATCGCTAGTTAAAATGAACGAAATCGGATTACAACCACGCCCACTTTTTCGATATCGAAAATTTCGAAAAACCGAAAAAGTGCGATAATTCATTACCAAAGACGAATAAAGCGATGAAACTTGGTAGGTGCGTTGATCTTATGACGCAAAACAGAAAATTAGTAAATTTTTGGACAATGGGCGTGGCACCGCCCACTTTTAAAAGAAGGTAATTTAAAAGTTTTGCAAGCTGTAATTTCGCAGTCGTTGAAGATATCATGATGAAATTCGGCAGGCACGTTGCTCCTATTGCTATATGTGCGCTAAACAAAAATTAGAAAAATCGGATGACGAACACGCCCACTTTTAAAAAAAAATGTTTTAAAGTCAAATTTTAACAAAAAATTTAAAATCTTTACAGTATATAAGTAAATTATGCCAACATGCAACGCCAGTAATGATATGGTGCAACCAAATACAAAAATAAAACAAAATTTCAAAATGGGCGTAACTCTTCGTCTGGAATACTTTTGAGGCCATAAGTCGAACTAAAATTTACCAATCCTTGTGAAATTTGGTTTGTGCATAGATTCTATGACGGTAACTGTTTTCTGTGAAAATGGGCGAAATCGGTTCAACCCACGCCCAGTTTTTATACACTGTCGACCGTCTGTCCTTCTGCTCGGCCGATAACGCGATAACTTGAGCAAAAATCGATATATCTTTACTAAACTTAGTTCACGTACTTATCTGAACTCACTTTATCTTGGTATAAAATATGGCCGAAATCCGACTATGACCACGCCCACTTTTTCGATATCGAAAATTACGAAAAATGAAAAAAATGCAATAATTCTATACCAAATACGAAAAAAGGGATGAAACATTGTAACTGGATTGGTTTATTGACGCAAGATATAACTTTGGAAAAAACTTTGTAAAATGGGTGTGACACCTACCATATCAAGTAGAAGAAAATGAAAAAGTTCTGCAGGGCGAAATAAAAAAACCCTTGAAATCTTGGCATGAATACTGTTCGTGGTATTATAGATATAAATAAATTAGCGGTACCCGACAGAAGATGGTCTGGGTCACCCTGATCCACATTTCGGTCGATATCTCGAAAACGCCTTCACATATACAACTAATGGCCACTCCCTTTTAAAACCCTCATTAATACCTTTAATTTGGTACCCATATCGTACAAGCACATTATAAATGTCACCCCTGGTCCACCTTTATGACGATATCTCGAAAAGGCGTCCACCTATAGAACTAAGGCCCACTCCCTTTTAAAATCTCATTAACACCTTTCATTTTATACCCATATCGTCCAAACACATTCCAGGGTTACCCTAGGTTCATTTTGCTAAATGGTTATTTTCCCTTATTTTGTCTCCAAAGCTCTTAGCTGAGTATGTAATGTTCGGTTACACCCGAACTTCTTCCTTACTTGTTGTTGTTGCGATTATTTATTAACAGCATAGTGACGCCAACAGTCGCCACAATATTATTTGATACATCAACTTCTGGCGCAGTATGATTTTGACATTAGTCTATCGATTTACAAAAACAAAGTACGTGGTGCTTTCGTTTATGTTTGTAGGTATGTCACTGTGCTGCCACCTTGTATGGTTCCTCCATGGTATGAACCAAAATGTTGTTTCTCAAATTGAGAAAAGGATATTGCTCACCTCGCAATCGAATGTGTTTTTCTAAGGGGACTCAAGCGTATGGCGGCGATACTGAATATATTTTTGATTTACATATATAAATTTCAATCTGTTTTGTTTAAAATATAATTTGCTCATCTTTTAGAGTTTTTGTTATTAAAAAAAATTTTTTTTAGAGATCAAATACATAGTGAAATATAAATTTCACAACTAATGGAGGAATAGTTTCCGATGATTATTCGGTATGCACATTTCATAGACAAAGTACAAGCGAATTAATTACTTAATCGCTTTGACAACAAGAAGATTATTAGTTAGCTTTTTCCCCATCTACCATATTATCTAACATTTTAGTAAGTAAAAACAAGTAAATTGACTTTTTTTATGTAACACTATAATTTATTTGTTTTGTCAGAAAATAATCTAACATCAACGTTGAAATTAATTTCCTGCGTATTTAGGCTGGCCATCGTTTTTGTAATACACACAAAAAACAATATTTTCTAAATAACCAAACTGTGAATGATATTACGTTAAATTGTCCTCAAAGAATGATGAGGAATTTATACCTACCTATGCATATTTGTATACATATATGTAGGTTTCCTAATTTTCTTATTTTGCGAAAAGCGTTTTTTGAATGTAACTCATTTCATTAAAACGTTATTTACCATGACTAAAGGGAAAAGTAATTAATCTTTTGTGGGCGATGCAGAAAAAATGGACTTGTGGTCCGCTGAGTGCTTTGAAACCTGTACCATAAAAAAATAGCGGTAAACTAGCTCAAGGTCAGTGGTGCAAAAAAATGAGCCGTGATGGAAGACAACTATTATCTGATAAACAAGCAAAAAAAAGGTAAACAAGTCATGGAAAATTAAATAAATATCGATTAGGGGATGTAGGTATATTTATATGTATGTGTGTATGTATATATAGCTACATAAATATGTGGGAAGAAGCATCCTAAGAAAAATAGATTAAAAATTAAGTGGTGCTGTGGAAATTTAAAATCTCCTCAGAGGAAATTAAGGCCGAGTTTTTCTTTGAAATTGCGACTTGCGCTTTTTAATTGTCATCGCAGATTTGTGGGACGGGACCTTAATTTTTTACGCCGACTACGAACGGCAGTTGCCTTTTCACTGAGAAGCTTTTCATTTCATAAATACCCCGGTAGTGTTTGCCAAACCATTGATGTTCCTTTGCCGGACTTGAACCCACGATCTTCGGTGTCGAAGGCGGACACCATCATATTACGGCAGCCGCCGCACAGTGGTCTAGATTTGGCTTTCAGTGGACTTAGGGAAATGAAAAAAATATTAGTTAATAACACAAAAACTTTGATGAGGATCGATTTTAAGTCTCATTACATGACGTTTTTATATACATATGAGTATTTCTTCATAAAGTCTTAAACAAAAATGTTATAGCAAATAAAAAAATTGTATGTAGGGGAAAAATCACATATATGCCGGTAACTCATTTTCTTCACATTTCCTCAAAACTTTAATAATTTATTTACATATATAATTAGAGTTATATACTATGCAATGTACTTGGTTTCATGGGTCGAACGGGATTCGCGTTTTTTTATTTTTTTATTTTAATATTGCGATTCACTTTTTAATTTTGGGTAGAATTTAAAAACAAAAATATTTTTTTTTTGTTTTCTGGGTAATATATAAAAACAAAAATGTTTTATAATTCATATTATATATTTAATTTTTTTTATTGAATTTACATTTAAGAATCCAAAAAAGGTTCAAATCAAAATTTTAGCTATTCCAGCTTCTTCGTAATTTTTTTTTTTTGTTTATATGATGTTTACTATTCCAGATTTTTCGTTAGTACCAAAAGAATAATTAAAAGCAAAAATTATTCGATCGGTCAGTAGTCCATGAAATCTCCAAATATACAATATAAGCATATGACAAAAAAAAAAAGTAAAAAAAAAAACAATTTTTATTATTTTAAGTAAATGTTGCGTTCCATATTCGTACCCAATTAAAATTGAGAAACTAAAATATTTAGTTTTTTGTATCATAGTCGAGGTTTTGCGGTAGGAGTAGTAGAGATTTCACTTTTTCGAATATTTCCTCATGCTTACACATATGCTCGTTAGGGTATGTCGATATGAAGCCCGGTTACTAAAAGTGTCATAACTTTTTTAAATTATGTGTTACGAAAAATTGTTATATAACAATAAATTATGGAAAAAAGATCACAGAATACGAAAATATACATTTAAAGTCCCAACTTTTCAATTTCGGTCCACTGTGCGCTGCAGCGCTGCAACGAATTGAACGTATCCGCTGTTGTTTACTTGTTGTTGGTGTTTCGTCTCCTCAACTAGCACTATGAGCCTGCAGTTTAGATAATGAATATACGAAGCTGGAAGACGATGCTCTCTGTTTCGTCTTTTGTATAACTTTTACCCCTGGGCAAGCTCGACGTACAAACAACGCATGTTTACACATCGAGCATCAGGAGTACTTGGTTATTACATCTTCTTGTGTTTCTTAAATGTTTCCGTTGTTGATTTTCTTTCCTTTGCCCATTTCCTAGGGCCACTACCAACTCCCACTTCAACACAAATACTACCACTTGCCACTTTTCGTCTGTTACGGCTATATCGGCTTGGTTTGTCAATTCGACAAAAGAAAGAAATTTTCAATACGTTTTTGGAAATCCTGAACTACATACTGATAGTAAATGCATTTAAAAGTCTACGTTAAGCGTAATGTAGTTCGTAACCACTGCCAATGCACTTTATATTTCACTTTCACTAAAAGAAATAAATTGAATTGCTCTTTTTCTTTGGCAGTTCAACATTTTCACTTCAATTGCTGTTTTTAGTTTGATTTCTGAACAATTTCACATACAAATATAAATACCAATTTTCGACTCCTCTTCTCATTTTATTTGTGGTGCCGCCTTCTGCGTGCTTTCGCTTGATTCAAGGGCAGTTTCCCCTTTTCTTTTTGCTATCGAATTGAACACTTCCAACTCCATCGCTATGTACAAAATATTATTTTATTATTTAACATAAATTCAATAAAGCTAAGAAAACCCAGACAAATTCAAGTGTCGCAGATAGTTTTTTGTATATTTTTTATGAAGAACAAGAAAATATGTTTAGCAAAATATTTGTTGCCGTTTTGCCAACTTCCAACTTTTGTAATAAATATTTTCTGCAAGCTCAGGTCGAGCTTCAAGTGCTTACGTCGCAGTTTTTCTTGTTTCTTTGTACACCTATTTAGTGAAAGTTTATTCGCACCAACAAAAATATAGCCAAAAGTTTTTTGCGAAGTTACGCCAAAGTATCGATTACCTTAAATTGCTATGATATAAATTTGTATCGGCGAGCGCAAGCAATAAAATGCAGCAAGTCTAGATTTCATTGAAAAAGTAAATTGTATGTACATGAATACAAATAAATGTAAGGCGCGGTAACTTCCGAAGAGATTTTAGGCCGAGCTTTTCTTCTAATTTGTGTCGTGCTCCTTTCTAATTTTTCCTAAAAAATTGGCGGGACGGGACCTAATTGTTTTATGCCAACTCCGAAAGGCATCTGCAAGTCTGATGAGTTTTCACTGAGACCTTTTCATGGCAGAAATACACTCGCAGTGCATGCCAAACAGTGCCGAGGGGCGACCCCGCTTGGAAATATTTTCTTCTTGAAACAACTTGTTTCTAAGGTTGTGATATTACTTTGCCCGGGGTGCATTGGAATACAAAAAGTTTACCTTTTATTTGTTGTACATGAAGAATTTTAGGCCACCTAGTCGTATACGCAACTAAAACTCTTAAAAACCAACGAATCATTGTAAACATATTTCCATATATGTAGTTCCTGTTGATCTTAAATATTTGCTATTACAAAGACTGATTCGTAGTAGCAGAAGTGGTCAAACTTAATACAAACAAACATATTTTCGTCATAATACTAGAAGTGCTTAATAACGAGAAAATCACAGTAACCACAGAGCAAATTTCCGCTGCCTTTGGCATAGATTCGCGAATTAAATTTTTCATTTTTATTCACAGCGCATCCGTACTCTTTACCGTTTGTTGAACTTTGTTTAATCAGATATGTGCGTTTCATGGCATTCACTGATTGTGTCACCACGACCTTTCACTTTTTTAATAATTATTTACTGTTTTCCACACTTATCTTCTCGCAATCAGATACCAACACACATGCACATTTATGAACGCACATTTGTATGAAAAGAACCGCATGTTATGAGGTTTTCCTGTGTTTATGTTGTTAATATGTTGAATGTAGAAAAAATGTTGAGTGTTGTTATGATTGTACATCGTACATATGATATTGAAGTTATTAATTACCATTAAACGTGATTCAGCGATATTAAAGTGAGAACGTCACCATGTTGAAGTTCGCGAAGAAGTTTGTTTGCTGTATTGATTTTTGTTATAATTTTATATACACTGCCCGCTGGAATGCCTCCTATAGAGTTGCCAAATAATATAAATGCAGCTTAACTAAAGAGCCTATACAGTTGTATTTGGGAAGGAATAAGAGTCATTTTAGAAGACGCGCCTAGATTAAGCCAAGTCATATAGAAAACAGCCCGATTATCAGATTATTATATATTTTTTTTTTTTTGGAGAACTGCCCACCTCAAAATTGTATTCAATAACGCCCTATCCCAGAAACTCTATCCGATCATAAACTCAATACATTTGGATAAAACATGGGACGTCTGTGAAAAAATTCTGAAATAAGTCGTTTATGAAAGAAATTGCGAGAGAGCGCTATAAAAAAATAACTTCATTGATTGAAGAAGTAAGATTTCATTTAAAGCTTGTTCATTGCCCTTTTTACGCTATGCAGTGTTTGAATGATAAGGAGAAATTTCCAAAATAAAGTTAAATGGTTTCGAAACTAGCTCGCTACAATCCCAAACTGATCCCAAAAACTGCTGCTAAAATGATATGAGAATAGTTCAAGAGTGATCTAGGAAAAGGTTTGAAATAATTTCGCATAATCCCGAAAGCGATCTTGTTATATTTCCAAAAATATCACTGAAATCAGACGTAAAATGCTCCCGGTGTGATGACAAAAACAATTCTGTTTTTATCCTATTTTAAACTATAACAAAAAGTCCTGAGCTGATCTTGAGTTGACGGAGATGAGCTCGGAAGTGGTCCCCAAATAATCTCAAATTTTAGAGGTTTTATTCTGATTTGTTTTGTAATTAGGCCCGAATTGATCACCAAATTAAAATCTAAATAATTCACAAATGGTCTCTAATAGTATCAAACATTTCCAAAATCATCCAAAAATATCCCGATATACTACGTCAAAACCCCACAAGATCCTCAAGTCATTTCGAAAATATACCGAAAATAGTTTTGATATAAAAACAACCACGAAATTATTCAGAGATATGTCCGAAATAAACATGAAGCAATCTCAAATCTGTTCCGAAAATAGTCTTCAAATAGTCCGCAAATAGGGCAAAAGTTATTCAGACAGAGTGCTAGAATGATCCAGGTATCTATTATATACTATCTCTGGATAATTCTAGAACTCTGTCTGCATAATCAATCTGGAAAACAATCCCGCAATCATTAGTTAGGTTGAATTGAACGGGCTGGTCCGTGAGGACCTCACATAGACTGAAAGAGTCCATAGTGTTACCAGAAGCTAGCTCAATGACCTGATATATAGCTGTTCTATTCCTAATAGCTAAAGTCTTAGCTCAACTACCACAAAGTTGTTTCCAAATGATCCTCATACAGCCCCAAAGCGATGTACAAAACAGCTCTGAAATGATCTGGAGAAATTTAAAAGATTATATCGAAAAACCGCGCCAATAACCACGGATATCGCGTATAAGGTCCTATCTAGCGTACCGTGGGAAAGACTGAAGCACATAGTCAACAAACTGATTGCATTTTATTAGCGCGGCTTCCGAACTTGTAAATGAACTATCACCATGCATCAGATCTTAGAGAAGACTCAAGATAAGAGAAGCGACAATCACATTTGACGAAACGAAGCTGCTTTATCTGAATTTGAGTTGCCTGCAAAACTAATAAGTCTCTGCCAAATTATGTTGAACAGCACCACTAACCCCGTAAGGATTGGGAAAGACCTTTCCAAGTTATTCGAAACCAAACTTGTCTTCGGTCAAGGCGACTCTCTTGCAAAGCAAAACCGTGATGGTATAATCTATTATAAAAGTGTACAAGGGACGGCGTCGAGAGAAAATCAGATGGTTCTTAGAGTGTTCGAGAGAAAAGTTCTCTAGAAGATTTATAGACCGGTCCGTGATGCCGACGGTGAGTATCGAAGAAGGTATAATGATAAGGTGTATGAGCTTTACGCGTATATGGCGATGGTGCAGCGAATATAAATACAAAGGCTTTGCGAATGCAGGAAGACGCTCCGGCCAAGAAAGTATTTCAGTCGACACCGCAGTTTGGAAGCAGAGAAAATTGGAGACTTCCACTAAGTTGGGGTAGACAGGTGAAGGTAGACTTGACCTCCCTTGGTGCCCCCAATTGACGTTAGTTTTAGCGAAACCAAAGAGGATAAATACAACAAGAGCCGTCACTCGTTATTTTGTGGCGAGTATCTCGCTGGAAATTGAAAAAATTGATGCCGAATGTTTTCTGAGAGGGGTATTTTTAATTGTCTCGCATTTATCCATGCCGTGTAGGCCCCTTGTGCAACTGTGATTTTTGGAAAGAGAATTAAATAAATTAATTAAATACAGTCGAGAAATAAACACAAATACTCCACGAAAATGTATAGAAGACATTTATAAACATTTCGCCCAAAAAAAAAGTAGCGACTACCTCTCAGTATACATCGAGTAAATGCCAAAAAAATAACGAGTGACGGCTCTTATTGTATTTAGCCTCTTTGGCGAAACATGGATAGCTGGCGTGACTTGTTACGAAAAGGCCAAATATATTGCATATTAAACTTATTTTATTAACTACTCACGAAATTTCAAACGAAATTATTCTACATTTGCACATATACAAAACAAATATTGTTGCAATAAATTCAGAATGCACATTTCAAACGAATTAAAGTAGCTCCATGTTTTATTACCAACTAATTCTAATACCTTACCACTTGCGCAGAATATTAAATACAAACTCGTACAACTAAAATAGAAGTTCTAATAGACGTAAGCAACCTCAAGACATGCGAAAGTATATACAAAGTAACGTGCAACAAGTAAGAAAGTCTAATTTCGGGTGAAACCGAGCATTATATACCCAGCTGTGCACTTACAACGCTGTTGTTGTTTGCTTTGTATATGGTTCTATTCTGAACTCATTTCAATAAGGGTACAGAGGCTACCACTAATGAATTTGAGTGGGTAAAGATGCATTTTCCCTCCATATATGGGGGTTTCCTTATAAAAACTGTTTATTTTAAAATCTTATTACTTTAAACGAGCAATTCTTGCTTGTTTGTATAGCCGAACGATCTCGGGAACGGCTCAACCGGTTTAAATGAAATTTGGCACAGAGATAAGGTATCACCTTCTAAGACTTTCTACCTAGGTGCTGCCACTCAGAATATTTCACAAGGTTGCCACCTATTCGAAATTAAAAAAAAATTGCATGAGATATGCCGATATGGGTATCAAACGAAAGTTATTTCACTGCGCATTACAATAGGGACATTTTTGAGTAGGGTTGCCATTTAGGGTTTTGGTAGTTAGACGAAATAGTACTCTACTTACCCATATTCTATTAAAGCTTTAAAGGAGAACATTAAAGTTAAAAATCTTTGTAAAAAATCTTGCACATTTTCGACTTAACTTTAAATAATTTTCTTTTAAATGCAATATACATAATTAACTAGTAGTGAAATTATTGATCTATCATTGGTTTTATTTTTAAAATTGCATCGTTTTATACTTTAATCATTGATGTCAAACTTAAATTGTTTTTGAATTTGTTGCACCGTTTTGTAGTGACCAATATCCTTTGAACTCCAATGTTTGTTAATTCCGTCCATTTCAAATAAAATTTTCTATATAAAACGGATGTTGAATGAAAAATACACATGTGAGTAAAATTTATTTGATTTTATAATTCTGCTAGTAAATCCAACTCTGCAAGATAACTAAAGTGGCGTAAACCAACCTCTAATGATGCCATTTTTGAGATTTGGTGTAGGATCGTTGGTAGGATCAGCAAATATAAAAAGTAATAATTTTCTATTTAAATTTTGAATTTATAGCTTTCAGGAGATTTCGAACATTTTCTGAGCAAACAGTTGTAGCTATGAAAAAAATGTTTGTGCCAAATTTCGTTCGGATTGGGAGATTTTTGGTCGACTTATGGCATTAAAAGTAGTTTGGAAAGAGTAACAAAAAAAGGTTCGGGTTACGCCCATTTCTAAAAGTTGTTTAAGTGTTGTTTCTAGCTCAACCATACCACCTCTGTGGTATAATATCAGTCAATTATAGTGAAATACCATAGAGTTTTTGCAAACTTTGTTGAGGTTAGACCTATAGGAAAAGTGGGTGTGGTCTTTAACCGATTTTGATTATCTTCACTCAGTCTATATAATTTGGCAATCTGAATGTAATATATTTAAGGGCTTTTAATTTATGGCTTGCTAAACTTCCAAATTTGCTTCTTATAAATGTGGGTGCAGCCACGCCCATATATATTCGAACATTTTTTGGAATTTATATTTGGCGTCATAAACCGATTACCAAATTCCATTAGCTTAGAGGTATGCATTTTTGAATTATCTTGTTTCCTGCATGCGTGTCCAGTTGTTGTTATTGTTGGGTTACTCACAGCCCCTTGAATCCCCTACACAACCCCTTGAATCCCTGTGTGGCCAGTGGGCGTGGTTTTCGTCCGATTTCCGTCATTTCCAATACCAACCTGTTCTTGTCCTAGATAAGTCCGTCTACCGCATTTGGTGGAGATATCTCAATATTTGCTCAAGCTATCGTGTTAACGAGTGGACAGACAGATGGACGGACGGACATGGCTTAATCAAATTTTGATATATGGAAATCGATATATATCTCCTTTCTTTTATACATGTACAACCAACCTTTATCCAATCAAAGTTATAATACCCTGTGTTCAAATACAGCTGGGTATAAAAAGGTAAGTAAACAAATGTAAGTATGTATGTAGAAATAGACAACGTGTATACGCAATGCAAACTTAGAATTCCAAGCGAACGCAATTCGCATTTAAAGACGAGCTGATATAAACAACACAAATACTTAGAAACTTTCATACATACTAAATGAGATTTACAGTTGCAAAGCAATAATGCACGACCCGACATTTAATGCAGTTCCAGAGGCGAACGAGCCAGTGATATGTGCACGATACCAACAAACATACAAATATTCAGAGCAACAGTTGAATTAGTTGGTAACTAGAAACATCTTTTTGGTATATGGAATTGTGTTTGTGTATATGGTGAATGTGTATGTATGTATATGTGGGTTTGCTTATGCCTGACATTGGTTTGTGGTAGCAAGGACTGTTGAATGCCTGTCACCGTGCTTCAGCTAAACTACCAGCAAAATCTTTTCTGTTGACATGACACCTGCTTGAATTGAATGCTGCAACAGTGCAGTTGTGTTAGTTTCATGTACACAAAAATACGAAGGATCCTTTGTTTGATTAGCAACTGGACTACATAGTAACTGTGTTTTTGCAGACTAGTTGAATTAGAGGGATTTCAGAAATCTAGGCTCAGTTTATCTAATGATGGCAGAAACGAAGTTATAACTGACACCAAAACTTTAACGGGTTACGAGTAATTTGCTGAATTCCTAAAGCGTCAGTAAAGATATTAAAACTTAAAAAACGTAAGAATTTTGGCAATATGTAAAAGGAAGTAGTGTTTTAAATCTAAGTACCTATATATATATATATATATTTTTTTTATACTCAGTTGAGCAGAGCTCACAGAGTATATTAAGTTTGATTGGATAACGGTTAGTTGTACATATATAAAGGAATCGAGATAGATATAGACTTCCATATATCAAAATAATCAGGATCGAAAAAAAATTTGATTGAGCCATGTCCGTCCGTCCGTCCGTTAACACGATAACTTGAGTAAATTTTGAGGTATCTTGATGAAATTTGGTATGTAGGTTCCTGAGCACTCATCTCAGATCGCTATTTAAAATGAACTATATCGGACTATAACCACGCCCACTTTTTCGATATCGAAAATTTCGAAAAACCGAAAAAGTGCGATAATTCATTACAAAAGACAGATAAAGCGACGAAACTTGGTATATGAGTTGAACTTATAACGCAGAATAGAAAATTAGTAAAATTTTGGACAATGGGCGTGGCACCGCCCACTTTTAAAAGAAGGTAATTTAGAAGTTTTGCAAGCTGTAATTTGACAGTCGTTGAAGATATCATGATGAAATTTGGCAGGAACGTTACTCCTATTACTATATGTACGCTTAATAAAAATTAGCAAAATCGGAGAAGGACCACGCCCACTTTTAAAAAAAATTTTTTTTTTTAAGTAAAATTTTAACAAAAAATTTAATATCTTTACAGTATATAAGTAAATTATGTCAACATTCAACTCCAGTAATGATGTGGTGCAACAAAATACAAAAATATAAGAAAATTTCAAAATGGGCGTGGCTCCGCCCTTTTTTATTTAATTTGTCTAGAATACTTTTAACGCCATAAGTCGAACAAAAATTAACCAATCCTTTTGAAATTTGGTACTGGCATAGATTTTATGACGTTAAATGTTTTCTGTGAAAATGGGCGGAATCGGTTGATGTCTAGCCCAGTTTTTATACACAGTCGTCCGTCTGTCCTTCCGCATGGCCGTTAACACGATAACTTGAGCAAAAATCGATATATCTTTAATGAACTTAGTTCACGTGCTTACTTGAACTCACTTTATCTTGGTATGAAAAATGAACGAAATCCGACTATGACCACGCCCACTTTTTCGATATCGAAAATTACGAAAAATGAAAAAAATGCCATAATTCTATACCAAATACGAAAAAAGGGGTGAAACATGGTAAGGTAATTGGATTGTTTTATTGACGCGAAATATAACTTTAGAAAAATCTTTATAAAGTGGTTGTGGCTCCTATCATATTATGTAGAAGAAAATGAAAAAGTTCTGAAGAGCGAAATAAAAAACCCTTAAAACCTTGGCAGGTATTACATATATAAATAAATTAGCGGTATCCAACAGATAATGTTCTGGGTCACCCTGGTCCACATGGTCGATATCTGGAAAACGCCTTAACATATACAGCTACCACCACTCCCTTTTAAGACTCTCATTAATGCCTTTAATTTGATACCCATATCGTACAAACTCATTCTAGAGTCACCCCAGGTCCACCTTTATGGCGATATCTCGAAACGGCGTCCACTTATACAACAACCACCACTCCCTTTTATAACCCTCATTAATACCTTTAATTTGATACCCATATCGTACAAACACATTCTAGAGTCACCCCTGGTCCACCTTTATGGCGATATCTCGAAACGGCGTCCACCTATGGAAGTAAGGATTACTCCCTTTTAAAATACTCATTAACACCTTTCATTTGATACCTATATCGTACAAACGCACTCTAGAGTCACCCCTGGTCCACCTTTATGGCGATATCTCGAAAAGGCGACCACCTATGGAACTAAGGATTACTCCCTTTTAAAATACTCATTAACACCTTTCTTTTGATACCCATATTGTACACACAAATTCTAGGGTCACCCCTGGTTCGCCTTTATGGCGATATCTCGAAACGGCGTCCACCTATGGAAATAACTCCCTTTTAAAATACTCATTAGCACCTTTCATTTGATACCCATATCGTACAAACGCATTCTAGAGTCAACCCTGATCCACCTTTATGGCTATATCCCTAAATGGCGTCCACCTATAGAACTATGACCCACTCCCTCATAAAATACTCTTTAATGCTTTTCATTTGATACGCATGTCATACAAACACATTCCAGGGTTTCCATCGGTTCATTTTCCTAAATGGTTATTTTCCCTTATGTTGTCACCATAGCTCTCAACTGAGTATGTAATGTTCGGTTACACCCGAACTTAACCTTCCTTACTTGTTTTTTTTCATGTTGCCCAAATTCTTACTATACATCTCTACTCGCAGTTGGGGAATTCAGCAAGTTACGCGGAACCCGCTAAAGTTCTGGTTTCAGTTATGATTAAATTTATAATAATAATGTTACGGTAACGGTTACTATTATGGCACACCTCCTGCGGCGCCGTGGTGTGATGGTAGCGTGCTCCGCCTACCACACCGAAGATCCTGGGTTCACGTCCTGGGCAAAGCAACATCAAAATTTTAGAAACAAGGTTTTTCAATTAGAAGAAAATTTTTCTAAGCGGGGTCGCCCCTCTGCAGTGTTTGGCAAGCACACCGAGTGTATTTGAGTGCCATGAAAAGCTCTCAGTGAAAACTCATCTGCCTTGCAGATGCCGTTCGGAGTCGGCATAAAACAAGTAGGTCCCGTCCCGCCAATTTGTAGGAAAAATTAAAAAGGGCACGATGCAAATTGGAAGAGAAGTTAGGCCTAAGATCTCTTCGGAGGTTATCGCGCCTTACATTTATTTTTTATTTTTATTGACTTTATGTTTACGGTTACAATTATGAGTACGGTTACCGTTATTGTTCCGTTTATGACAACGGCTAGGACTACAGTTTGCAACCGCATTTACGGTTACAGTTATGATTACGACAACGCTTACTATATCAGTTTCGAATGTTTTTGATAGGATTATGGTTATGGTTGCGGTTATAATTACGGTTATGATTTTGGTTATGATTATGGTTATGGTAATGGTCATGGTTAGGCATATGAATATGGTTTCGATATCGATTAGGGCAAAAATTTGGATAAAATTGCGCTTACGAATAAGGCTACAGTTATGGTTCAGATTATTGTAATGGAAAACGCTATGACATCTTCATTTACGGTTACGGTTATGATTTTATTTAGTTACGGTGCCCGTACTATTATCTTTGGATACGACCGGCTCTTTCTGTGATATGGTAATGTTCTGTGGACCGTCGCACAGTGTTTCGTGTAGAACAAGCTAGCTGGACAAAATTATTTTATGAGATTTTCCGTTTCATATGCAGTCATTTATTACAACTACGTCATTTTTTTCAGCCATATGTTCTTTTTTTTTTCCAAAATTTTACTTCATATGCATACATTTGCTTATTTCATATACAGTAACTCATGTGAGTAAGTGACATAGATCAAAAAAAATTTAAAGGACTTAAGAATATTACTTTATTGTACTTAAATTGAATGGAATACAAATCTCAATACTCTAAAAAATTCTAAAAATTCGGAAAAAAAATTAAAATTTTTTATGAAAATTCGTCAAATTTTTTAAATATAATTTAGTTTTTGTTATAGATCGTGACAAATTTTCTTATGGGAAATTAGTTAAAATAAATTTGCGAAAGCGAAAATTGTAAGAATTGTCCAAAAGGGGTTGTCTACTTATTTATGTGAGTGACTGTACATATGTACATACATATTTTGTATTTATTTGAGTATTTATCCTGGCAATACAATTTTTACAGAATTATTTTATAGTACCAGTCAGGAATGTAAAACTGAATTACAATAATAATAATAACATTGTAAATAATTAAATTAATTATGTCAAAATTACTTATTACAAAAACTTAAAAGTAAAGTATCATACAAAGTAGAAAAGACAATAGATTTAAATTGAATAAAACCTGATCCAACAAAAAGTTATAGGGTAGGTAATCTTTTATAATTATGTTATTATTCGCTATCATCACTTTCATTGGATGAGTCACTTGTGGAATAGTCATGAGCATCAGCAACACTACTGTGAAAGCTTGAAACAACTGGGGTATTTATTGACTCCTGAAGTCAGACTTTTACATTTTTTCTTAGGTATCTCCCTAAAACTGTTAACTAAAGGATCCGATGTTATAAGCAACATATTCATAAGATCTCTATTCGTGGCTTCACGCGTCTGCTTTTGTGTGTTATAATCCCTGAATCGTCTCAAATCTTTGTTACGGGCTTCCTGTGCTTCCTCGGAAAGTTGACCAATAGGTAAAATTGCTGATTTTATAATTTCAGTACTATGCACTAAGAATTTATGAACTGTAACAGGCATACTAAATCATGGATAGAGATCTATGTATAGTTTTTTAGTCTCGACCGCAAATTTTTCAAATCTTTGGATATTTATATTGTACCCAGATGCTAATGCGCGATGGAGAGTGTCGAACCTTTTGATGAGCGTTATATCCAATCCCGTAATCTCAGCACTAGCCTCAGAATTTTCGAAAAACCTACGAGCAGTGTTGCCGTCATTGGTATTGCCGAAACCTGGTTTTGGTTTATCTTCATCAATCCATTGTATGTACCTGTTTTTATGCCTTGGTGACTGGTGCGGTAGGTTGTGGCAGGTTGAAGTCAATGATCTTCGCCTTTTTGCTTTTGGTGTGCTCTTGTTGACCTTGCGCGTTCATTTTTGTATGTTTTATGGCTACGTGTTTGTTCCCTGTACCAGGGAACTGGTTTTGCCGTTTGTAGATCAGCTTTAAAGGTTCAAATATCTCGTCGGAGCTGGTACGTGCATACATCCTATTTGATATGTAGAGATAACTAAATCTGCAAAAAAAAAATTTAAAATAGATGTGCAAAGAATTAACAATGGTTTTTTCTTTCGACTATTAGAGAATACTTGCGACTATAACATATGTAAAATTAAGTCCGGATGTCCGCGGATGTATGTAACTTTTTTGCCCTAAAGTTAAAAATATAGGGAAAAAGTGCCTTTTCTTCTTAATAACGGAATGTTAAATATATTGAAAATACTCTAATTATGAAAGAATTACTATTAAAAAATTTTACTTACCTTCGAGCTTAGAATCCATCAAAAAAATTATGTAAAAGTGTTCACTTAAAGAAATATGAATCTTAATATTCAACAAGAATTTTGCAAATTAATCAATGCATTTTACGGCCACTCCTGCCTTCTTACTTCAATTACTCAATATATATGAGCAAAAATCTTAAAAAGAGCACAAATATTCCGTTATTTTGTTTGTTTTCTTTCATTTCTCATTATACTTTTCTTGGAATAAGAACTTTGTTTTTGTCCAGCTAGCTTGTTCTACACGAAACACTGTGCGTCGTAATACAGTACTTCTGCCATTAGTTTTCCATTAGTATAAAAATATACAACCTTTACATTCATAAGCAATAATAAAGCAAATGATCAATATAAGGAAATTGTTTGTCCCGAAAAAGTGTCTCTTCTTAAAAGATTTAGCCCAGAAACATTTCTCATCACTGAACATTTCTCCATGCAAGACCATAAGACCCTGAACATTCATATTTTTAGAGTTACCACCTCTACACTAGTTAATATGCGATTACATTCAAACTAGTCCAGTAACAGAATGCCTACTCGGTAGTACATATGTATGTATGTATATATATGAATGTGGTTTGTGTACAAGATAAACTAGAATATTTTTTTAATGTCTGCATATAAATGCCAGCAGTGCGACTTTTCGCTGATTGGTAATAAAAATGAAGCTTAAATTTGGACAAGAAAACGAATGCAGCTGATACGAAATGACAGTGAAGCTGTGGCTTTTTGGCTGTTTGGAGGACAGCTAGTCGGAAACTAAAATGCAAGGAAATATTGCAGGAATGAATTGTTGATGGATATATGAACACCAAGATAAGATGAAGTAAATAAGTAGGAATGGCGGGAAGGTCAAAGAAATTTGTTGGCAGCTGCGGAAAATGTGTTATTAAATTTTCATTAATTTTCATAAATAACTTTTTCACTTTTATTATACTTAGCTGAGTAAAGCTCGCACAGTATATTAATTTTTTTCGCATAACGGTAATCGTAACGGTATCAGCTAGTGAAGATCTTTATTGACCTTCCTATATAAAAGTGATTTGGGTGAAAATAGAAATTCCTTAAGCTATCCGACAGTCCGTCGGGACGTAACCACGATAATTCGATTAAATTTTGAGCTCTTTTAGTGAAACTCGGTACGTGGATTCATTACCACTTATCTCTCATCCCTGTATAACATTTAAAAAATCGGGCGATAACCATGGCCAATTTTTAACACGCTTATATTAGCTTCACTTGTATGTATGCTTTTTTGTAACTCTCTAGGCTAGGCGCACAAAGGAGAGATAGACCCATCTAGCGGCAAGTATTGAAGACTCGCGGCACTGGTTAAATTACTCGCTACAAAACGAGTTGTACTTAATAGCGGAGTTGTACTTGAGAGCACCGTTTTAGTATCTACAATCCACTTAGATATTTGATGTTGATAGCACCGTAGCACAAAGGTTCGTTTCTCAGCTATTAAGCACAACTCGTTTTGAAGCGAGTAATATAACAACCGCCGCGAGTTTTCAATTATTTCCGCTAGATGGGTCTAACTCTCCTTTGCGCGCCTAGCCTAGAGAGTTACAAACAAGCATGCATACAAGCGGAGCTAATATAAGCGTGTTAAAAATGGAGGAAGTCGGTTTAGAACCACGCCCACGCACATAGAAATCTTTTAGTTGAAATATGATTTAAAAAATTATATTTAATGTCCATATTGTTATATCTAATTTAATTTTTCTTGAATTTTAAAACTTTTTGTAATCCATCCCGCTCGCTCCCTTCCACCTCTCCTTCACTCCTTACGCACAAATATACACACAAAGCTTATACCGACTTGGCTTTCTTGCGACGATATGCTAAAGATTTCAAGGACCCATATACCCGGAAAATCCTATACAATGCATTAGTGCGTTCAAAGCTAGAGTATGCTTCAGCCATCTGGAATCTGATATACTCTTCACACTCTTTAAGAAGTGAAAGAATTCAGCGCAAGTTCATAAGATTTGCTCTTCAATCTCTACACTTTGCTAATTAATCCCCTAACTAACTTGAAGTTAGACGTTTTGTTCAAAACTTAATGTTTATTTTTGACATAATATGCAGTGCCATTGACTGTTCAGAACTACATGGGCAGTTGACTTTCAATGTCCCTAACAGAGCTCTCAGGTTCCACAGTACATTCAGCGTTGAAGTGCCGCGTTCGAATAACTTCAGGTTCGCACCTCTTCTAAGACGTATTGTAGAACTTAATCGCCTATCCAGAAGCTTTGATCTGGACTTTGCCATTTCAAGGTCTCTGTTTAAGGTACGCATTAAGTCTTATTACTTATCTTAGTAAACCTCATTTTAAAATTGTTAAACTAGTACTAAGTTAACATGTAGTCTACTCACTAAGGTTGTTACCATTTGACTTAATAAAGATATATGAAAGATGAATAAATATCTTCATATCTCCCAGTCATATTTCATTCCACTCACAATCTGCTCTTCTTATTATTTTCAATGCCTCCTCTGCGGCCATGAATAATTGCTTTGCTGTCTGCGCTCTCTTTCTAATAGCTATTTGTCTCGCTTGTGGAAAATTGTCTTGCCAAACATCTTTTGGGATTGTGATACTTAATCATTTAACCATTAAAGAGCCGTAAATAATAAAAGCTTAAGTATTGGCGAAGTGTTGAGGGTGTTTTAAAATTTCTTGGCAGGAAGTACGCTGTTGATATATGCTTAAAAGTGCCGGTAAGTCCTTTAGGGAATTTGCAATAAAATACGATTACATATGTGTAGACGCAGACGTTAATAAAAAGCCTATATTGACTCAATTACCATATCATAACCAATTCAACTGAGACATTTTCATCATAGCTTAACGAAAAATTGGCTTAAGAAAGGATATGTTACATATATTTTTCTTTTGAAAACTTATGCTTTTATGAATGTTTAAAGGTATAATAATATCGTCCGTTTGCAGTTTTTTTTTTGTGTTTTTTAATTGAAATTTTTAACACGAGTCGATTTTCTGTTAGACTTTTTGACGTGTAAAATAATCGGCGATAAAATTGATTCTGTAACAGAAGCCTTATATAAACATTTCAATCAACATCCCACAGTCTAACTTTGTGAATCATATATTCGAAAATGTATGTTCCCAAGCAAGTATTATTATAACAGTCCAGACGTTCTTCAAGCGCAAGTTAAAAGTCGACGTCCGAAAATGTTTGAAAACATGGAAATCGACAAACACGGTAGAATAATGAACGAAATACTAAAAACTATCTCAGACCAAATATACGAACTTATAATCTGACAGGTATAAAAAACAAACACACAGAGATCACATACACATAAAAATAAACGATCTAAAGCATGGGCCTCCGAAAATTTAACGAGAGTAGCCTTTTGCATACTTGACTGTCTTAACTAGCTGCAAAAGCTAGCAATCGGTAAAATCTACCCCTTTTTCAAATATACACGGTGGTAAACCCTGTGGAATTCAAGAGGTTGTTAAGCGCAATAGAAATTTCCATAGCTTTCATTTACATATTTAGTATGAGAGGCTCTGACGTCTCGAAGTTCCTCATGAAACTAGGGGGTGGTGGTGAGCTACGATGGTCTAAAAATTTAGTATTAAATCGTTCGCGAGATGGTCGGGCTAGCAACTTAATGTTGCTTACAAAGAACACGAACATCGACAACACTACCCAAAACTTTCGGTAGGTACCTTCATTGCTAGAAGAAGAAGAAGATGGTAAATCCCATCAAAGGGGGTTAGGTGAGGTTAAACTGGCCGGTCCATAAGTACCTCACATAGACCGAATGAGTCTTAGTGATACCAGAATTTTATTTAACGACCAAACTAAAAACCCCTATCAAACCCCAAGGTACCATGTTATAAAATATCTACGTCATCTTGGCAAATACTAAGCTCTCTAGGATCTATGCCACCTGTTGCTTCTAGATCTGACAGCTGTATCACGCCTAATAGCTGGAGTCTTAGCCTGTCAAGCGCAGGGCACGACCACAAAACGTGCTCGATCGTTTCCTCCTCCAACCCGCACTTCCTAAATCTGCTACCACTGACCAAGCCCAATTTAAAGGCATGTGACGCCAGAAGGCAGTATCCAGTCAGAATACTCGCAATGAGTCTACAGTCCTCTCTTTTTAATGATAGAAGCAACTTTGTTGGTCTAAGGTTGTTCCCTTGTAAAAGCACACAAATAATTAGTCGATTGATCTCTGATCGAAAAACTGTACCGAAATAAATTCAATTCGGGGTAATAAAAACTTCTACTTATTCAGACTAAGAAGAAAAGTATAGATTGTTCCCAACTACCGAGCCAGAACAGCTCGTGCTGTTTGATACTAATGAAAGAGAGAAGCCGGTTAGGGGTTAGAATATTCCCGGGGTAGGTATGCTTGTCGTAAGATGCGATTAAAATACCAAATAGATTCAAAGCGTTCTTTAGCGCAACACTTTCAAAGGGTTGCCTGCACAATATATACCTTCTCCAACCCAATTGTCAACGTCACCTATCCGTGGCGAATCCTATTTCATTAAAAGCCGAGGCTCTGGCGACCCCGAACTCCTCATGGATCTGTGGGTGGGAGGGCGGTATGGCCTAGAAGATCGCATGTGGTCGTACCAAGTAGTTCCCGAGATGGTCGGGTTTGGTACCGCAACGTATCGGATATGCATCTGGTAAAGGACCGTCAGCAGTGATAAGTGTCCTTATCGCTACAACAACAACAACAACAGAAGCCGCAAATTACAGAATCGAGGCATCCCAGCTGTCCAAGCCGTGTTGGCGAGCCTCAGTAGAAGACTATGATGAAATGAATTCATAGATCGGAAACATGGGGCTTTGTAAGAGATTCAATTCTGGGAGGAATCTGGGCTTTCTGATCGATTAGTTTTGACTATAACGATAACATCTCCGTCAATAGAAAACTAAAGAAGACAAAAACGTCAGAAATAGGAACAGATACGACATAACCGCACTCATTACATCTCGAAATACATAAGAAACATGCCTAAAGCATAATCAGGTAATAACACGCGCAAAGGAATGCCGCGAGTCCAGGCAGCCCAGTTGGCAGCAGAAAAAACCGAGTTGATACTTTGAACAAAAAAGCATGTACCGCTAGAAGTTAACTTTGAACCCTTCTCCGGAAATATAACATCAGAGAATATAGTTAACTATTAAGAGTAAAACTTCGGATATACATAATTGGCACAAGTTCAACACGCGACTGAGAAAGCATCTAAATGGGTACTGTTGCTAGGCAGGTTTATAGCAAACATCGTAGGACCAACAAAAAGCAAGAGGAAGCTACTGATGGGCATCACCCTATTCATGTTACTGTACGGTTCCGAACTGTGGGCACACACGCTTCTGAAGAAGAAGGTTCTAACATCTGTACAGCGCACAGCAGCTCTAAGAGTAGCTTCCGCTTATCACAGTGTGTAAGGACCAGCCGTACAAGTGACTACCGGAGCAACCCTATCGACCTATTAACACTGAAAAAATGAAAATTATTGGAAAAAATGGCAGACGGGTCAAGATCGCATGCAAGTCAATAGGAAAACGAACAGTTTAACACAAAACCTGAAGCATGCAGCACCAGAAGCTTTGGTGCGGTAAATTACATGCTATGTTACCAAAATTCTCTCTGGACTTGGCTTCTTCAAAAAATATTCATACACAATAAAAAATGCCGAAGGTTCCAAATGCGTTTACGGTGAATCAGAGGAGGACGATTTTAAACGCAAGCTCAAGCTAAAAGTCGGCCAAATCACCGTCGAGAATGTTACAGCAAAAATGCTGACTAACCAGGAAGAGATAGAACAAATCAGCAACTTTGTAGAAATTACCCCAAGAGCAAAAAAGCTGCACGTGCATAAAATAGAGAAATATGTAACGTCACCCTAGAACGGCCCAGAGGTGGGCGACGCTTCCACAAGGAATGGTTTTTAATTCGCGGACACACGGTTTCTGTGAAGGCAGCAAATTTGGTACAATAGAAATTCTTCATCAGCTCAATCAGAATTGGGAAGGACCTCTCCGAGCCTTTCGAAACTAAACGAAGTTTCAGACAGGGTGACCCCATATCGTGTGATTTCTTTAATTAGATGCTGGAGAAAATTATACTAGCTGCAGAACTTAACCGCACTGGAACAATATACTATAAAAGCGTGCAATTACTGGCATATGCTGATGACATTGATATCATCGGCCTAAACACCCGCGCTGTTAGTTCTGCTTACTCCAAACTGGAAAAAGAAGCGTTAAAGATGGGTTTGATGATGAATGAGGACAAAACGAAGTACCTGCTGTCATCTAGCAAAGAGTCAGCGCATACGTGCCTTGGCAACCACGCTACTGTTGGCAGCCATAATTTCGAAATAGTAAAAGACTTCGTTTATTTGGGAACCAGCATCAACACTAGCAACAACATCGGCACTGAAATCCAGCGAAGAATCAATCTTGCCAACAAATGCTACTTTGGACTAGGTAGGCAATTGAAAAGTAAAGTCCTCTCTCGGCGAACGAAAATCATACTCTACAAGTCACTTATCGTACCCGTCCTGCTATATGGGGCAGAAGCATGGACCATGACAACAGCAGATGAAGCGGCTTTGGGAGAGTTCGAGAGAAAAGTTCTTCGAAAGATTTATGGACCTCTACGCGTTGGCGTGGGCGAGTACCGAAGAAGATTTAATGATGAGCTGTACGAGCTATACGCAGACATCAACATAGTCCAGCGAATTAAAACGCAGCGGCTGCGCTGGCTAGGCCATGTTATGCGAATGAAAGATGATGCTCCGGCCAAGAAAGTGTTTCTATCGGAACCCGCGTATGGAAGCAGAGGTAGAGGGCGGCCCCCACTCCGTTGGAAGGACCAGGTGGAAAACGATTTAAACTCCCTTGGTGTGACCAATTGGCGCCGGTTGGCGGAGCGAAGGAGCGACTGGCGCGCCTTGTTGGACGGCCATAACCGTTTAGACGGTTAAGCGCCAATTAAGTAAGTAAGTAAGAAATTCTTCATCCCAACCCATAAAAAAATATAAAGATAAATTAGGCTCTTGTCTATCAGCCGGCCATTGTGGCACGATTAAGAAGTCAACAAAAAATCGTTTCATTTTTGTTTATCGAATTTCGAAGCAACAATTTTATTTTTTATTTCATTGTGAACTTTTGAGCACAAAAATTAAATGACGCATCAATATTTACACGTTCAGAAAGGAACTCAATGATTTCGCATCAACTGAACATTTCATAAAATATTACAAAAAAAGAATGACAGCGGATCGAATCAACATTTTTCCTTCTCGTGCCAATCTCGTTCTCATGAAACAACGAATTGTGGCTGCGACACGTGGACTCAATCTGCTCAAGCGCAAACGCGATGCACTCGAACTGAAACTACGAGAATTAACCGCTAAACTGAATGTAGCCAAGAAAGTGGTCGATGAAGTAATGGCCAAAGCACTTTTCTCCATGGCAAAAGCGAATTTTCTCGATGCTGACCTTAGAACATGCGAACTTTTGAAAATCGATAAAGCAGACATTTATATGCGCATAAAAAATACGAAAGTAGCCGGTTTGTTGTTGCCGCAATTCGAGTTGTATGTAGAAGAACCCGGCAGTTTCCCTCTAACCGGTTTATCACGTGGCGGCGAGCAGGTCGAAGTAGTACGGGCCAGATTTCAAGATGCAGTACGAACACTCGTCACACTCGCATCACTGGAATACTCAGTACACGTACTCATCGATGGAGTCCACCAAAATAATATGCGAGTCAATGCATTGGAATATGTGGTGTTGCCACGTTATCAAAACACCGTCACATACATACGTGATGAGTTAGATGAATATGAGCGCGAGGACTTCTACCGTTTGAAACGTTCGCAGGCAAAACAGCGTAGAGCAAAAGAAAAATTTTCAGAAATTATCAGAATGAGAAATATGACTGCAGAGCAATTAGCCTCGTATGAACGGAAAATTTTGCAAAGGCCAGAGAAATCAACGATTGTTACTACGGGTTTACCAGAAGACTTTGATATAAATGCATTTCTACCGCCACGTCATAGCAAAGTCGAAACAATACCGGAAGAAAACGAGGACATAGAATGAGAGTGGTCGACGGTTCGAATAAATTGAAACTATTGCGAAGAGTATATTGTTTTTTTTTTCTTGGTTTTGGTTAAAAATTACTTTGCTGAACGTGAATCTGTTTAATTTGGCGTATAAATTAGAAAAAAATAACTTACTGAATATTTTGTGTTGCATAATTAAAAAACCTACCCTACCAATTAAAGATTACCTAGTTCTCGGATTAAATCTATTTTTGTTTTCTGATAGCCAGCAGAGCAAACGTTTTGAGAAATATATCTGGAAAAAGCGGACTATAACGGGAGAAGTTGATGTTCTTGAAAAGGTAAATACAGACATCATCGCGATACAGAAAGCACGACAGACGGGGGGATTCCCAGAGTTGATAATCGCAAAACAAAATTTTACAGCTTCACAGCTTCTTAGCATCCGCAAGTCAATTGTCAACCTAACCCACTCGAAGAAACTCATGCAACAAATGAATCGTATACATATCAAGCGATGTTCTGGTAATCCCAAGTTCCTTATGGAATTAGACGGTGGAAAGGCGGTATAGCCTAGAAAGTTTAACGTGGTCATGTGCAATCGTTTCAAAAATAATCGCACTGTTACATTTATGGTGCTTGTTCTGAACGAACGGGATCTTTATCTCTACAACAACAACTATGATAGAATGGGCAAGCCAGCAGGACAGTAGAGCCTTGCGATATCTTCCCCAGCGGAAGCCCAAAATGAAGCCATTGCTATGCTTTTCTTTTGGATAAGAGACTTCGCCGCTATTCGAATAAAAGCAATTCAAATTCAGTCTCCCCGATATAATATCTCTCAACGAATGCATTGATTTTCCCACACACGCCTCTGAGTAGCGAAAAAAATATGTGCCTAGTTTTGCTATCGAAATGCTACTCACGAAACAAACAGAAGCTCGGTACTCAAACTTGCTCATGGAAAGAAATTAGAAATGATAATGTAGCCTTGCAGTGGATGCATAATTCTCTCTCATTACTTAACTCAGCTGCTGACACCGTCGGCTACCAGCGAAGTTTCAAAAACAACTGGTACGATTAGAAATGTCCCGCTACCTCAGCGAAGGACAGCAACGCCTTGTATAAGAGCGCTATCTCAACGCGAAGAGGAACGCCTACTTAGAAATTGAAACATGAGGGAGAAAGGATGAGTGTGAGAAGTTTCGGATGCTGACTGTAAGGAAAAATTCCAGAATTCTACAAGAATATCCAGCGCATGACCTGCAGGAATCATAATGGCGAGCTCGAACGAGATTAGTTGATGGCGGTAGCACTTCTCTTTATTGCTACATTGCGAGGGAGACGAAGAATAGGCACAGATACATATTCACACTTTGAATATAAAAAAAATTTCATAGCACTCCCATATGCCCTCACATATACATATGTAAATTCGATTCATATGAAAGTGCCTGAATTTCATATAAAAGTGCAAGGAAAAAGCACTTATATGAAGCCAAGGCACCTCGTTATGATATCCAAATTTACGGTTTTTAAAAAATATTGTAGCACTGTGAAAAATTTCAATTAAAAATTTATTCATTAAGGGGAACATCAAAATTCTTTAAACCTTGCAATTTAAAAAAATGTCAGTGTACATATAATTTTGTATATGTAATGTGACTTGCACTTCAATGTAAAAATTTTTGAACAGCCCTCTTTATGAGCCTTTCATAGATATGAACATAAAATAAATAAATACAAAGTGCGATATACTTTCGAAGAGATTAAGGCCAAGCATCGCTTTAAATTGGCGCCGTGATACCTTTTAATTTTTCTCACATCTTAGTAGGACGGGATCGCTGAGAAGCTTTTGATGGTAGAAATACGCTTAGAGTGATTGCCAAACCACCTCCCATAGGCACACCGCTAAGATCTTCATTGAATTAAGAGGGAAAAGTGCAGGTCAACTCGAACTGTCTTGGGGTTTCCAATTGGCGTCAGTTGTCGTAAACTAGAATATTTTCATAATGTTCTCTGGCTCATAATTCTGACTGTTAGTATGTAATTTAAAATACCTTTCGCATTTGTAAGGTTTTTATGAGAACAGCTGCACTTAATAACATTGCGTGAGCTAAGAACTATTCACCTACGGAGTTGAATCATCCTTTAAAATAACTCAGACGTATTGAAAAGTTTGCGTTTCCTATTCATCGTTGAACTGGATGAAAATTATTTGAAGGAGCACGATTGAATGAATAAGCGCGTGCCACTACTCATGGAATCATTAATGGAAAAAATAAGGATACTAGTAAAATATAAGAATTTTATATAATACATAGATATTCATTGAGGGTCGTTTATTGATTAATGCATGATAATTAAACTGAATGTATTGCAAAAAGATTCAAGTGAGTTTATTAATAACTTAACGAGACGAGTATATAGTCAACAAGTTTTTCGCTCAGTTTTCGCTGAGAAAGTAAATTAAGTCTTTTCAATGGTGTTCACATAATTTCTTTTCTCCTCGGTTATCTATACGACTATGGTCATATAACGGTAGATTGTTATGACTTAAGCCAATCAAGGCAGAATAAATCAATAGGTTCGAAAATGAAGTTTGAAAAATATGGACCGTTCCATAATGCAATAAAACAAATAACTGAAGTTAATATTGCAAACGTACGGATATCACAATTTGGATTTGAGTTTTTATAGCAAAATAAGTAATTGGTGGTATGTGGGTTGGACGCCCAACAATTTCCTATCTAGACCTTGTGTCAGGTGATAGACTTCTTGGCAGTAAACAGATGTTAAACGTCTGAATATTGAATTTAGAGATAACTAAAATACTTAAATCTGTTGTTGATTACCAGTTACGTTATCTAGAAACCGAGATATACTTTAAATTTTCTGGAACATTATTAAGAAAACCTTTGCCAACCTAAATTTTTCATCTCCAAGACATAAATTTTTCATCTCCATGATACCGTAAGTATCTTTATAGGACTAGGTTTATATTATAAAACACGTTTCCTGCCTTTTCCTGGCGAGTTACATGGCTATAGATCTGTGTGGGAGTATTGCAGAAGTGCATTGCGTGATGCAATTTCAAAAACACCTGGGCTGCTTATATTTTGACAGTTATACCATTATCCTAAATTTCTATACTAAATTATATTGTTATTCAATTGACGCTAAATTAGCTTGAATCTTATAAACAGATTAATGGGTAATAATAACGTAACGTAACGGGTAATATTTAGGTCCGAGACCTAAATATTTCGGCCCACCCTCGTAAATCAATCCGCATACCTATTTCTGCCTGTAGACCAATAGTTTCGCTTTAATATATGTATGCACTAACACGAACACGAATTTGTGTTTGCCGCTATGAGCTTTTAGCACCGGAGCCTTGTTAAGGGGAAACTTAACGAGGGCTCTTGTACTGAGGGTTCAGCGCCTTTTTGCAATTGATTTCTTTTTCTTGGTTCACGGCCGTCAACGGGAGCAATTCTATCCATCCAGCGTCAAGGTAAGGGAATATTTATCCGAAACACAATTTATTGTTAAATGCTTATTATTTAAATCATTAAAACCATTGTTTGAATATATTAATTCGAAACACAATTTAATTGTTACCTCATTGTTCTTGAATTCAATAAAAGCCTTACTCGAATATATTTATTAAAATCTTTCATATTTTTTAACTTTTCCTTTCACTGAGTTCAATTTTCCATTGGCGATTACGTGGGAGATTCGAATCTTTCACGTAATCAGGTAATCTTACCAAGATATTCCGAACTATCCATTTCTATGGGGTAAAAAATTATTATGTACTTTGTTTTCCTTTAATCATCCCAAGAAACCAATAAAAATAGTTAAATGTGATAAAAGAATCCTATTATTTTGCGCTGTCTTCATACTATATACATATGTTTCTTTCATTTCACTCATATGGGACAGCTGCCTTACAATGATAAAACCAACTGCGATATCAAGAACCATACGCCCCCAGTGTCTATTGTTTACCTGTGGAAATACCCTGCAAAGATCGTTGGATCATGCGGTCCACTTGTGTCATACTGGATTACTCCATATGTTTTGTATGAATTAGGGTTAATTTTGGAGTACTCGCGATTTTTGCAGGGTATTGATCGTCATACATACAACCACCTAACCGTCAATAT